>NW_008348999.1:85564-178804 GCF_000622305.1 Nannospalax galili | reverse complement strand
CATCAATTGAGGGACACCTAGGTTGCTTCCATGGCTAAGAGATATCTTTAAAAGTATTCAACATTCTTAGCAATTAGGGACATACAAATTAAAACTAGTTTAAGATTTTATCTTATCCCAATCAGAGTGGCTGAGATCAAGAGAACAAATGATACTAAATATTGGAGAGGATGCAGGGAAAGGGGAGTGCTCACCATTTTCATTATCCACTCATCAATTGAGGGACACCTAGGTTGCTTCCATGGCTAAGAGATATCTTTAAAAGTATTCAACATTCTTAGCAATTAGGGACATACAAATTAAAACTAGTTTAAGATTTTATCTTATCCCAATCAGAGTGGCTGAGATCAAGAGAACAAATGATACTAAATATTGGAGAGGATGCAGGGAAAGGGGAGTGCTCACCCACTGTTGGTGGGATTGCAAACTGGTGTAGGCCCTATGGAAATCAGTGTGAATCGAAAAAACTAAAAACAGATCTATCATGTGATCCAGCTATATCACTCCTTTGTGTACATCCAAAGGACTCAGTGCCCTGCTACCAAGGTACTTGCTCAGCCATGTTTGTTGCTGCTCTTTTCACAATAGCTTGGAAATTTAAAAAAAAAAAAAAAAAAAAAAACATGTATTCCTCAACTGATGAATGGATAATGAAAATATGCTACATATGTACAATGGAGTTCTACTCAGCTGTAACAGAAAATGAAATATGAAATTTGCAGATAAATAGATGGAACTAAAAACATTATACTGAGTGAAGTAATCCAGACCCAAAAAAACAAATGACTCATGTTCTCCCTGAAGCTGTTTTGAGCTGACCACTACCACCACTGTTCTTCATGTCTAGTATCCTCAACCACCACCATCCTGTATTCAGGCCTTGAACTGGTTCAGCTGGAGAGACTACCTATAGCTCTGGGTTAGAACTGCCGACCTATCAACAGAAAGTTCAGTGGGAATGTATTTCTCTGGACTGGGTTACACAGGAATCTGGGAAGACTATATAGATACCACCTCGGGCCTCATGTGGAAAACAAGTTCTGTGGTCAGATGTGTTTTCAGAATAGGATGTGAGATGTAGAGACATTTGACAAAGAAGCCCGGCAACAAGCATGGATCAAATGCCTACAGCAGGAACCACCAGGTGGGGCCTGTGAGCAGAGAAGCTCTGGTCTTAGTAAAAAAGCTAATGGCAAATGCTAGGAGTGAGAGCTTACGGCCTGCCTCGGTAAGACTTGCACAAAACAGGGGAAAGCATATGCATTCCAACATGACCCAGACACTAAGCCAGAGAGCATCTGGGGAGGGGGGGATGCAGGGCCCCCAGGATGAGGTAGAAGCCAAGTTTATAGGCATGTTGAGGAACAAAGGATCTTAGTGCATCAACCTGACAGTGTCACTTCTCCCAGCTCTTGACCCCAGGGCCACTCATGGGCTCATTCCTGTTTCCTCTGTAAAAGCGGCAGTCCTGGCCCGCCCTCACACCTTTTATCATCCACTTGCCTTGCCTTGCTTTTCTTCTTAGCACTTGTCACTATCTGACTTTGTACAGATTTTCAAATTTGTATTGTATATTGTCTTTTATTTTTTTGCAAAATGTAGACCTATGAAGGAAGGGATTCGTGATGGTTAGCATTAATTGTCAGTTTGACAGAATCTAAAATCACCTAGGGAACAAACCCACGAACATGTCTGTGAAGGAGTTTGTAGACTGTTTAGTTGATGTAGGAAGACCCACCCTAAATGTGAGCAGCACCATCCCATGGGCTGGGGTCCTGGACTGAATAAAAGGAGAAAATGAGCTGAGAACCAGCATTCATCTCTCTGCTTTCCAACTGTGTATGGATGCAGTGTGACAGCTGCCTCACACTCCTGCTGCATGGCTTTCCACCATGATAGACTGTACCCTCAAGCTGAAAGCCAAATAAACATTCCTTCCTGAGGTTACTTCTGTCAGGTGTTTTGTAACATAAATGAGAAAAGTAAAATACAGGATTCTTATGTGATTCATCTATTTCCAATAGCTGAAATTCTAGAACAAGGCTTTGCATATGATAGCCAAGTGATATGTGTATGTTCTGTGACTGAGTGTACATACAGCATGTGCTGTGTCCCTGTAAGTTTCAGGCCTGCCTTTCTGCAGACACATGGAGTATGTAATGAGTTCCCTTTAAGGACTGAATATTACATATTTCATCACTAACAAGGCTAAATTAAGTCCTTAGATGAACCATTTCCCCCTCTTGCCTCACCCCGCCCCCTATACATACACCTAACCAGTCTGGTGCTCTTCCGTCCTCCCAGGATTTGCTCCTCTCTACTGTTTTCTGCTAACTTTGGCTTTCCCTTTACCCTTCCACCCACTTGTCACTTTGCCAACTCAGCCCTGATTTCTGCAACCTGATTCAGGGCTTCCATGCATGCTTCATACAGCCTCTGTCCTTGAAGACACAAAACCACTTAGAATGCCTCTGTTCTCCTTCCCAAACTGAGATCCTTGGAGAAGGCTTGTTTCTTTTTTTCATGAGGTCTTTGTTAAATCTATTCCAAATTTAAACAAAGTTTGTATTTCTAAAACATTCTCAAGCACACCCAGCCCCAGCACCTTCCCAATTCTATTTGATATGCTCGGATTTTTCTTTGAACCAAAGCAGACCCTGAATGACTGTGGATCTGTCCTAATCACTTCTCTCTGACCTTACACCCTTTGGTTGCTCTCACAATGTCCTGTGATTAGCCTGGCCCAAAGCCAAACTGCTTATTTTCCATATCCCAACATAATTTTTTCTGTATAAATTCAACTGGTAATGATCACCCTGGTAAAGAGCTCTTTGAATTTTTTGACAATGTTGCTTATTCCTGACAAAATTAATAAATATGCCTGACTCCAGGTCTTTGTTCTTTGCCAATTATTAGATTAAAAATATATAACAGCATTATTCTTAATATAACATTAAAATCTAAGATTTTCTCCATCAATCCCTCACTCACTCATTAAATATATGTAAGATGTCTATTAGTATTAGAAATAATTATGAGTACTATGAAGACAGTCTATCATGAATTCCACAACAAGGTAGCAGATTCCCCTGACAGATAAGCATGTAGAAGTAACTTAAATACAATAATGGGGGCTGGAGAGATGGCTCAGCAATTAAGAATATTGGTTGCTCTTGCAGAAGACCTGGGTTCAGCTCTCAGCACCCACATGGTGACTAACAGCCATCTGTAACTTCACTTGTAGGGGATCCAACACCATCTTCTGGCCTCTGCACGCATTGTACACATAGATACATACATGCAAGAAAAACACTCATACACATAAAATAAGAATATTTAAAAAATAGATACAATAATGGCTGAGGATAAATAACTGGTGTAAGACAGAGAAGGATTTGAAATCTACTATTTCTCATGGAGAACATGTTTGCTCTAGAAGTATAAGCAATAGCATAAAGCAGGAACAAAGTCAAAGGAAAGAACAGGAAGTTTATTTTCATTGTTAAGAAGTAGAGAGATTTCCTATATCCTAAGTGACCCATTTGCCTAATTTTCCATAAAGAGCAGACCAACTCCCCTTCCCCCTGACCTCAGCACATTACCCAGCCCACCATGGCTCAGAGAAGTTGACTCAAACCTTGTAAGGGCAGGACAGAAGGTGGACTTATAACAGTGTAACTGAGATGGTAAAGAATGGACCCTCAGGAATTGAAATCTAGAAAACTCCATGCTGGGATCAGAACAACCTGAAACCCTGGTGCCAGAGGAGAAATAGCTGGAGCTGGAGCTGCCAGGGGAGAAAACTGTGGCTGGAGAACAGGGCAGAGAGACTGAGTGCTCAGCACTAAATGGAACATTTATATTAACCCCACCACTACCAAGGCTTAGGGCACATCTCTGAAGAGGGGGCAGAAAGAGCCACAATATAGGGAGGAGTGCTGCGAAATGCTGTCTTCCAAATATAATGTGGTTATCACACTCATGAACTCATAGCAGCTGTGGTGACCTGCATAAGATCAAGCCAGCCAAAGGCATGGCATGTATGGAGTAGATGATTTCCACGTCCCACTCCACACCAAGGAGTTACTGGCAGCCAACAGTTGCTAGGGGAGAATCATTCCTTTTGGAGGATGTGGCCACTGATAGGATTCCCATGCTCCACTGGCTGACCCATACCAGTTCACATATGGGCATCACTAACTGTACTTAGTGGGTTATCCAAAGAGAAATAAAGTTAGGAGGGGGTGTGATGGGAGGATATGAGGGGAATTGAAGGAGGCCTGGGGGGGGCGGTTAGACATGATCATATTTCATTGCATACATGTATGAAATTCTCAAAAAGAATAGCTTTTAGAAGATGAAATATGATGGGACTGGAGGCCTGGTTCAGCAGTTAAGAGCACTGGATCCTCTTGCACAAGACCTGGATTTGAATTCTAGCACCCACATGACAGCTAAAAACTATCCATAACTCCAGTTTCTGGGAATCCTATGCTCTCTTCTGTTCTCTGTAGAAATTGCATGACATCGGTGAACATACATGGTATAACACACATATAAAATAATTGTTCAATTTTTTTAAAAGATGAAATACGAAAAGAAACATGAAAGAAACAAACAACAGGGGAAAATACTAGAACATTCTTCCATCAAGGACTACATGTAGGGGATAAAGTATGCAAATGTGGGAGAATGGGGGAACAATATAACTGACACACAAACTCACACCACTCATGAGTCAACGCCACTGAACCTCTAGCCTACTCCAGCTCTCTGGCCTACTTCCTTGCTTGGAAGCGCTTTCTAGATAAACTATTTGACAATCAACTTGTCCCTGGTCAAGGTCCTTGTTCCATGAGACTGGAACCTGGAAATCCCAGTGGATGCCCTCTAGACCCCAGTATCTTCTTATAACAGAACCATCTCCAAAGAATTCTAGTAACATCTCACAGCTAAAGCCTCATATGTAGATTTCTCCAGCTTGTGTGCATCGTTTTATAAACTGTAACACTGTTAATGACAAAGCGGAAAGAATCAAAGAATTTTTCTCTCCCTGAAACCTCCCAAACTCTAAATAAGCCCATTTTCATTCAGTGGTTTCTGTTCCCTAGTCTTTTGATAAAACACAGAGTTGAGCTGTGCCAGAGAGGGAAAGTAGAGCTGGAGAGTCTATCTTCTCCCTCTGTATTTCCAGCACATCTCTCTCCTAAAACAACTTCAGAGATAAATGTTCTTTCTTAAACTCTGAAATAGGATCAGTTTGCTCCCCAAAATTATAAAATCCCTGCCACCTTGATGCAACTTTTGAAATTAAATGCTGAAAGCAACTTTATGATCAGATAAGCACGTTTTATGGGGATGGGGAGATGGCTTAGTTAGTAAAGAGGACCTGAGTTTGGATTCACCAGAACCCCTGTAAAAGATCAGACATGAGGCATGTGCCTGTAATCCCAGCACCGAAGAGGTAAAGACAGGATGATCCCTGGGGCTTGCTGGCCAATGAGTCTAGCCAAATGGATGTGCTCCAGGTTCAGTGAGACACCTGTTAGACCATGGGCCTGGACTTTTAGACCAGATCTGCCTCCCTCTCTCATCTGTCACTTGAGGCAAAGGATTGACAAGCCCTCTGCTGGTCCTTGTCTCTTACTGGAAGCTGCTTCCTGAGCTACTTAGCTCTTCCTGAACTTCTTAGCTCTTCCTGATCTCTGGCTTTGAGCTAAGCCCAGGCTGCCCACTCCCTGGGGAAACCTTGTAAAGGTAAGGGATTTCCAGCTCTCTTGTCTTTTCTCTGCCTCCACTTCCCCCCTCCTTTAAGGTCCCTACCTCTATCCTCTCCATGGGGGTAATCTCTTCTTTTGCCTTAAGCTAACTTCCTATAATGCTCTCCCACCTGGCAGCCCCATCAAGCTGCCTCTGATATGATACATTGCCCCTCTTAACACCTCATGGCTAAACCATGGCTTCCATGACTGCTGGCTCTTCTCCCTCCTAATAAACTTCATCTTCTAAAGGGTGATTTCCTGTCTGCTCCTTTCCTGAATCCAACCACCACCCTTTTCTCCTTAATAATACCCTGAGTCAATAATAGTAACAATTCTAAAGTGGAGAGTGAATTAGAAAGACACTCAACATTAACCTCTGGCCTCCACACACATGTACACACACATGCATATGCATATATACATATATACAAACACACTTTATAACCTTAATTCTGTGTCAAGATATAAATAATATCATGTGTCTATGTAGCCTTAAAAATAACAATAAGTTGGGGGCTGGAGAGATGGCACAGCAGTTAAGAGCACTGGCTGGTCTCTCAGAGAACCTGGGTGGGGTTCCCAGCACCCACATAGTGGCTAACAACCATCCATAGCTCCAGTTCCAGGGGAATCCATCACCCTCTTCTGGCCTCCATAGGGATTGCATGACATGGGTGTACCTACATACATGCAGGCAAAACTCTCATACACTCATACACATACACAGAAAATGAAGATTAATAGTAAGTCACTCTGTTGTTTCCTTTAAATAGGTATTTGTACTACTTGAACAGCACCACCCCCAAGACACAGCTATGTAAAACAGAATGTTTTTAAGTAGTAGAAAAAACAAGCAGTGATTTTGCTTCTTTTGGTTACATTGACGCCTTAGAAATCTTTTGCATTGTAAATTATCTTGTCTCTGCACTAAGTCTGAGCCTTCTTTACCACTGTGGCAACTCCTACTCACCTCCACATGCTGGGGCTAAGGCAGATTCCTCCACATCTTTGTTTACTAACCTTGTTCTGTTGAATAATTCACTGCCTGATGCAAGAGTTTCCAGAGGCTGCAGAGCAGAGCTGGGAGTTGGGAGGATGATGAAGCCCAGCAGTGCCAACTCTTTGCTTTTAATTAAAGTTCCTGCCCAGCACTGATCCCAAGCTCAGCCAGCGGACCAGCCCCTCCTTAACACTCTACAAGAATACAAACAGCCTTACTAGCTGCAAAGCTGGCTCCCCGTGCCTGCCCCACCCCCGAATGTCAGTCCCTGCTAGCCCCTTATAGTGTGAAAGGGCTTATAAATTAGAACAATTTATGGAGAGTCGTACTGACAGACAGCAAAAGCTGTCAAAAATTAAATAAGAAATAAATTAAAACTATGCAAGTTTTGCCAAGTGTCCAACTTCCTTACTGGATATGAGAACAGAGTATGAAGGGAAATTTGGGGATGTGCCTTGCACATCTGTTAAACACAGAGAGATGTGCTAGAAGGTCTTCATCTCCTGAACTGATGGATAGAGAGTTTTTTGGCAGGAATGAAGCTAGTCTAAAGAGACACTTGTGCTCCTTCCATTGGCTATCAGATTATTGGGATAAAGAACCCCAAGGAATTGGAATTTCCCTAGGAGTCTCAAGCTAGAAGAAGGAAAAGGTTAAAACCTGGTGCCAGGAAGGAGGAGCTGATCTCCCAGGAAAAGATTTTACACAGATCTGACAACTTCTCAGACCACCCTGCAGGAAAGACTGAAGTGGAGACCATGATGGGTCAATGATGGGTAGACCACACCTTGACCAGAACTGCTTAGTTTTATAGATTCCTACCTTCTAATTAAGTCTTAACTTCATGGTGGTACCCTGAAGATAGACTGGAGGAATCACTGGACCTCTTTGTTCTTTACAATGTGGCCACATTGAATACATCTCCTTTCTCTGAGTTTTGCTATTAATTTGTCTCTTTAATTGGCCTGTTGAGCTTGATAGGCTCTGACCCATAACAAGAATAGTCAAAGCAGCTCTCAGAGGTTTTCAGCATCATCATTTGGAATCATACCTGCATGGAATGAACATTCTCTGCTCACTGGCCATATGCCATCACCTGTACTAAGGAAGCAAAGACACTGCACATAGCCCTCTCCTAGAGGAAGCCACACCCCTTTCAGGAAGTAGCAATGAAACAGAAAATGCAAAATACACAAAGGGATCAAGCATGGGGACCAAAAAACATAGATCTTGAAGCAAAGACAGGTTCTTGTCTGCTGAATAGACTCATAGAGAGGGGATGGACTATGCTGGGACAAAGGAATAGCGCCATGCAAGGCTCGTGTGATAAGTGCCTGACAAAGGAAAGGTAAGTTCATTCCCTGATGCTGTTGAAACAGCTCCAGACAGGGAGAGGAGAGAGCCAAGGCTGGAGGAGGATGGAAGGTGGGACTATCTCTCTAGTAGGCTAAGAACGCAGTGGACAGGAGAGCTGTGCAACAGACCCATGAAAACCAGTTGACTTCAGAGTCCCTGAAAAGACATATGTGGGTACCTGTAAGTTCCTCCTTGGTCTGTGTGGGCAGAACTTAGGATCTAATCAATAGTCTGTCTTAAGTCACCCAGAGAGAAAGTCTCAGACAGCCATTCTCTAGGTAAGCCAAATCTAATAATTATTTTTCTCATTGCTATGGCAAAATATGGAACAAAAGCAACAAAGACACAGCAGGGTTTGTTTTGCTCACAGTTTGAAGGTAGAGTACATCATGGCAGGGAAGTCATGGTAGCAGGAACTGAGACAACTGGTCACAATGTATCTACCATCAGGAAGCAGAGAGAGGTGAATGCTGGTGCTCAGTTCACCTTCTCCTTTTGATTTAGTCCAGGACCCCAGCCATGGAATGGTGCTGCCCACATTTAGGGTGTGTCTTCCCACCTCAATTAACCCAACCTATAAACTCCCTCATAGACATGCCCATAGATTTCTCTCCAAGTGATTCTGTTGCAGTAAGAGTAAAGGCCCTTTAGGAGGAAGCTCCTGGTCAAGAAAATAGAATCTCTGGCCTATGTGGAGATAGAACATTTCAGTTAAGCCAGGTCAATCACCTGGCCAAGGGACCACCCCTAGGAAGGCAGATTCACCTTAAGGCATGTTAAAGAGATAGTCGGAATCATTAGGGTTTTAATGAGATGGTGAACTTCCCCTACCTGGAATCTGACCTCTAATGATTCATCAGGTCACAGACATGGATCATGTAAGTCTGCCCGATTTTCTGAATTCTTCAGGAAAGTGAACTGCATTCTCTTTTCTCTCTCTCTCTTTTCTAAGCCTGCTTTCCTTAACACTTTGGGCTTCCCCAAAATTTTGCATTTCTTCTAGGCCATCATGTATCTGATTCCACTTTTATTTAAAATGGCTTATTCCTTCTCCCATCCATTCTCCTCCACTGGGCAGCTGCTGAGATTTATAGTTTGTCTGCCCTGGAGGAGTTTTTTGGAGTTGTTTTTATTTCCTTAACCTCTAATAAAATTGCCCTAAAGCTTCGATTTGAGTCCATCCTTAATTTCTTTTATGAATAAGAACCCCAAGAGAGGACCCCAGTTTCCTCATGTCAATTCTAGATCTTTTCAAGATGACAATCAATGTTAACCATCAGACTAAGTTTCAGGCCCAGGCCCTGTACAATGCTTATTACACCAACATCATAATCACCTGAACAAATAGCCTGACTCTAAATTCAGTTTTTAAGAGTGGGCCCGAACTTGGAGAACACTAGTTTCCCTAGCTCTCTATTAGAACCCTCTGTCTCTCAGAACTGAGCTGATGGATTTCTCCTATCCCCTCAACCTGTGCAGATGGAGCTGTCTATGTCCCTAACCCTGTGTGGATGGAACTGTCCTTGGAACCCTGTTTCTTCCACTGTGTCCACACCCATAATTTATTCAAAATGGCTTCTCCAGCTTCCTTGGGGAAGTAAAAGTTCAAGTTCAGCTCCACCCTTAATCTCTACAGACCATCTGGTCTTTTCATCCCTTGTATCACATCATCCAATGTCATGAGTTCTTTCCCAATCCCCACTGTGTCCAATGGAGATGAGTGGATGTGCTGCTTGCAGCATCTTGATATGTTAATTCTCAAGCATACCCACATTCATTAATTATTTTTTTGGGTGGTGAACCAAACTGAGGTTGCCAAGGAGACACCCCAGTCATCAAACCCAAGGGCACACGGTTTTGCTGGGGTTAATTAAAAGTCATTAGTCCAGATTATATCCATTAATAAAAGCCCTGGAGTCAACCTGACCTGAATGATATTTGAATGAAGTGGAGGCCAGGTTCCCTGAAGGGCAGGTCCCATTACATGGCCAAAATCTCCCTCCCAATCTCCCAAAGGAACTGGTGGCCACTTCCCAAGTTAACTGTGCACTAGTGGAAACAACTAGACAATTGGGGACGGCTGGGTACAGGCTCTGAACTGATCCCAAGAATCCCCAAATATCATTGTGGACATCTAGTCAGAGTAGGGGTTATGGAGGAAGATGATCAGTGGCAATATATTTCATGCTTAACCCACAAAGAGTACTATGGCCCTCCAGAGCCATCCTGCTTCCCCAGGTATAGAAAGCATGATTGGATACATACTCACTCAGCAACGTGCAGCCTGCTCATATCAGCTTCTGACCATTACAGTGAGGACTAATAGAGTAACAAGAATACGCGGAAGCCACTGTAGTTGTCTTCACCTAGTAAACCAACAGCAATTTTGTATTCCTGGAGATGAGGATGCAGGGCTGATGATTCCACAACCCCCCATTAGATGTATTCATTTGGTATGTGCAGAAGAGGATGGATCTTGGGAGAATGACAGCCTATTGCAATCAACTTAACCAGGCAGTGACTCCAATTATAACTGCCACATCAGGTATGTTTCCATTGCTGAAGGAAATTAACACATCCCCCAACACCTGCTATGCAGTTACCAACCCTTTCCCCCTCTTTACCCACGGGAAGCAGCTTGATTCCAGCTGGCAAGGATACTTTGGTGTCCTTCCTGATGGGTTATCTGGGTTAATATACAGCAACTTTGATCCCTTTTCTCTTCCAAAGGACATGAAATAAGCCCGTTACATTGATGGCATGCTAGCTGGACATAGTAAGAAATAGCAACTGCTCCAGAAACATTGGTAAAACTTTTGTATGCCAAATGTAGAAAATAAATCACACATATTTCAGTGTTGTAGCATTCACTAGTCCAAGGTAGAATAAGACACTCTTCTAATGGGAAGGACAGGTAGTTGTATCTAGCTCCTTCCTCAGTAAATTGAGAAGGACCATACCTCCTAGACTGTCAAGAAAGCATTTTCTTCATTTGGATGGGTTACTCTAGCCCTTAATAAACACTCCAAAAAGCTGTTAGTTTTGAGTGGAGCCCAGAACAAAGGAAAAAAGTTACTTTTTTATTTTATTTTATTTTATTTTATTTTATTGAGACAGGAACTCAAGAGGCCAAGGCTGGCCTAGAACTCAGTAGGGGGCCAAGGATTACATTGAACTTCTGATCCTCCTGCCACTACCTCCCAAGTACTAGGATAATTATATGTGTGTACCACCACAATGCCTGGTTATAAGATCCTGGGGACCAAAACAGGGCTTTGTGTGAGCTACAACCCCAGCCCACAAAGGAAAGTACTGACTGCGTCTGTGAAAAGTCCTGAGTCCCAGCCTGAGGTGTGTGGCATTAGGGATGCTCTCTAGAGCATTTGGTAGACTGCTGCATGCAAATGACAGGATTTGGAGGCAAAGCCCCGACAACCTCTACTGAAAAACTACTCTCCTTTGTGCATGATCTTGTGGCCTTAATGGAGATCAAACATTTAACGGTGAGTTGCCATGCCAACCCATCATGGGCTGTGTCTTAGTTTGTCTCTTCATTGCTGTGACAAAACACTCTGACCACTACCAACTTGGGGAGGAAACGGTTTATTTATCTTATATCTACTGGGTCACAGTTCATCAAGGAGCCCAAGGTAGGAACTCAGGACAGGAACCTGGAGGCAGGAGCTGGAGCACAGGCCATGGAGGAATACTGCTTACTGGCTTGTTCCCCTGGCCCCTGCTCAGCTTGCTCTCTTATCCAACACACCTACCCAGGGGTGGCACCACCCACAGTGGACTGGACCCTCCCACATCGCTCAACAATCAAGAAAATGCCCCACAGACATGGCCACAGGCCAGTCCAATGGAGGCAATTCCCCAATTGAGGCGCCCTCAACCCAGGTGTGTCAAGTTGACACTAAAACTATCCAGCACAGGCTGGGTGCTGTCAAACTTAACACTGGGCATGCATAGCATGTACGGTGGGAAGTGGTAGAATGAAGCCTCGCCCTCATGCCAGCCCTGCTCAGAGACTGTAATCACCAGCCTGAGTAAAAATGAAGGTTTTAAGTCCTTCCAGGTACCAAAGAACAAAGGTCTTACTTTTTCTGGACCCTAACATCCCCTACAAAGGAAACCACTGTCTCCATGAAGCCAGGCCAGGCTCATGGACTCTGACAACAAATCACTTATCATGGAGGCTTCTGGGTGAATGGTTATGCAGATGCCCAGGGGAAAGGAGGCCGAGTTCATACTCGACAAGCTACCATTGCTCATGGTCACACGTGTGGACACTGGGGCATGAGGGCCATGTTAATGACAGATTAATACAGTGAAATTGAAATGCTTGCGCTTCAGGGAGCTTGTACTACTCCACGTGGCCCTCCGCATAGCTGATTTATGCTATGGCTGGGAGACTGTCTAAATGATGTATTAGTTTATTGGCATTTAGATTTATGGGCTTCAAGACATGCTATCCGAATATAATTAAAATTAGCCAACCTGACCCTTCCTGTCCTGAAGCCTGTGAGACAGTTGAGGGAATTTATTCTTCTCTGCAAACTCAGGAGTGCTTTGGAATCAACTCAGTTTCAGGGTGGCTGTTTTTGCTTCATTCCGAAGAGAAGGAGAGAACATACATTAGCTACATTTTAAAGCCCTTAGTCAAGTTTCTGAGGCACTTTCCTAGCTTGCTCCATAGATTTGATAATGTAGTGGTATTTTAAAGATTGTTGTGGAGGCAGTGACTTAAAAAAAAAAAGGAAAAATATTAATCAGAAGATAGGAACATCTAGTTAAATCTGCTGATAGTAAATGCATTGCAGAGCATCTCTGCCCAGTTCCTAACAACGTAAGCAAAAACTGCTGAAAATCAGACAGAGACATGTCAATCCATCGTTACATAACAACAATACCGATGTCCAGTAGTATCCATAGGGGATGGGTATTAAATTTTTAGGGAGAGAAAGAGGAGGAGAAGGCCCAAGAGAAACATGGAGAAGGAGTGATCTTCAGGGAAGAGCCTTATTAAGAAAGTTACTAAACACTCCAGGAAGTAAGGCAGGGGTCTGAAGGAAGGTCCTACCACACAAAGTAAGATAACCATTCTTAAAGATTTCCAGGGCGGGGGACATCCTTGCACCATGAGGAAGCAAGCTTAGTTAATATGCGATCTATGCTACCTGCCTGGCAGGTTGTCCTTGGTTTCCAGGCAGCAGGGAAAGCTGTGAAGGGAAAAGGGCCACAGGGAGAGGTGGCCTGGCAGCTTGTCACAGCAGCACCTGAAGTGTCTAGGTTATAGCAATACATTTTCATGACCCCTTTAGCTACCAAAACCTGACACATAAGTCCCTTATATAAAATAGTACAGTAAGCACAGATAACCTACACACGCCCTCCTAAATGCTTTCAATCATGGCTAATTACTAGCGATACCAAATATTATGTAAATGCTATGTAAATCACTGTTACATGCCTGGCTCGTATTTTGGTCATTTTCACCATCCTTATTACCCTCTTCACCCCCCTCCCACTCCTGCTGAACCCTTCTTCTCAACAAGTCTCCCTCCTACTTTAAGCTTTTTATCTTATTTTTGACCATCTGAGCTTAAGGTTGTTTGCATGAGTACTATGGGTGAATGTGCATGTGGGGGGGGGTGTCAGTGTTATGTGTTGTGGTGTGTTATGTGGTGTATGTCTGTGCTATGTGTTGTATATGTATGTGTGTGGTATGTGAGGTGTGTGGTATGTATCCTGTGTGCATGTATGTTATGTAGTGTGTTATATGTGTGTGTTGTATGGTATGTGTATGTTATGTGTGGCATATGGTGTGTGTATGTGTGTTATGTGCTTGTGGGGGGGGGTGCATGAATGGAGTACTGAGTGTGTGGGTAAGGGGGCCAGAGAAGGATGTCAGGTGTTTTCCTCTATCACCTGCCCCCTTATTGCCTTGAGACAGGTCTCTCACTGAACTGGAAGCTTTCTGTTTGGGCTAACCTGACTCACCACCTATCTCTACCTCCCGATCCCAGGGTTGCAAGTATATACATCATGCCCAGCTTTTTACATGGGTTCTGGGGATTAAAACTCAGGTCCTCATGTTTGCAGAGCAAGTTCTCTTATCCACTGAACTATCTCCCCAGGCCTTAAGAATCTATTATTTTCAATCCAAGATTGTTTAAAGTCATGGAGCAGAGCTTATACGAAGGGTCTATATAAAATTTATAATTATCACCTCCACTTCTATAAAATGCAGTAAAAATAAAATAAAATAATTTACCATTTAAATATAAAAGGCTACTGAAAGCATAAATTAAAGGCCTCATCCTCATACCAAAAAGCTACCTGCTACACTGTACCTTACCTGCCCCAGTTCCAAGGGAGCAAGAATCAAAATCCTGAGAATTCCCACCAGCACTTGGGGCACTGGCCTTGTCCTTTGTCATTGTGGAAAAGAAGTGCTTGTTTGCTGGGCCATGAGTTAAGATCTGAGGCCCCTCACAGCCACAGAGACAGCATCAAGCACACCTTGGTTCCAGTGTCCATATGTCTGCCCACAGGAAAGCACTGCAATGTGTCAGGATCTGTCCAGGAGTTGGAGGAGGAGGGGAAAGGATATGAACTAAGTATATTATATTCATGTATGAAACTATCAAAGAATAATTTTTATGAAATACTATAGCCTCCAAATGACTGCACTCCTTCCATCCCTCCATCATGCCCTAGGGCTTCAAAGAACAAAGACTTTGAAAAGGAAAGTGACCAAGAAAAATCACCTTAATGTTGAGTAAAACAGGTAGAAACTGCCTAAGCAGAAGTCAAGACACAAAGATTAGATTATATAAACAATGAATGTGCATATTTTATACTCTCTCTCTCTATCTCTCTTTATCTCTCTCTCTCTCTCTGAATGTGGAAAACGGCCATAGCACCTGAGAACAGCGAACCCAACCTAGAAGAAAACACAAGAGATGGAAAGAAATGTTCCATCATTGCTTTGAAGAGCTGTTAAAGGGTGAATAACACACAGCAAGAAAGAGACAGAACAATGAAGCAACAGGAAGTAAAAACAGAGACCACTGGTGTATGGAAGCAAATCAACATCAAAACTGCAGCATTGTGGATCTAGCAGTACATGAGAAACAGCAAGAAACGGAACCAACACCACTGAAAATAATTGCTCTCCTGTACAAAAGATTTAAGCAGATATTTATTTAACATACGGCATTTGTTGCTTGCTTGCCAGCACTGTTCTAAGCACTTCACTAATGTTAGCTATTCGTCCGCATAATAGGTAGAGACAGTTATTTTTCAAAGAAAGTAACAAGATCTGAAAGGTGACCACCTGCTCATGATTGAAAAGTGCAGGAGATTTAGCCCTTGGCCTAAACACACTTATGTGGTTAAACACAGCCTCCGCACAGCACACACTATGACTGATAGGTTGGTCGGGCAGGTAGCTCTTCTATGAGGCTTTAAGTTGCTCAGGGGGCTGCAGGTGGTACTTTAGTTACTGCTCAGCCTGCTGCCCTCTTCCAGTATACTTTCCTTTTAAGGGGAAAAAGGTTTCTCAGGAGCTGGGGTGGTAACTCAGTAAAGTGCTTGCTTTGCAAGGATGAGGACCTAAGTTTGATCCCCCAGAACCCACATTTAAAAAGCCAGGCATGGTGGTATGCATTTATAACCCTGGTGCTGGGGAGACACAGACGGACACATCTCTGGGGCTCACTAGGCAGTCAGTTTATCCTACTTGATAAGCTACAGGCCAGTAAGAGATGCTATCTCATAAAACAAGGGAGGTGGTGACTGAGGAATGACAGATGAGAGCTGAGGCTATCCTCTGGCCTCCATTTGCATGTGCACACATGCACACACACAAATATATGACACATGTACAATACATACTCAAAATACAAAAAATAAAATTATATTAAAATAAAAAGTCAGCCAACAGTGGGCAGCGGGGGGCAGAGTGATGCTTCCCATGGAGCCATGATCATGCAGCCTCTGGACACGCCAGGTCTGTTTCATCTTGGTCCTTCTCCAAAACCAAAAGTGCCTAGAGTATATTCATCTCTGTGCCTAGAACCTTCTCTGTCCACAAGAGGGTGAGTCTCAGATAGACCAAGGCCGCATAAAGAACAGTGGCACCTGCCAAGTACTTTGGTTAAAGGATGACCCTTCTCTCAGCCCTGTGTCCTTGACTGATTGTCCCAGGGACCTTGAACATAAAGGGGGATTACATAGGACTCAGAAGGAAACACCAGACACAGGAGATCTGAGCACACAGCTACAGTTGCTGAGAAGAGTCTGGAGGTGTGCAGGAGTCCAGCCTGAAGGGCTTATGCCTGTAACTATGGGGGCTTACACTTAATCCTGCTACCCAGGCCTGGCATAGGAGAAGCGTTTAACTAGGCTTTCTTAAGTGACCTGTAGGGCCTTTCATCAGAATAGGAAACCCTCAAATTGAGAGTAATACTTTTGTAGGCTGGCAGAGGGCTTTCATGCTGACTGGAGTGGCCATAAGGAGGCCAGCGAGGAAGCAGGAAGGGAGAATAACAAGGTAGGAGGCACAGAGGGATCTGCAGAGGTTAGAGCTAGAAAATGAGGAAGGGAGAAGTGGGGTAGTGGAAGCAATCAGTGGGACTGCCAGTGATAGGGATAGGTGCTGGGCAAATGAATGCCTACTTCTGTACTTAGTAGTTACATAGGCTGATGTTCTACTTTGCCTTCAATTTCTATGACAAAATATTCCGACCAATACAAACTTGGGGAAGAAAGGGTTTATTTGGTTTACATCCCCTTGGTAATGGTTCATCACTGAGGGAGCCCAAGGTAGGAACTCAGGGCAGGAACCTGGAGGCAGAAGCTGGAGGACATGCCATGGAAGAACACTACTGTCTTGCTTCCCATGCTCAGCCTGCTTTCTTATATAATTCAGAACAAGTGATGTGGGCTGGGCCCATATCACCTGAAAATCAAGAAAATACACCACAGACATGGCCACAGACCAGTCCAAATGGAGGCAATTCCCCAATTGAGGCTCTCTCTACCCAGGTGTGTTAAGTTGACAACTAACGCTATCCAGCACAGCTGACATGAACTAGGCTCCTGCAGGAACTCTGGAAGAAAGGAGTGGAGCAAGGTGGCACATGCCCATGTGGTAGGTAGGCTCTGGACCACCCACCTAGGAGCTAAGCAGGAATTCTGGCCCAGCCTGACCTCTTACCTGAGTAAGGGACAGTTAGGTTCCTCTAATGACTTAAGTGCTTTCTGATAGTCAGCAAAGTGACTTTGGGACCAGAAAGCTTATTGAAATCATAGAAACCAGATATATAATGGTGAAGGGGTAGATATGATTAAAGTACATTATAAACATGTATGGCATGAAAATGCCGTAAGGAAACCCTTTATGATATGCTAATGAAAAGGGGGAGGAATGGGGCTGGAGAGATGGCTCAGCAGTTAAGAACACTGGCTGTTCTTGCAGGACACCGGGGTTTGAATCCCAGCACCCACTGTCTGTAACTCACATCCTCTTCTGTCCTCTGTGGGCATTGCACAGAACAGGTGCACTTACATATATGCAGGCAATACACTCATACACATAAAATATAAAAATGATAAAATATTTTTTTAAAAAAGAAAAGGGGAAGAAAAACAGAGAGGAATTTCAATTGATCAAAAGAGAGTGAGTGTTGTGAGGCCAGGGAGACTAAGATGAACACAACACTATAGATCCTGGGCTCTGAGGTAGCAAAAAACGGGACTGTCCCTGGAATTAAGACAAAGGAAAATTCCTCCTGGGATTTTGAGAGAAGGGTGTACCTGGGGCATCCTGAGCTTTGTCATAGGTAGAACTGTTACCAGAGCTGGGGGTCACACACAGCTTGTGCCCAAACAAGCTATATTTAGCCACCTGTCCTCCTAAACCAATTAAAGCAGCAAAATTAATAGTGAAAAGAAGAAAATATATTTATTCAATCAGCCACATTGGGAAGAGGGACAAACAGATGCAATAACTCACAAGTTTCTCTTTGGGATCCTGAAATGAGGCTAAGGTTTAAGTAGAGGACAAAGTTAAGCATATATAAGCAGTCCCAGTCAAGACATGATCCAGCTGCCACTGGCCCATCATTCTTTCTCCATTAAGGTGGTCTAACAAGTGCTAAATCTCTTTCCTGCTTCCCCTATGCTGGCCCATGTTTAGGCTTTCTCTTGTGGCATGAGATTCCTGGGGGAATTCCAGTTTCTTCAGGTTCATTATTCTAATAGTCTGCTAGGCAAAGTGAGAGACAGGTCTCTAGAATATCTTTATCCTTGACAGGCCAGTTAGTATACCAGGGACCAAATCACAGCTACTCTGCTTCATTGTGGTGCTTCACTGTGCTTCAGTGCTCCCTGCCGCCGCCTGCTGACCTCAATGTCTACGTTTGAGAGATAGGAATGCCCACCCCTTGACAGTTCTAGCATTAAAGGGACACTGTTAGTACAGACCTAGCTTGACACCAGCTCAGCACTTCAGGTGTGGGGGTCAAAGCAATATCCAGACTCCAATGAGGCAGAAAGAGGCATGGCTAGATGCTCTAGAAAGTGGGCCTTTAGGCATCAGAATATCAGGTGCTGAAGCCCTAGCCCAGGACCCAGAGCACAGAACTAGGAGACCAAGACAGTACATTGTGATAGTCTTCCCTAGAATGGGTCAGACAAAGACAGTTGCCATCCAAGTTTTCCGCAGGGATGAGTGCAACTCAATGCCAATTCTTGGGCCTGTTAAAAGACAAAATCACAATAAATCTCATTTTGCAGATCTTTCTTTGTTGCTATTGTCATTTTTATTTATCTTTTTTGTACGTGTGATTGTGTGTATGTGTGTGTGTGTGTGTGTGTATTGTACATGTACACATGTACATGAGTGCCCATGGTTGCCAAAAGAGGGCCAGATCGCCTGAACCTGGAGTTACAGGTAGTTTTGAGCTGCCTGATTGGGTACTGGGAACCAAACTCAAGTCCTTTTGATGGTTTGAAGAAGAATGTACCCGATAGAATGAGGTTTTTGAACACTTGGTCACTAGCTGGTGGTGCTGTTGGAGGAGGTCATGAAACCTTTGGGAAGCACAGCCTTGCTGGAGGAAGCAAGTCACTAGGGATGTCAAGAGGTCACAACCTTCTCATCTGACTTCCACTTTGCTCTCTGCTTCCTGTTTGTCATTGAAGATGTGGGCTTCCTGTTCCTGCCCTGTGCTTGCCACTTTCTGTCATGTCTCCCAATCAAGATGGACTCTTATCCCTTTGGAAACGTAAGCCCAAATAAGCTTTTCCTTACTTAAGTTGCCTTTGGTCATGGTGTTTTATCACAGCAACAGAAAGGTAACTTATACAGGTCCAGCAAGTGCTCTAACTGCTGAGTCATCTGCCCAGCCCCTAGTTTTGCAGACCTTTTTTAAAAAAGTATTTATCTTGTAGATGTGTATGTGAGTACACACTTGCCACAATGCACATATGGAGGCCAGAGAACAACTTCTACCATGTGGGTCCCAGGGATTGTTTTTGTTTTGAGTAGGATGTTCCTACTTTGAAGAACAGCAGACATCCAGGTCGAACTTAACATACTGTCCACAGAAATCAAGACTGACATTTCTAGCCAATTTGTTGCATGCATCTCCTCTGCAGGACAGCCCCAAATGCCCAACACCTGCTCCATGTGAGCATGCTCCTTTCTCAGCATGCAACAACCTAAACTTCCATTCCAGCCTTGATTGGGACGCTGAGAGTTCCCACACGATAGATGCTGAGAGTTCCCACACAATATTTGTAGTTAAATATGGCTGCATTGGGCTGGGGAGATGACTTAGGTAAAATGTTTGCTGTGCAAGCACAAGGACCTGATTTGGATTCCCAGTATACATGTAGTGTCAGGTGTGAGCCAGGTTTGGTGGTGCACACCCTTAATCCCAGCACTTGAGAGTCAGAGGCAAGTAGATTTCTGTGAGATTAAGGTCAGCCTGGTCTACATAGTGAGTTCCAGGCTGGATGCACACCTCACAGGATTTTTCCAGATCTTCTGAGTCAGCCAGGCGCTTCCAACCCTGTTGAGTGAGCGGTGCGCGCCCTCTAGTGTCCAATTCTCACCCCTGCTCTGTCTTACCAACAAGCAAGAAACTCCTAGAACCTATCAAAACTTTTAGCCATTATGATCTGGTTCTGACATTTTCTTTTCCTTTGTCCTCTGGATATAACATAACTTTTGCCTGTGACATATAATATGATTATTATACTTAAAATTAAAATAAGAACATTGCTTGACCTAACAGAGTAAACAGATTAAGGAAACAAACATTGTAAGAAATGAAATTGGGGGACTTGAGTTAAGAGCACTAGCTCTTCTTGCTGAGAACCCAGGTTCAATTCCCAGCACCCACATGATAGCTAACAATGGTCTGTAACTCCAGTTCCAGGGGGTGCAACACTCTCTTCTCATCTCTGCCACCACTGCAGGACACGGGCGCAGTTACATTCAGGCAATATACTCATATACACAGAGACTGTCTGTGAATTGCCCAAGCCTAAGTGGCACATCTAGGGTGCAACCTCTATACCTAAGGCTCATGGAACATAGAACAAGGGATGAAGAGAACACTAATGCATCTTTCAATTCTCATTAATGAAGCTCCTTCATGCAACAGAGGGTCAGGAACACAAAGGTCACAAATGGCCAAAAGGCGGAGCATGGCTCCTTGGATACCTCCTATATCAAAATCCATCCACCCAGGGCACAGGTACCATTTCAGAAGAGAGGGGGGAATATTGTAAGAGCCAGGGAGGAGGTGCATGACCATAGGGAAATAGTCCTACAGGCTCTTGGGACTCTTCTCATGGGAACCTACAGCAACGGTGTCAGCATGCCCAAGACCCATGCAAACTTGAACAGACAAAAACCCAGCACAGAACTGTGGAAATGAACAGCCAGCCCCAATCTTATTCAAAGAGTTATTGGCAGCTGATTACTGCTGGGTGAGGAAGAGCTGATCTTCTTAAAGGGAGGGAGGGACTCTAGACAGGCTGGCTAGACCCCAGTGGATGAACCTGCACTGAAGAACATCTGAGGACACTAACTTTACACGATAGGCCTTAACACAAATGACAGACTGTATGAACTCCAGTGAGGGGGCTATGGGAGGATACCAAAAGGGAAGGGGGTATAAAGGTGATTTTCTGTATGAAATACACAACAATTCAATAAATTTTTAATGAGATTGTTGCTCCCTGTATTTATAGTTATTTGTACTCTACGAACTATTTTATTTACATTTCTAGTATTTAAACAAATCTATTATATTCTGATTTTGGGGTTTTCTTTCGGCCACTTAGACCTTGTTGCAATAATCTCATGTGGAGTGGCTAGCTCCAACTCTAGTAGCTCTTATCTATGGATAATGACTTCATCTGTTTATCATATTGGTATTGTACTTTTCTTTAGGATTTGAAGCATCCAGAAGTAAAATTTTGGCATTTATTTTCTTATTATTTCATCTTTTGAGCCACCTGTTGACCTTTGTAGTAAGTATATTAATCATTTAACAAGTATTTACCTCAACTATTTTTTCTCTAAACTTAAAAGCCCAGAGAAGAATAATTATCTCAAACATATTACTATAATGAAATACACTAAAATTATCTATAAAATTTAAGGTGTCTTTGGAAGCCTTGAAGCAGGTGTTTAAAATGACCAATTTCCTTTGAAAATGTTTAGAGCTAAGCACATGGGCTTAGTAAAAATACAGACTTTGACAAACTTGTTTTGGAAGGAAAGCCTAATCAAAATGTATGTGTAGAATCTTACATGTTACAGCTTAATAAAATATTTATCTCATGATTTTAAAAAGTTTTGTATAGACAATTAACATTTTAAGGTTTTTATGAAACCCTTAATAGATGGTAGACCCAAAGATATTGCTTTTAAAGATGTTCAGAATATACAAGTTTGTAAGGCAGTATGCATTTATCAGGTCTATTAATAAGCAAAATACATTTTTAAGTCTGTACATGTACATTTTAATTGGGCATACAAAAATATAAATAAATCTAATCGTTTTAGCAAACATTTAAGAAACAATGAAAAGAAAACCCTGGAGTGTTTTTTTTTTAAAAAAAAGTTGATTTGACACAAAGGTTTATATCACTATCTCTTTAAGATGTGAGAAAGGCTTAGTGGCATAAAAGAACAAAAAGTAAAATTTCTCTTTTCAAGAGATGAATAACTGAGGGGGAGAAGGCTTTACATGTGGAACCAGCAGAATTCCCTTGTCTAGGCTGTTAGCATTACATAAATCAGAGGCAATAGGAAGAAGAGGTAAGGAAACATTTTAAGACTTCAGATTAAGAATAAAGTTTAAAAGCAGTTATTCTGAGCATGTTGCAGTTATCTCATTTTGTCTCAGGCTGCTCTCTTCAAGACAAGAGACAGGCTTAGACCATCTGGGGGAATTATCTCTTATGATGTATCCCAGAAAAAGCCACATACAGTTGCATCTGATCCAGGTACCAGAGTATGAGTAAGTCTGGGGGATTTTTTATGTGGGTCTCTGGACAGAAAAACAGAAGCAAAGGAACCCAAAGTAACATGCAAGCCATGCTTAGCAGGATAGTCACACAGGTGACAGACAGTTAACTCATCTACAATGCTTCGAAATGGATGTCAGCAGGAGCACCCAGAAACTTCAGGAGTGACTGAGACATAGCTGTCATGTGGTCACCCCTGGAGCCTGAGCAGTTCTCCTACGATTTAGGGACCTCCACTCAAGCCAAACCAGGATTAATGGCTTCAATTGCTGGAAAGAAATTTTAGGACTAGCTAGTATAATAGAGGCATTTTAATGCAGACTTAAGCATGAGAGTTAAAAGCAAAGGAGTTGTGCAAGGGGGAAAATGTGAGAGCTATCCATCTAAGTGTGAGTATAGGAAAGGAAAGTGGTCTTCACAAATGGAAAATCTTTAATATAGCATGCAATCTCTTCTTTCTTTCCTCTTTTTTGTAGTTTTTATCTAAAATAAGCCATAATCTATTCGCATACAGAACTTTACTCTGTTAAGAGATAAAAAAATGAAGGGCAAGTTCAGAGGAAGAGATGAGATAGAAAAATTAGGCTCAGAATTTATATTTAGTTCTAACATTACGTCTAAAACTTTTAAAATTAATTTAATTTCAATATCTTCCTTTAACTCACATGAAGGTCCCCCAGAATCTCTTATTATTGTAAATTACCCATTTGATAATTTCTTTTGCTTTTTTCAGGTCGTTTTACATTTCATTTAAAGGAGACTGCCCATTTGTGATGCTTTTAAATTTTATTGCCTAGGACTTCTAGCTAAGAGTGCAAACTAAGCCAATTTAGAGATAGTAAACATTCCCCATTGAGGGACACATACCTTTTTAATATATATATAATATATATTTACTGTTTTCTTAAGTAGTTTACTATTTTTATTTTGTGTGTATGAGTGTATTGCCTGCATGTATGTAAGTGCACTCATGTCATGCAATGACTGCAGAGGTCAGAAGAGGTTGCCAGAAACCCTGGAATTGGTATTATAATTTTTAACCACCATATGGATGCTGGGAACCAAACCCAGGTCCTCTAGAAGAGCAGCCAATGCTCTTAACTGCTGAGCCATCTCTCCATCCCAGTATTATTACTATTACTATTTTTATATTGCTTGCATGTATGTAGGGTGCCCATGTTGTGCAATGTTTATGGAGGTCAGAAGAGGGCATCAGAGGCCCTGGAACTGGAGTTACTGATGATTGTTAGCTGCTATGTGGGTGCTGGGAACCACTGAGCCATCTCTTTAGCCCCCATGGGAGTAGGGAATGTACCTTTAGTTAGATTTTTACTTTTTTAAACATTTGTAAGTTAGATTAACATACTAATCAAACTTACAACAAGCTGGAATTTGGTTTTCTCAAAACATTTCACCATTCCCTAGATTAGATGTGGGAGAATTGTCCAGAGAAAAAGAAAAAGAAAAAAAAATACTGCTAGCAAGTTTTAACAAACAGTTAGAATCAGACATACCTTCAGAGGTCTAAAAGCAACCAAAACCCAAACAAAATGTCAAAACCAAAATACTTTCAAAGCAAACAAAATAGATACCTCAAAACAAATACTTTGAAAGCAAACAAAAACCAAAAAGGTATCTAACAAATAGGATCCTTAAACAACCAGCTCAGAATAAACAAATGGACTGTCAAGCAAATCAAGGGAGGTCCAAAAGAACCCCGGAAATAATTCACTACAGTCCACCTGAGGACCTACAATCTGATGGCTGGACTCAATGGATATACGTGCATACCTTCCACATGACTCCTTCAGTAAAAGTGTATCACTCTTGGGATCCCAAGTTGTGATGCCATAAACTGTCAACACAAAAACATAACTCTCACCCCAAAAGGGATAAGAGATAGTTTATTCTGGAGCCAAATATAAATGACCATAGCCTGGGAATACAGATTCAGGCTACTTCAGATCCCGTGTTCCAACATGGAAGCAGTTTCATGAAGTTTTCTATAGTAAAAAAGAAAAGTCATAAATTGAGATATCTTCAAATACATTGGTGGAAACATTAAGTTGGTGGATTCAGCAAAAGAGAAATCTCAGCTAGAGGCCTCAAATGCTTTCTGATGGCATTCAGCCTTTTGGTTGGTAGAAGCTGGTGGTCTGCTAAGTTTTTAGTTACAAAAGTTTTTTATCTGTTAGTTACTGGATGTTAAGTCAGAAACAAAGGTGGACAAGGAGTGGATTTTGGGAAGAGTTAAAGATGACCCAAGATAAATGGTAATTAGGCTCTGAACCTGTGACATTCCAAACTCCACAATCACTGAAGTTATAATCAGTTGATCAGACTTTGTAGAATGTTCAGGTTAAGATCTACTTTTTTCTAGGCACTTTCATTCACAGCATTTTCACACACACTTAACTTTTGTTGATTCTTCCCCTGCATCCCCATCTCCCAGCCTTTCCCAATGTACCCCTTCCACTTTTGCATTACATAGGTTGCATCACCCTCCCCACCCATTCCTTAAAGCCTTTTCCTCCTCTCATGGGCCTCTTTCTACTTCCCTGGTCTCTACCACACCCACTCCCATATAAATACACATATATAATAATTACAAACTCAGGAGCCACAAAAGAGAGGTAACATCTCTGAGCCAAGAGTATATCATTTAGGATAATATTTTCTAGTTTCAACCACTTTCCTGCAAATTTCATTTTTTCTTTACAACTGAATAAAAGTTCATTTTGTGTGTGTGTGTGTGTGTGTGTGTGTGTGTGTGGTCATGTTTTCCTTATTCATTCATCTGTTGATGGACATCTAGGCCAATTCCATTTCCTAGGTATTGTGAATAGAACAGAAGTAAAAACGAATATGCAAATGTCTCTGACTTTTCCTCTGTAGGAAAGTGTGACTGCCTTCCTTATCTTTGGCTTGGATACTGGACATGCCAAGCCCTGTGTGTCCAGCATTCCTGCCAGTGGCATCTATCTTTCTCCCCCTCCAGGCTTTACACATTACGACTACCAGGACTCACAGGCACATCCATGGATCTGCTGGGTGCCTGGCACACAGTAGGTATACAGGATGATGAGAAGGAACGAAAAAAAAGGAAGAAGAGCATTTCTGTCAGTCTGCTGGAGCAGACAGAGCCCCAGAGAAGGACAGAACAAGGAGGCAGAATCGAAGCAATGAGTGATGAGTCCAGCCTGCAACTCATCAGGGTTGGCAGCTTCACACATCCCAATTCTGACACAAGGAGCTGGGGGAGACTGCAAGTTATGAAACACCAACCCACTTCTCCCACTGGCCTCACCCAGGACACTGTGATTCAAGGAGCTGTGTTAGTTAGCTCTGATGATAATCATAGCTGCAGTGCTGGGTGCAGCCTCCAGTGACCAGCATGACCTCCTTCCTCCCAAGTTCCTGCCATCTACTCTCCACTTCCTTTGTTCCAGGGAGCTCTGCATATTTCAGTGCAGCCCAATTAAAGGGACTCTGCAAGTGTCTGCTTACAGAAAGGCTTCTTCCCTGTGATCTCACAGTGTCCTCACAGACCAAAGCACAGACAGAGGGACCCTGAGAGCTCATTTTCTTTCCCTTGCCACTGCAGTCAGATCATGGCATGTACTACAAGGTTCCTCAGCTTTCTGGCTTTCTTCTGATTCTATATGCAGAAGGAGAAGATGGGCTGAACTTCCAGGTCTTATTTAATTGTGTGTGTGTGTGTGTGTGTGTGTGTGTGTGTGTGTGTGTGTTCCTGTGGAAATGCATATGCACCTGTGTGCTCATGAGTGTGGAGACCAGAGGTCAACCTTAGGTGTGGTTCCTCAGGTGCCATCCACCTTGTTTTCTGAGTCAGGGTCTCTCAGTGGCTTGGAACTTTCCAAGTAAGACTAGGCTGGCTGGCCCCAAGCCCCAGAGATTGTTGGTTTGTCTCTATCTTGCTCCATCACTGGGGTTACAAATACTACAATACCATGCCCAGCTTTTAACACAGATTCTAGGAGGTCAAACTCAGGACACCATGCTTATATAGAAAGCACTTTATGACTGAGCCATCTCCCCAGTCCTATCTTCGTTTAAAGAGGAGTGGCAGTGATTAGGTAACTCAAGGCTAGAGACCTAGGTCCCTTCCCTGAGTCAGGCATAGGGGAGTAACTTCTCCAATCTCAGAGAGGCTCTAAGACCAATTCCCACCAACTGAAATAGGAAACATAACTCAAACATGGGAGGGCCACACTGTGGCCACACATTGGACCACCATGGACATTGCCTACTGCTTCCACAAACCTGGAGGCTGCTCCTCTGTCTATTGTAGGTGTGTGTCCGTTTGGGGGACACATACTCAGATTTCCAGGTCTTTGTGTCCCAGAATAAAGAACTGGAACAGGAAAACATGAATAGGAGTGGAAATAGAGACCATTTACTAAGAAAGAGAAAGGCACTTTCAGTAATAGGAATGGGCCAGAGAGTTAGGGAAGGTCTGAGGCTAAATGACCCTGGGCCACAGCATCCTGATCCTCTGTAGGTCATTCACATAGTACCTGCCTTCTATCACATTTGGAGAAAACATGTGGAGATAGGGAGCTTTTTTTCCCAGCATATTCTGTTTTATAGCCATTGGTCAGACAGGGGAGGGAAGGTCCAGCCTTCTTCAGCCATTGGTTTCTTGTTTTGTTTCAGTTCGTTTTGTTGTTTGAGATGTAGCTTAGGCTGGCCTGGAACTCTTTACACAGCTGAAGATGACACGTTCTGAACTTCTGACCCTCTTCCCTTCACCTCCCAGGCACTGGAATTGCAGGCCACCACATTTTATGTGGGAATTGAATCCAGGACTTTAAGCACTCTACCGGCTGAGCCACGTGTGTAGACTTGCCATTGGTTTCTTTCATGTCGCTCTTAATGCTTCTGGAACCTCCCTCTCCTTCTCTGCTCTCCTGAGAGCTGGCTCCTCCCTAACACCTGGATGATGGAATGGTCTCAGTGTCACAGACCACAATTAAGTTAAACCATGTATTCAGGGCAGCTGCAGCCCTAGGCCTAGAACATCGCCAGACATGCTCCAGCTCTCCTCAAATACCACTGGAGTGAATGAATGAACAAACAGATGAGTGGCTGAAGGAAAGAGTGTTGTAAGGTGGGGAATCCGAGGACAGAAGACAGGACTCTGATCCTGCTGCTGCAGGCATGCCCCTCCCGCTCCCACACAGAGGGCCTCTCCAAAGGGAGCTGGCTTTGTCATGAGAGAGGGCAGCAGCCAGTGCACAAGTGACAGGTTTTAATTTCTAATTGTTTCCATCCTCATTTCCTGCCTCTGCTCCACTGACAGGCTGCCCCCACTTAAATCTGCTTTGTCCTTCCTGTCCAAGGAGAAGCTCAGAACTCCAAGAGTAAGCTGGTGATTTGTGTGGAAATTCTGGACCAGGAAAATGGATGTGGGTGGCAAGAGGGTGCCACCAAATGCAGGAGGAACTGGGCTGACCAGAGGCACCCCTTCCTCAGCGATGGTGGCTGCTTTGTGTTAACATGTAGGGTCTCACTCCCAGCACAGTTTGTTCCCTGTGAAAACAGGCCATTGTCATCATTTCTGAAATGAGGAAACTGAGACATGGGGAAGTTTAATTTCTTGTCCAAAGCTACACTGTGAATATGTGCTGCAGACAGGGTTCATATAGAGCTCAGTGATCTCTGCTAGAGGGTCCCTCATGAGCTGAGGCTGAGGAACCTCTTTGAGGATTCATGATGGTTAATACTGTCAACTTGACAGCATCTAGAATCACCTAGGAGACAAGCTTCTGTGTTTGTCTGTGAGGGTGATTCTAGGTTCCTTTAATTGAGATGCAAAGACCCACACTAAATATGGTGGCAACAGGGACTGACTGCCCTGTCTGAGTGAAAAGGAGAAAGTTAGCTGAGTACCGGCATTCCTTTTTCTCTGCATCCTGACTGAGGACTAGTGTGACCATTACTAGTCTCCACTGTGAAGGACTGTATCGCCTTAAGCTTAAGAGTCAAAATAAACCCTAAGTTGTTTTTGTTAGATATTTGATCACAGCAACAAGAAAAGTAATTAATACACACTCAGCCTCCCTCATCTGCTGAGAGAGCCCATAATCCTAGCATTACTGCTGTCGACTAAGTAAGCTTGTGGCAAGAGTGGACATAGACATGCAGGCTCCTGCCTCAGACACTAGAACATAGGATGGCTACCACCAAGCAGTGCATCCTTGCACCATGCAGGTATATAATGCAGGGAAAGAGTAGAGAGCTGTCTGGGAAAGCAGAGAAGACAAGGCTTCCCTACCCCAAAAATCAACTGGGTCTTGTTAGCAAAGCATCAGTAGTGTCTGGCCTTGCTCCTTGAGGGTCAGGCCCCTCCAAGCAGAAGGAATGCATGTGAGGCTCCAAAGGGTGCCAAGAAGTGAGGAGGAGACATTCAGAGCTGGCAGTGTGAAAAGGGCCTGAAGACAAGGGGACTAGGGAAATGCTTAGGGCAGGCAGTGGGTGACACAGATACCAGGCTGATGAGTCACAATTAGCATGGCTGGTACAGCCAAGATAAGCTGTGCTGTGCTGTGCTGCCCAGAGTGGATGACAAGTGTTGGTGAGTCTAGGTGTTCTTTGAAAGGATGCTCATCCACTTGACTTCCTTCCTGGCCCCAACAGTCAACTGTGAGCCACAAAGAGCTGAGTTGGAGAAGTGGTGATCCTATTTTTGGATAGCAGCTTGCCACCAGCTTCAGTCAACCCCTGTCTACTCCCTGAAAAGTCAAGAATGAGACAGGAGTTCAGCTTTTAAACGATGCATTGGAAGGTATGCACCTGTCTACTGTACAATTCCTAATGCCAGGTACATAGTGGAACTGAACGTTGGATGGATGGATGGATGGATGGATGGATGGATGGATGAGTTAATGGGTAGGTGGGTAAATAGATGGGTACATGGGTTGGTGGATGGGTGGGTGGATAAATGGTTGGGTGGGTGGGCATGTGGATGGATGGATGGATGGATGGATGGATGGATGGATGGATGGAGACCTTGTCCATTCTGCTGGGAGGGAAGCACTAGCCCATACATACATCAGCTAATGCACAAACACATAGATTTGCTAGCACACACTCACTGAGATAATCACACACTCATATACTCACAAATACATACACATGCTCACATAAAAGATCGCCACCCCACCCAACAGAGATTCTCTGGGGAGGTGACTTAGTTGCAGATATTAATCTACAGTGTGCAGAGGTACCACCAGTTAGTGCAGGTCACCCAGTAATGATTTAATGGGCATAACCAGTATCCTTTGAATAATTCCTCCTCCTGTGCCTTTACCGACTCTGACCCTAACTCCTTCCCTCACCTCCCCACCTCCTTCTCATTTCTTCTCTCATGTAGCCAGCCCCAGGGGGACAAACAACACTATTATGTTGACCCTGACTACTATCTACCTCTGTATGCCAAGTAGATGCTTTAATACTAGAGAGTATACTCCCAGCGCCCAAAATAAAAAGACTTACTAGACAGAAAAATAAATTCAAAACATTATTGGGATCAACCTAACCCAACCTGCTCTGATGTTCCCCAGGCCTGTTAGGTAACTTCTAATATAACACCCCAGCCCATTCCAAGAACATAATCAGATAAACCTCGTCTTAGATCCCTACCTAGACCAAATATTGAACACAACTCATCACCTCCCTGATGATACCAGCCCCTGTCTGGCCAAAGACTACTGACTCTGTCTGTCCATAGGCGCCCTCCAATATGCTACCACTCCAAGAGCACAGGCAACTATGAAAGCTACTCAGGTTGAAAATCCAGACCCCAACATGATGGACCCTGTGCCAACTGGGGTCGAACTGTCCCAAACTACTCCCAAGTGCCTAGTAAATGGGTCAGTTGGCAATCTGATGCAATTGGACTATCAATATTCAGGAACTTGGTCCCCTCCCTACAGCTAAACCCTGGTGTTGTCCTCTCTCAGAACTTAGTCACAGATGTTAATCCACAGTGTGCATAGGTACTACCAGTTATGCAGGTCACTTTTCTTTGTATGCAGGATGGATGCCTACCAGTGTTTGCTGGTCATCCAAGCGGGCATCTATATCCTGGCTTCCCTCGCCTCACAAGAAGACTGTTTTCAATAATCAGTCTCTTATGATGCCTTTGTCAGAGAACACTTGGCCATCAGGATTATACCCCTGCTAATTGGGTTAGAAATAATGGCCTGTGTGGCTCTGTGATAAAGATTACCTTATATCCCTCCTTCTATCACCAATTATCCAGGGTGACAGATGACACAGAACAAGTTGCCAAATCATTAATAGCTCTGCAAGATGAATTAGACTCCTTAGCAATAGAAGTCTCACAACACAGGAGGGGACTAGATCTGCTGACTTCTGAAAAGGAAGGACTTTGTCTCTTCTTAAACAAAGGATGTTGCTTCTATGTAAACCAGTCAGGGATAGTCAGAGATATAGTGCATCAATTAAAAGAAAAAATTACAAAGAGGAGACAAGAACTAGTTGATCCTTAGAGGAGCTCTTGGAACACTATCTGGAGTTGGGTGTTTTGGCTCCTCCCATTCACTAGCCCTCTCCTCATGATCCTTCTGGCACTCCTGTTCTGTAGGGACCCTGTTTGCCTCCTCTCACCAAGAGGCCATAGAGTCCCAGATGCTCCTCCAGGACTATCAATAACTAGACATGACAGATACAGAAAAAAATGATGCCTCTTTAAAAAGTTAAAAGGGTATGAAAGGACAAAAATGAGGGGGAAAATACCTATAGCTGCTTGAGAAACACAATCATAAAAGCCTTACCCAAAAAAACGATTCTTGCTCGCCTAATGAAACAGTACTTTTAAACCTTTGCTTCTGCTTCTGTAAACATGTTTTCTGCCTGAAACTCCAGTTATGGTCTTTTGTCATGCAAGCTGGAGACCTCTGTGGCCCCTGTGCCTGGTCAAAAGTGACATAGGCAGGAATTCAAACCCACCAGTGCAGAATAGGGTCTGGAATGATGCTGGATTGTCTATAAATACTGTAAGAAACAGTGGCATGGTGTTCAGGCTTTGAAAACATGAGCAAAGCTGTGATCTTCCACTCAGTCCCTGGTGCCTGATTTTTGAAAGCAGCAATTCCCATAATGGTATCATGTACATGTACTCTGTGACCAGGCACCTGCATACACAGCCATGGGTGTGGACCAAGCCTGTGTATATGTGTCTATGACTGTAGAGTCACTTGTGTACTCTATGTACACCATGCTTGTGTTTATCTTTGGGTGGCACTTGTATATGTGTATGTGAGTATGTGTCTGTATCTGTGTGTTTCATACTAGGGAAAGGCACCAGAGGGACTAAAGTGTCCTTAAGAGAGAAAAAAGAGAGTGAGGTATTTGGGTAGATGATGGCCTGTGAAAAATTGTCAGGTGACATGGGAAGACCAAGAATTAAACTCAAATCAGAAGGCCACGAATGTACAGGATCCTCACTTAGGAGCTAGGGGAACACGCTTAACAGATGAAATCATGCAGCCTCCACTTCCTGATCTCTAAGAGGGTGAACATATTGTGGACTCAACGGGATCATGGCAGAGACCAGCCTGAAGGGTTCAGAGTGTGGGCCTTTATGAAAAATCAAGAAGGAAAGAAAAGAACTGGGAACCTGGGCACTGAGGAAGCATCCTAGTGTAACCTTCCTGGCAGGTATGGAGATATTCTGAAAATATACTTGTACCCCTCCCTTTGACTACCAGATTACTGAAAAACAGACCCCAAGAAATTGCAATCTTCACAGGAATCTCTTGTTAGGAGACGGAAAAGTCTGAAAGCTAGTGTAGGCCCAAGGGGGAACTTATTTCCTAGGAAGGGATTTTACAAGGTTCTGACAACTTGTCAATCACCTTGTAGGAGAGAGTGGAGCAGAGATGATGATGGGCTGGTGATGGGTAGGCATCTACTTTGGCCAGGACTGCTTAGTTATGCATACTTCTTGCTTTGTATTGAAACCTTACCCTGATATTAGGATCCTGATGATGAACCTGGGTGGTCACTTGACCACTTAGTTCTTGACAATGTGGTCACTATTAATTGTACCATTAATTGACTTATTGAGGATGAATGGTTGTACCTTGCTTATTAGGCCTTTCTAGGGCCTCAGGTTCTAACCCTAATAACTCTGCTAACACTGACTGGATAGAACTGAGTCCTGGAAATATCCCCTGGAAAGCAGGACAAGGCAGTGGAAGACATTAAATCATTTCAATCCCATCACAACTGACCCCTCAGGACACATGTGCCTTCCGGAGACTCTAGATACTCACCCCTGCTTTCTCAGACAGCCCAAGTGCTCCCAGTCCAGCTGTGTCACCAAGGCTGGCAGAGTCCAGCACTTCCTTTGCCCCTCTGGGTATCTGAACTCTTCAACACTAAGCCCAGATCCTTCACCTTACTATTCCTAGGTCAAAACCAAGGAAGGGAGGAACATATACCTTTCCAAAAGAAAGGAGAAAATAAATGTCACAGTAAGAAGAGAAAGGGCAGAGTTCTCATTTGTCTGTGAAGTCTCATGCACAGAGGTTTTCATCAGCCATGAAATTAGCCCTTCATGCTCTCTTATACCAGCAACCAGGGAGAAAGAGGGGCTGTGAGTGTCACCTGAGAGCCTCAGGACCCTCCCTCCCTAGGCTCAGCCCTCCCTGACTCCCCTTGGACTCAGCCAGTTTTCTGCAGTCACTGTGTGGGCCAGACCACACACAGGCAGAAATCGATGCAACACAGCAAGCACACAAAAACCTGCTGTTAGAACTTCAAAAAGGAAGCAAGTGCCTTGAAAAAAAGCAGATGCTAGGTTCCCCTCAAGAATGATCGTCATCAAGAGTTATAGGCTCACGGCCATAGCCAGCCCTGATGAGGCCCTTAAAGTAAAGAGAGATAAAGCATCTTGCCAGGGGCAGCATGGTAGTGAAAGGTTTTCAGGTTGGAACTCAAGGGCTAACTGTGCTTTGGAGTAAGAGCTTTATTAAAAGAGTTGTAACACCATGGACAGACAGACAGCAGCGTTGCGGGGGAGCTCTGAGAGTACTCCCATGTGGCAAAGCAAAGGTCCCTCTTTACAGATTTCAGAGAAAGGGGGAGATTCAATCCCACATGATTATAGCACAGGCTTACCATCAGGCTGTCTCTGAATCAGCTTTGAGGGTGAGAATCTAGAAAACAAGCTACTTTAGTTCTGGAAACCAAATTACTGTAGACTTGAGAACTGTCAATGTTCAACCAAAATGGAGCTTTACAAAATGGTGCGGTCCTGACTAACAATGAGGCCTTGAAGGGAGGGCCTTCAATTCTAAAGACAAAAGGCAATATCTGATTCATAAGTTTTTAGGGTGGCAGGTGGAAGCAGTAAGTTCTGTAATCTAGCCAGGTCTAGCTTAAATGCCCAGAGTCACAAGGCAGGAAGGTACTGGTAAGAAGTGGGCCATAATTCAAAGTTGCCTTGATTCTGGCCAGCATTAAGGCAGGCTGGGCTTCCTCCCTCCTGGAGCCTGAGAGCTCCAACAGTCACAGCAGGTGCTTGTCAGTTCTTTGTCCTAAGGGAGAGACAGCAGGAGACCCTGGCCTGATTGTGAGGCAGCAGCTCCTGATCTGTCTCTGCCCTCACTGACCTTGACTTTGACAGACCTACATTGCAGGGGCTTCTGAGCCTCAACACAAATGAGAGCAAAGTGCCTGCTTAAGAAGGTTCAAGCATCATATATCTAGTCGCATGAATGCACACCTATAAATTTGACTCTGGGCATGCACACTGTTTCCCTGAGCTTTGCACGCTGCTTCCCTGAGCTTTGGTTTCCTCATCTGCCAGGTAGAGAGGAGGGTTAGGCTGTTTGCCAGGGTCACATCATTTTGTAAAGCTCTTCCATTTTGGTTGAACTGCGACAATTTCTAAAACTATAGTAATTTGGTTTCCGGTACTAAAGTAACTTGTTTCTCTAGGCTCCTGCCCTCCTCATCCTATTGACTCCCCCCGTAATGGTTAGCTAGGAGAGATGCTTATCTATCACCTAACATTCTTTTATAATATTTTATGTATTATTTTTATTTTATGAGAGTATAGCCTGCATGCATTTAAGTGCACCCGTGTAGTGAATGCCTGTGGAGGTCAGAAAACGATGTCAGATTCCCTAGAACTGGAGTTATGGATGGTTGTTAGCCACCATTTGGTGCTGGGAATTGAACCATGGTCCTCTGCAAAACTAGTCAGTGCTCTTAACCACTGAGCCATCTCTCCAGCCCCTCAGTTAATATTCTTTAACTGACTACTAACTAACTGGCTACCCCTAGAGATAGCCCAAACTCTCATCAGAGCCCTGCCATGCTGCTGTCTGTCTGTCCATGGTGTTAATAACTTTTCAGATAAATCTCTTTCCCAAAAGGACAGTCCCCCTCAGCATCTTCCTTGAACCTAAAACCTCTGACTGCTCCCTGTCAGACATCAGGTGTTAAGGCCTTAGGAATCCTAGAGATGGACTGTCCCAGGGTTGTTTGTCATGGAACAGAGTCACACACATGTACATGTACACAGACACATCCCACACATGTGCACACCACATGCATGCTTGCAAACACACACACTCCTGAGCCCCACATCTCAGGATATATATATATATATATATATATATATATATATATATCTCCACGGCTCCATTAAGCTGAAATATTTCTCAGCTGAAATATTTCTCAGCACCTGCCTTTCTCTAAGATGAATTCTGACAGCATCCACAGAGTCAACCATCTGACTCAGGTATTTCAGGATGAATGAACATCAGAAATATTTTCCTCCATTTCTGCCCTTGCCTGACCCAGTATTATACAGATGATTTCCCCTTTATAGCGGAAAAGACAAATCCAATCACATTCTCCTGTTCTCTCTCTCCCATCTGCTCTTCTTTCCTCCTTCCCTCTTCTGGAACTGTCTTTGGGTTGGAGCGGGGGTACAGAGATAATCCCCCAAGAGGCTTCCCTGCTGTGGGCCACTTGATTGTGGGCACAGTGCCTGAGGCTTCTTGAACTACAGGAACCCCCCTGCTCTCACAGCATGTACATTCAGCCAGGTCAGCAGGCTTTAAACTGCATCTCACTTTTGCTATGATGCCAAAAAATGAATCTCTGGTAAATAATAATGGTAATAAAACAAGCTTGGACTGTGATGGGTCTAGCAGGGATAAAGCTATTCTAAAGAGACTTGTGTCCCTTACTTCGGCTATCAGACTATTGAAAAATAGACCCAAGAAATTGGAGTTTCCCCCAGGGAATCTCATGCTGCGGTAAGAGAAAGCCCAAAGCCTGGGCCAATCAGAGAGGAAAACTTTCTCCCCGAAAAAGATTTGCAACTAGTCAGCACCTTGCAGGAGTGTGGAGCCAAAACAATGTTGGGTCATTGGTAGGCAGGACCACATCCTGACCAGGAGGACTGCTTAGAAATTCATAACTCTGGGCTCTACTTATACCTAAACCTCATGGCAGGATCCTAGCTGGACACTGGAGGTCATGGGGTCTCTTAGACTCTCTTACAATGTGGTCACTTTGGATAAATCCTCTTTTTCTACTTTTCACTATTAATTTGGCTCTTCATTTGGCCTATTGAAAATGGGTGGCTACCCCCAGCTTGTTGAGATGCAGGCCGACCCTAAGTCTGCTAACAAGACCACAGACCATGCAGGTCCTAAAACCATTCTGGCAGGAATGAGAATATTCTAGAGACATTTGTACTCTTTCCTTTGGCTATCAAGCTATTAAAACAATGAAGCCCAAGAAATTTTAATTTCCCCAGAAGTCTCATGGTCTCATGATGGGAGAAGGGAAAGACTGAAGCCTGGTTCCAGTTAGAGCAGGGAAGAGACTTCACACAGCTCCAAAAACATGTCAGACCAGTTTTCGGGAGTCTTAGAGCTCAGATAATGATTGGCAGAACCACACCTTGACCAGGACTGCTTAGTGATGCACACCTCTTGCATGTGGCCATGCTGAACAAATCTCCCTTTTCTACCTTTCACTACTACTTTGTCTCTTCAGGTGACCCTATTGAGAATGGGTGGCTGAGGCTGTTAGAGCTGCCAGGGCCCAGGCTTCAGCCTTTATACATCTGGTAATAGCTCTGTGGGTCTCCTGTGCATAGGCAGCACCCATGCTTTGAGTACTCTTAGAAACCTGAGAACCAATCTTTGATAAAGAGCCCTGAGTCACCGGACTTTGCTCACTGTGGGTCTCTAGCCATTGGCCCCCTAAGGGGACATTTTGTTAGCCCAGGTTCTCTGAAGCCTGGCAGTCCAAAACAGCCTCCATCAAGGAATCCTGGCTGCCCTGGGCTGGTAATGTCTATGGGCCACCCTCACCACATGAGAGGGACACAAGTCAGCAGGCTGCTGAGGCCCTGTCTGGACCCTCCTATCCAGAGCTAGGCTAGAGGCCTTCAGCCTGGCTCTGGGAGGTTCCCGGGTTTCTATCCAACCTGCACCATCCAAGGTCTCAGCTGCTCTAGTTGCCCCTTTGTGGTGAGAAAAGAAAGCATTCTTTCTGCTATCTGCATTCCTTTTACCTTGGCTTCGTGGGGGAGGGGGGCATGTGTACATGTTCATGTGTGTACACATTTGTGTTTGGAGGCCAGAGGTCAACCTCAAGCATCTTCCTCAATCACTCTCCACCTTATTTTTGAAACAAAGTCTCTCACTGAACCTGAGACTAGCTGAGGAGCCTTGGAGTGTGACTGGGTTGTTCTGAGTACAAAATCCACATAGGATTTATAAACTTAGTATAAGAAAGACATAAATACTGCCTTTGTATCTTATATTTCAAGTTGGAATAATGTTTTTGATATATTAGGTTCAACAGAATATATAGTTAAAATTAATTTGATCTGATTGTTTTTATTTCTTTTTCTTTTTTCTTTTTTTTTAAGACAGGCTCTCCCTGTAGCCACAGCTGGCCAGTAACTCACTATTTAGACCAGGATGGCCTTGAACTCACAGAGATCCTACCTCTGCCTCCCAAGTGCTGGGATTAAAGGCATGTGCCACCACTCCCAGCTTTATTTTATTTCTATTAGATGTTCCAAAACTAAATGATTCCTTCCTTGATATTGGCAACAGTACCTGACTCCACATGCATCCATGTTCCAGAGCTAGCCTGTGGTCTGACCTGAGTCTCTTATGCTCCTGCACAGGCCAGTGGCTGAGGCCATCACTAGAGAGTGGGCTTATCTATGGCAATGTCTCCCTGTGTGTGCCTGATCTCCTCTGATCTGAGAGTGGTCTCTAGGAACGCCAGGGGACTGTGAAGCAAAGTACTGTGCTCAGGTTTCCCCTTCCACCCCACTGAATCTTGTGCTGTGATTCTTCCCCTTAGTCAAGTCCAGTGAGGCAAAACATGCAAACTAAACTAAACAACTTCATGCCTCATAGATAAGCAGCAAGGGACAACAGAAGCCTAGAACTTAAGTGAAACTGTCCCCAAGAGTCAGAGAAGCCGCCCTGGAGAGGGGTCTTATTTGGTGTGCTTGACCTTCACTGTGACAATAGACCCTCAAAATCGAGATGGTGGGAGAACATCACCTCAGGGCATTCTGCTGTAGGAAGGATGAGAGAAGAGCTGGGATTGTTCCAGCTCAAAGAGGAGAAAACCTAAATCTACAAATCTAAAGCTATACAGAGAACTGTCCCACAGAGATAGCCCTGGCTGTGTCCCACACCACCATGGTCCTTTACAACACACCCACTGTGTTAGTTAATTTGCTGATTGCTGTCATCAAATACCTGAAAAAAGCAGCTCTAGGAAGGAAGGGTTTATTTGGGTTCATAGTTTGAGGGTAAATTCATCATGGGGGTAAAGGCGTGGCAGCAGGAGTGGGAGGCAGCTGGTCACATTGCTTCCACAGTCAGGAAGCAGAGAGAGGAATGCTGGTGCTTTTCTCATCTTCTTGGCTTTATGCAGTCCAGAACCCCAGCTCATAGAATGGTGCTGCCCACATTTAGGGTGGATCTTCCCAGCTCAATTAACCCAATCTAGAAATTTCCTCACAGATATGCCCAGAGGTTTGTCTCCTAGGTGATTCTAGGTCCTGTCAAGTTGACAATCAATATTAACTCCCACATCCTCCTGTGCACCATCTGCTCAGGGGGAAGAACCAAAGCCATAAGCCCATCTCTCACCTCAAGGAGATTCTAAGGACAGCCCAGCAGACAGAGAGAAGAGGGATTCAAAAGTTAACCTAGAGAAAGTTTTTGAAGTATTGTTGCATATTTTTCTAGCTTCTTCTTAAGATAAGAGAACTCCTTCAGGAGCCCTGGGAGACACAAGCCGAGAACCTGATTCCCACCAGCCCAAATACCTGGAAACTAGACACTTCCCATGGCTTAGGTAAGTCCCAGGCAGGAGTGTTTACACCTGTGATCAAAGGAGGCTGGGCTGTTGGGCCTGGAAGTTGGTGGAGATACATCTCATGAGATCTGCAAGAAGTCACAGCCTGGTGCTCCATGGGAGACCAAGCCCCCAGACAGTCTGCTGAACAGGACTCCCATCCCGGCCATGACCATCACTTTACTACTGAATGTCACACACTGCAGTGCCAAAAGTCTTGTGGTTTCGCTGTCAGTGACTGTCAGGGTTGAGTTATCTACAGGTTCCTTCCCCTTCAACCTCTGAAAGAGATCTCTGTCAGCAGAGCATATGGTCACCCTCCTCGAGAGCGCCCTTTCTCCTGTCCCTTGTAGCTAGATGTGAGCAGTGAGAGTTCTAGAGGTGTGGGACTCTGGAGAAGTCTCCCAAGGTGGTAACCAGTATAGGCTCTGTCTCCAGGAATGTTCTATACTAAGTAAATGACACATCCTCTGCAGGCCTGAGTTGTGTTTCCAAAAACAAAGTACATTTAAGGAACAGTGTGTAATTAACATGGCTGTGCTCCAGAGTTGGTCTAAGGAATTTCATGGGAAGTGGGAATGGAGTCCAGAGGGGCAGGAGGGACAGGTCACACAGAGTTTTGGGTGTCCAGTAGGCTGGAGGAGAGGCTCAGTCATTCAGAGCATATTCTGCTCTTGCCTAGGACCTGAGCTCCATTCCCAGAACTTATGTTTGGCAGCTCACAACAGCTTGTAACTCCAGCTCCAGGAGATCTGATGCCTTATGCTGGCCATTGTTAGGGTTCCAAATAGCAGTTCCCCCCCCACCCCACTCCCCAACAGGGACCTACAAACTCTGCTGAGAAGCAGCCTGCCTTTCCTCTGACCTCCAAAGATAAGATAAACAGAGTTCCTCTTATCTTAAGAGGAAAAAGAAAACACTTCCACACCCTAATCCTACCTGCTTCCCCCTCCCTGATCTCTCCCCCAAACATTCCCCCCTTCCACACCCTAAAGCCCCCATATGTAAAGTCCCAGCTCACAACCCGTGGACATCCTTTCCTGGACATCTTTCCCTGACTTCCTTCCCCCTTCCCCCTTCCCCCTTCTCCCTTCCCTTTTCCCTTCCCTTCCCTTCCCTTCCCTTCCCTTCCCTTCCATCTTTCCCTTCATGGATATCTTTCCCTTCCCAAGGGAAAGTGCCCCATGCGAAATAAATCTGTGTCCCACTGAGAATTCCATCTGAGCCTCTGTGCCTCATCCATCCACTCGTGCTCTCCATCTGCGCCGCTCGCTCCCGCCCATTCTCTACCTATCACATGCCTTCTTTGCTCGTGCTCTCCATCCGCGCCGCTCGCTCCCGCCCATTCTCTACCTATCAGTCATCACAGGCACCTGCACGTACATATATAAATCCCCACATGGGTACACATATACACATAAAAAAATATATTTTTAAAGAACAGTGTCCAAAAGAATGACAGGACTGATGGGTGCTGAGGGGGGACAGGCTATATACAGACACACCTGTTTCTAGAAGGGCCACCTCAGAAAATTCAGTGTCCTGAGGGATAACACAGCAGTTAAAGGCTAAAGCTAACAACCAAATGTCAAAGTCACTCTTGGTGTTCAAGGCCATTCTCAATTCAAAATTGAAGAAGTTAATTGGGGTTGTGGAGATGGGTCAGGTGGTAAAGTGCTTGCCACATAAGCATGAGAATCTGATTCAATCCCCAACACCCACATAAAAAATCAGATACATGGTAGCATTTGGTTATAAACCCAGCCCTGGGGAGGCAGAAACAGATGGAACCCTGGGGGTCACTCTATAGCCAGTCTCAAAGACCAAGATGCACAGTGTCCTGAGGAGTGACAACCAATGTTATCATCTAACATCTACATGCAGAGAAAGAGAGAGAGAGAGAAGAGAGAAATTAGTTGGGACACAATGGTGATGAGGTCTAAGGTTACAGTGGGAAAAAGAAACCATAATGACAATATCTAAGAAAGTTCTAGGAATGGGTTACTGATCAGCCCTGAGTGCCACAGCAGAGGACACAGTCAGACACAAGCGGCTGGCTTTTGCATTCTTGTTTTGTGTTAGCATGAGATACGGATGATGTCTATATACATATGCACATACATCTCCTGTTCAAGCCCTCACCGGCTCCCCCTGTCCTCACATTCCAGCCATTCTTGCATCCTCTCACAGCATTTTAAAGTACCAATCTGAATGTATACCATTTTAGTACAAAAGGCTGAGTCTTTCTGTATTCAAAGCTCTACTTTAGAAAACTCTCAGGGAGTTGACTGGCTCATTAATAAAAACTGCTTCCTGAGGGAGGGGGTATCCCATTTTTTTGTTCAGACTATCTACCACAGCTTCAGATGGATACATTCACAAAGTCAAAGTCTAGAGAAGAGGTAGGTAGGAAAAAGGTTGAGGTTAATTGAGAATTTCTTCCTTGGAAAGACACAAACAACATCTACCCCCTCTTCATAAGGTCCCAATGACAAGTCAGAGTGTGATTCCAGAGCTGGATGTGGTGGCACTTGGACAACAGGAGGAGGTGTCTGAGTTCTAAGCTGACTGGGACAACTGGCAGGATATGGGTGACCCCAAAGTAGCAGCACTGGAAAGTCCTCACCCAGCATAGATGATGTTTTTCCCCATGAGTACATAGATGGACTCTCTCAGTTAAGCTCCACCAGCCTGTATACTCTAGCACCTCCCAAGACCCCAAGGCCATGTGCAATTAGGGCAGAAGTGAATACAACTGGCTGGGAGGAGTGGCTGGGATCTCAAATGAGAGTTCAGTGACCCTCCCCATGTCCTCATCCTATGAGGGAATATCAAGAATAACAAGCCCAAATGACGAACTCTTGCAACAAGGCCCAGTTTTTCCGATGAAGATTACAGCTATCTTGCCTGGAGGACCACATTCTACAACCGTGGGAGTTTGATACACCCATGCACAAACCAGAGTTTAGGAATGAGTGGCCAGTAGTAACAGTTTCCTGAGTGCTTACCAGAAATAAAACAGCATTGTAAACATTTTCATATTGTCCTCTTTTTGCAGATAAGAAAAGTTGCAGAGAGGTTACAGTCCCAAGATCTAAATCACTGTTCTAATATCCTCTGTAAGAGGAACAGATGCATTTCACCTTTTGTTTGAGATAAAGATTCTCATTAGCCTGAAACTTCACCAAGTAGGCTAGACTGGCTGGCCAGCAAGCTTCCAGGGATCCATATGTCTCCACCTCCCATCTTGTAATTGCTGGGATTATAAACCATGTGTCATAACACCTGCCTTTTTTTATAGCTCCTGGAGATCCAACTCAGGTAATTACACTTTCAAGGCAAGCACTTTACTGACAGTCATCTCCCCAGTCCATGCTGAGAAAAGTTCATATGACCCCAAGTAAATAGGTATATAGTGTCTATATAAATCAAACATTTACTGAAAAAAAAATCATAAAGAAATTTATTTTAGCCCCGTGGTCCTGCAACCAGCTACATTCTTGCACCTCTCAGGCTCATACCTACTCTGCTTAGCTAGTTAGACCCTCCCCATGATGTCCCCATCCCTACTTTCAGCCTAGACCCTATCCTGCTCCTCCCACCTCAGAACTCAAGACTAGCCCAGTAACTCGGATCCTGCCCACTGGGTTTTGATCCCCCTTCTCTGAGACCACCAACACATCTACTCTGCTTAACTAGTTAGACATTCCCAACACTGTCCCCATCCCTGCCTTGGGCCTAGACCCTATCCTGTTCCTTCTGCCTGAAAGGTCCAGACTACCCTGCCAGAAACTGGCCACTGGATCCCCACAGTCTCAAATTGGGCTTAGGCCCCTTCAACCTACTGGAGAGTTCTTGACTAGCCAGTTTGGAATCATCCTGTCCCACCAACAAAAAATCCAAAAGTAGAGCTGTCTGCTCTTGCAGAGGATGCAGATTCAATTCCCAGCACCCACATGATGGTTAACAATCATCATCTGTAACTCCAGTTCTGGGGAATCCAACGCCCTCTTCTTACCTCCACAGGCATTGCAAATACAGATGCACTTACATACATGAAAGCAATACAGTCATCCTCATAAAATAAAAATAATTTTTAAAAATAAAAAATGAGAACCTGAAGTATGGACCAACTAACTATTTATACCTGATCAGTAAGCAACAAAGCTACATCAACAATACAAACAAAATAAAACTTCAAATAAACAAAAGCAAGCTAGAATTTCATGCCAGAAATACAACCAACAAAAGAAATCCATATTCCCAGACAACAATGCAAAAACACAAATATGAAAAACCAAGATAATTTGTCCCCACTAAAGTCCACCAGTCCTACAGAAGTGTAATACAATGAGAACTACCAGAGGACCCCCCAGAATACAGAATATTAAAAAACAATCATAAACATGATCAAAGAATTCAGTGACTTTAAAGGACACACAGAAAAACTCAAAGAACTCTAAGAGGATAAGAATAAACTCGTGAATGAAGCTCAAGAAAACATGAATATATAGCTGAATGAAATGACAAAGGTGATTCAGGACTTGAAAAACAAATTCACAAGAGATAAAAATATTGAAGAAAAGCCAAAATGAAGATGGAATTGAAAACACAAGCCAACTTGAAAAGACAGGAGAAAGCCTCACAAGAAGAATGAATGAAATGAAAAGCACAACATTAAGACTGGCCAACAAAGTTAAAGAATGGGATTTCTCAAGCAAAGAATATGGAAAAAAAAAATTAAACCCAAAGGAACAGAATATGCATGAAATGTCATACATCATGAAAAGGCCAAATCATAGGTATAGGCAAAAGCATCAATGGCATTGACCACATCTTCCACAGGATTGTACAAGAAAATTTCCCAAATTAAGGAAAGACATACCCATACAAATACAAGAAGCAAATAGAACACCAATTATACAGAACCAGAACAGAAACTCCTCAGAGCATATCATAGTAAAAACACCAAATGTACAGAACAAAGAGAGGGCACTGAAAGCTGCAAGAGAAAAACAAGTTACAAATAAAGGAAAAACCATCAGAATTACAACTGACTTTTCAATGAAAACTATTAAAGCCAGAAGAGCCTGGAGCACAGTATTCCAAGTTCTAAATGACCATAGGTGCTAACCCAAAATACTTATCCAGCAAAACTATTTATCATAGTCAAAAGGAAAGGAAAATCTTCTATGATACAAATAGGCTGAAATAATTCATGTCCACCAAACCAGCCCCAGAGAGAATACTCAAAACAATACAAAGGACTAAAGAAAGAAATATTCATACTCAAGAGGTTGCAGAAAGAAAACAAATGAAGGTGTAAAATATGTAAATACAAAATAAGACTAAGAACACAAACAAAAATAAAATGACGGTAATTAATGCATACCTTTCAAAAATAACTCTAAATATCAATGACCCCAACTTCCCAGTCAGAAGACACAGGTTAGTTAAACCAATTAAAACAGAAATCCATCTGTTTGTTACCTACAAGAAACTTGTCTTACCTCCAAAGATAGGCACCATAGTAGTGTAAAATGATGTAAAAAACATATTCCTAGCAAATGTCACTAAGAAACAAGCAGTAGTTATATCTGACAAAATATACTTCAAATTAAAATTAATCAGAAGAAATTAAAAAAAGTTTACTTCATTCTGATCAAGGGAACAATTGACCACAAAGACATAACAATCATGAGCAAATATGCACCAAATCTGGTGCACTTAATTTCATAGAAACAGTACTACTGGACATCAAGGCACAGATTAACCACAATTAAGTAATAGTAGGTGACATCAATACTCCAGTTTCTCCAATAGACAAATTATCTGGACAAATAATAAATAGAGAAAATCTGGATTAAATTATCTCAGACATCAAATGAATCTAATAGACATACATCTATGGAATATTCTACCCAAGCACCAAAGAATACATATTCTACTCAGCAGCCCCAAACATTTATCTAAAACTGATCAGACTGGGACACAAAAAAAACATCAACAAATACAAAAAGTTAAATAATTCCATGAATTCTATCAGACTACAACGCAATGAAACTTAAAATCAATAGCAAAAGTAGCTCTAGTAACTACACAGACTCATGCAGCTTAAACAACACACTCCTGAATAATGAATAGGTCAGAGAAGAAATCAAGAAATAAAAGTATTCCTGCAACTAAATTTAAATGATAACACAACAAAACAAAACCTCTGGGACACATTAAAAGTAGTAAGAAGGAAACCCATAGTTCTAAGCACCTACATTTAAAAAAAAAAAACAAACAAATAACTTAATGGTACAATTCAATAATTTGGAAAAGCAAGAACAAACCAAACTCAAACCCAACAGATAAGAAATAATAAAACTCAGAGATGAGATCAATGAAATAGAAACAAAGAAAACAAAGAATAGATTAATCTAAGCACTGTTTCCTTGAAAAGATAAACAAGATAGACAGAAACCTAGCCAAGTTAACCAAAAGAAAGAATGATTATATCAAAATTAACAAAATCAGAGATGAAAGGAGAAACATCACAACAGACACAAAAAAGATCAGAACATCATAAGAGAACACTTTAAAATCTATACTCTATTAAATTTGAAAATCTAAAAGAATAGATGAACTTTTAAATTCAATTAATCCACTAAAGTCAAACCAAGAAGAGGTCAACAATTTAAGCAGACCCATAACAGAGAAGTTGAAATAGTAATACAAAGCCTCCCAAGTAAAAAAAAGCTCAAGCCCAGATGGATTCACAGCATAATTTTAACAGACCTTCAGCTAACACTTACTTAAATTATTCAAAAAGATAGAAGCATAGGGAGAACTCCCAAATTCCTTCTATGAAGCCAGTATCTCTCTAATACCAAAACCAGGTAAAGACACAACAAAAAAGAAAACTATAAGCCCATATCCCTAATGAAAATAGATGCAAAAATTCTCAACAAACTACTCACACACAGCTTACAGACACACATCAAAAAGATCATCCACCATGATCAAGTCAACATTAGTCAGAAAAACAGCAAAGCACTGGTACAAAAATAAATGTGTAGAGCAATGAAACAAAATAGAAGACCCAAACATGAGAACACACAATTTCAGGCACTTGATATTTGACAAAGGTGCCAAGAACACACACTGGAGGAAAAAGCATCTTCAACAAATGGTGCTGGCAAAACTGGGTGTCCATGTTTAGAAAAATGAAATTAGTCCCACAACTATCATCCTGCACAAAAGTCAACTCTAAATAGAAAAAAGACCTCAATATGAAACCTAAACAGTGAAGCTGTTGGAAGAAAACATAAGCTATACCTATATATATATATATGTGTGTAGGAAATGACTTATAAAATCCAACATCAGTTGCTCAGGAATTAAGGTCAACAATCAACAAGTGGGACCTAATTAAACGAAAAAGCTTCTGTACATCAAAGGAAACCAATCAAGTGAAGAAGTCCACAGAGTGGGACAAATCTTCACTAGCTACACATCTGACAGAGGATTAATATCTAGAAAATACAAAAAAAAAAAACCTCAAAAAATAAAGAAGCAATAAAACAAATTATACAATTTTTTTTTATCTTTTTGAGACAGGGTCTCCCTGTAGCCCTAGCTGTCCTGGAACTCACTATGTAGACCAGGCTGGCCTTGAACGCACAGAGATCCACCTGCCTCTGCCTCCCAAGTGCTGGGACTACATGTGTGCGCCACCACGCCTGGCAAATTATCCAATTTTTAAAATGAACAGAGAATTCTCAAAAGAAGAAATAACAACAGCTAAGAAACACCTTTTAAAATGTTCAAAATCCTTAGTAATTAAAGAAATGCAAATCAAAACCCCTTTAGGATTTCATCATACCCCAGTCAGAATGGCTAAGCTCAAGACAACAAATGGCACCAAATGCTAGCGAGGATGCAGGGACAAGGGAACCCTCATTCACTGTTGGTGAGATTGCACACTGGTACAATCACTGTGGAAATCAATGTGGAAAACTCTTTATAAACTACAAACAAATCTACTATATGATCTTGTTATAGTACTTCTTGATATATATTCAAAGGACTCATCCTATTGCAGAGATATTTGTATATTCATGTTTACTGCTGCTCTCTTCACAATAGCTAAGAAATGGAAACAACCTAAATGTCCTTCAACTGATGAATTTATCCATGAAAATGTGGTACATTTGCACAATGGAGTTCTCAGCAGTAAGGAAAGATGAAATCATGAAATTTGTAGGTAAATGGATGGAACTAGAAACTTAGTGAAGTAATATAGACTCAGAAAAACAAGCAACCTATGTTCTCCCTCATTTATGGATCTTAGCACCAATCCCTTATATGTGAGTGTATATCCTGATATAATAGCAAGGGCCAGGAAATGGAAGGGAACCATAGGGGTAACCTTAGAAAGGAGCCCAAGAGTGGAGGTGTAATCTGGAAGTTCCTCCAAAAAGCTACAATTGTCTAGAAACCCAATCTGAGCACACTGGGATGGAGATGCCACCATACTGAACATGGGGAATGAGGCGCATGGACCCCAAGGGGTGGGATGGCACTCACAGACCATGCTGGGTGAGACAGCACATGAAAAGTTGATGGAGACAGTAGTGGGAAGTGCTGATGACTGGCCTTTCAAATATAAGCCTATGAGAATTCGTGCCTTTGTAAGTCACACTTTCCCAGATATAACAAACTGTGCAAACCCCAAATAGAAGGTATTATGTCAGTTTTGTCAATCCACGTCAGGACCAGGAGACCCTACAGTCCTCAGAGAGCTTGTTCAGGTCCCCCAGAAGGGGGAAGGGAAAATTTAGTGCAACAAATTGGCATAGTGCAGCTAGATAGGCAAACTGCAGGAGTCCAGGAAAATCATGGGGATGTAGGCCTAGGAAAATGCTGCAGTTCCAGCAGCATCCAGTGAGCCAATCAAAAGGGAGTCAGGTTCAGATTCCCAAATCCAGAAGGGTGGAGATGGGCATCAGGAAGCATCCTGTCTGGTAACACTACCCATCCAAGAGGAGCTAGCGGGAACCCAGGGGAGAGGGTGGCCAACTCCCATACAGTTAATGGGGTTAGCAGTGGTCACATGAGTTATACAATGGACCATAAAATATGTAACTAAAATGACATGGGCCATGCAGACATGGACAGACTCAAAGGGAAAAATTCCCAAACCACAGCCATCCTGTAAATGTGGGAAAATAGCTTAGTTGCTTGTGTGTGAAAATTCCTTAAGTATTATGGAAAGCCTAGAAAAAATTTTACAAGCCTTGGAGGCAAGAGGGGAATACAGAGAGGTAGCCTGGTCACTTTTGTGTGTAATTAAAGATTTGTTCACTGTAAAAGCAACAGCCTCAAGGGAAGCTAAAAAGACAAAGGAGTTACTGGCAAATTCAGCCTTAGCCTCAGAGCTTGAGAGAGGGGAAAAAAATGGGAGATTTTAACTGATTTAAGATTAGGGGACCAGGAGTCAAAGGACCCAGGAAAAAAGACAAATAGTAATGAAAAAGGAAGCAACCTAGAAATAAAAGTAGCTAAAGCTGCTCCTCAGAGTCAACTGTTGATGCAAAAAGTTAAAAAAGTTAATAGTACTGTAGCTAGGGGAAAATATTCCACACTGGAGCTTTTGGGATTAGGAAAGACTTTCAAATAAGCAAGTAAAGCTCCACACTGGAGCTGTTGGGATTAGGAAAGACTTTCAAACAAGCAAGTAAAGAGCCCCTCATCACATGGCTCATGAGGGTATGGGACATGGGAGCAAATAATATCAGTTTTAGTCATTTACAATCATCACAGCTGAGTTATATAACTACCCATCTGTCCTTGAGACACAGACATTTAACCTAGGCCAATATAGGAGGGAGCAGAACCTAATGGAATAGCTTGTGCAGGGTATTAAAGATACGTGGTCATCACCAATGGAGATTCCCATTATTAGCAGGGACTGGAGGACCATAGAAGAGGGACAGGCACTACTGAGAGAACTAGGTATAAGGAAGGCAATATATGATGCCCAGTTCGCTGGGCCCAATAGGGCTGTGTTCACCAGAGATATAAAGGAAAGTTTAATTCAACTGGGACCTTAAGAATGGCATAAAACTTTAATGGTTTTGCTACGTCCTTTAATGGGACAAGATCTTAATAAAGTGAGGGAGGCTTTGGCAGATCTAAGTGACTCAAACCAGTGTGTAAAATGTACCTGTAGGATAATAGCACAACCTACAAGAAATATAAAAAAGACCAAACAGAAGAAACATTCCATTTGGATTACTCAAAAACAAATGTGGCAAGATTTATGTTGAGCCCAAATTCCCAAAGAAAAAAATTGAAGAAAAACCAAATTCAGCACTAAGGAGTTTCTGGAAGGCTTTAAAATCTAAAGAACAGTTCACAGAAAGCATTCAGAGGATAAAAACTGTCCCAGGGGTGGTTAAGGATCCCCAAAGATTAAATAAGTTACATTTCTCCCCTGAAAAAGGCTGTGCTAGGGATGGAGGCAGTTTTTCCCACAAGGGCCTCTCCCGGCAACCAGGTATGGTCAATGGAGAGGTGGCAGATATGACTACAGCCAGGAGGCAGACCCAGGGTCTATCTGACTCAGGGAATTAACAGGTGCTGCAGGGAGAAGAGAGACCCTCTGCCTCCTTAGCCAGTGCAGGGTCAAGCAACTTGATCCAGCACCTGTAAATGTATCAAGAGTAAAAAAAATACAAAAAGACTCCATGTAAAACCCCAGAATGTGGAATGATTCCAAAGGGATAACTAAAGATAATAAAAAACTAACCAAGTTAATGCCTCTTACCCATGCTATGGTACCCAACAGAGATCTATGGAAAAAGCAATTAATACCAATGGGTAAAACCTTTCCATGCTGTGTTAGACCTTGTCAGTGATTGATTTAATATATGATGTTAACCTTTGAGTATTTTACAAACGTGAGACTCATTTGAAAGATATCAAGTACATCTGAAGAAACAAAGGCCAGCTATAGCTGTAAGATTCTTGGGAGCTTTAGAGTTGGGTAAGACACAAGCAATATCCACCAGAATGGTTGAGAAAAACCTTTAACACCTAATCTTGTATAAAAATAAAAACAAAGGTTCCCAAAACTGTAGCACTGTTAAGAAAAAAAGTATAGTACCAGGGGTGGGTTGCCCCCTTATGAGCCCTTATGAGCTGTTGACAAGAGAGATCCTGGATGTCCTCAAATTAACAAGGTTATTGCCACTAATGTCAGTTGTACACTAGAAAAGTTCAGTAAGTCCATGTTGCTGAAGACATTGCATGATGTAAGTGTGGGAGAAGGAGAGCTGGAGCTGAGACTAAGCTGAAAACTCCATGCCAGTGGATGGATGGCTTTTGTAGTGCCAGAAGGCACTATGCAGATGGTTGGGGAAAAAGGATCCCCTATGATTCTGCTCAACCAAGGACCCCACGTGCTGCACACTATGGACATGCCAAGCAATGCCCGCTGGTGCAATAATGGCTTAACTAACATATGTACAACTGACAAATTTTTAATTGGATAAGGCCTGTTCCTAGGGGTGGACCACACATCTGGTGCTGTAGACTAGGCCAACCCCCTATGCCAGAAAAGGTTATAGGCCCCAGCGGGGACGCTGCTGCAAGAATGAATATGGTACACCTGCTGTGATATCTTCTAGACATTTGCATTTGCACCCATGTTTGTTTAGATGCGTCTGCTTCCTTCCATTTGTCCTTACAGTAGGGGAGACACCACCGAGATAGAAAAGTGGCCACTTCTCAAAGACAAATGATGGGAGGCCCAAGAGGTCAATATCTCATGATGATCATCCCACGCCTATCACCCCCTCCAAGGCTCAGGGACCCTTGGAGGAGAGAAGGGTGGAAAGTTTGTAAGGGCCAGCAGAAAAGGATGGAGTGCAACCTGGAGGTTCCTCCAAAATGCTAGAATTGACAGGGGCAGGGCGGGGAGCGCACAGGCCTCAGGGTGAGATGGTACATGCAGATCCCACAGGGCTAGATGGTGACTTGCAGACCCTGGGGGACAGGATGGTGTGTGAGAAGCTGATGGGCAGGCCACGCTGATGGTGGGCATTTTGAATATAAGCCTATGAGAGTTCATGTCTTTGTAAATCACCCTTTCCTGGATATGCAAATCCCAAACAGAAGGTATTATATCAGTTTTGCCAATCAGTGTCAGGACCAGGAGACCCTAGGGTCCTCAGAGGGCACATGTGGGTCCCCCAGGGAGGGGGAAGGGAAAATTTAGTGTAACAGGGAGATAGTAGGAGACAGGTGTTATCAAGGGGGAAATGGGGAAAATGGGTATTTCAGCTGGTGAGGGAGGAGGGAGAGTTATATAGGGGGTAAAGAGAAGGTAAATAACGTTTGGGTTGTCAAAAACACAGAGGGAAGTGTATTAATTCAAAAGCCTACTGAAAAAAACAACATGTGTGTGTGTGTGTGTGTGTGTGTGTGTGTGTGTGTGTGTGTGTGTATAACAAGGCTGTACAACAAGGAACACAATGCCAAACAGGAGAAACTTGAGTTGCTGGTCAGCATAGTTCAAGATACTACCAAATAACATGTTATTGCCACAGCCTTTGATTGTCTCCCAGAACTTGAAGGTAAGCGCCTACTGCTGAAAATATGATATACTTTGGACCCAGGACTTGGAACAATCAAGCCAGAACTGACCTGGAAGCTTCCTCCCTGAAGACTACCTCCCATAGTATCAGAGGATACTATGCAAGCTCCTAAGTGCTAAAAAAAAAAAGTCAATGGTACAACCCATTTGTAGTTGTAAAGCCTAATAACCACAAAAATGATCAGCTCAGTAAACTATCTTTATTGGTGCAGTAGTGGTAATTTTATCTTGGGAGTAATCAACAGCTATCTAATTGGACTTAAGGTCCACTCAGAGGGAGGAAACTCATGTGTGGTACTGTAAATATAGCCAAATGCACATGGTCAGAGAGGTCATAGATCCTAGAGAAAAAACATACATATGTCACATCCCTAGACCAACATAATTCCTACTGTATGCTAAACATACACCCTTATAGTTTACAGACATGTAAGCCTCTCACAACTCATCAAAGTCTCTTTTTGCAACAGATGTAGACTCTCACAGAGTTCCACAACTGATCAAACATGGAGAATACATGTTTTTGAGATGCCCAGCCCTAAGTGACACATTTATGGTGCAACCTCTACACCTAAGGCTGAAGGTACATAGCAGAACTGGGGAGACAGATGGAATATTAATGCAGCTCTCAATTCTCACTAGCAAAGATTCCTCATGCAACAGATGGAGATTGACACAGAAAGCTACAACTGGCCAAAATATAGAGAATCAGAGACTGCAGTGCGCATGTCCCTGGTTAGGACACTTGTATTAAACCTTTTCCACCCAGGGCTCGGAGAGCATTGCAAAAGAGGAGGAAAGACTGTAAAAGACAGAGTCGTGAATAATCACAAGGAAAAGGAATTTTCCATGTGGCTGGTAAGTTGCTCATAGGAACTCAGAGCAATGGTGACAACATGCATAAGATCCATGCAAACTCAAACCAGACAAAATCCCAGTGAGGAAATGGGTAAGAAGCCCCAACCTTAGCTGAGGAACTATTGGCAACTGACCACTGATCAGTGAGGGAGAGTTGGTCTTTAAAAGAGTGACACTAGATAAGCTGACCAGGTTCCAGTTGGTGGACTCACACTGGAAGATTTCTAGGGAAACAAATTTGATTCAATGGACCTTAACATATATGACAAAATGCATAAAATCCCACGGGGAGACATAGAGGGTTGCAGATAGGAGAGAGTATCTAAATATGATCAAGATGTACTGTATGAGCAAAATAATTTAAATGTACATCAAAAAATAAGTTTATTTTAAAATAATTCTTTGATGTACATAGTTATGACATTTAAGATGAAGGCAAATTTGCATGCAATAGGATGGATGTGTTTATTTTTGTATAAATAATTAAATCCCAGCTGAATATTTGTTATTTCGGGACATAAAATATCTTCAGTGATTTTCAGAATAGATCAATATTTTGGCTTTATAATTATATAATTTATAATTTATATGCATCACTGTCAGAAATACCTCAGATTCATTTGATTTTGAAGTAATTTTTTGATATCATGCATCCAGAACTTTTTACTAATGCCATATTTTCCACCCCTCTCCCATTCAGTTACCACACAGGAGATCAGACCCACAGTTTAAAAAGATAGAACTAGGACTGAAGAGATGGCTCAGCAGTTAAGAGCACTGACTACTCTTGCAGAGGACCCATAGCAGTAGCACATGTGTCTTCTGAGCAGGTCTCTCATGGAAAGTAGCTGGAGCCAGGAGAGGACACGATAAGACCCCCATAAACTGTCGTGGGCATTATGTGACTTTTTCTGGGGAGACATGAACTCACCCCAGATAGCAAATCAACAACAGAACAAAATAAAGATACCATCAAAGTCCAACATGGTGAACCAATGAGTTTACTAGGATTACTTACAGGAGAGGTGAGGGGTTACTTACAGAAGTAGCTGTGTCACTAAAAGCCCACCCCAGTGTGGTGATGACTCACAAAAGCTGGAATGCTGGAGCTCTCTGCCTGACTTACAAGCAGATATGCAGGTCTGAGAGTCTCTTCTAGACAGCTCAGCACACTGAGTGTCTCCTACCCCAGCAGTCTTTACTGTTTCTGTAATCTTGGAGATGGATGAATCTGGTTTCAGGGACTGCCTGAGACTTCTGAGTTGCTTACTTCCTGAGTCTTAAGGAGCCTAACTTTAGACATTTCTGAGTTCTAGCAAGCCTCCCTTTAGAACTTCCCCAACTTTAAGGATTTTCCCTCCAGGATGAAATGCTTCAATATGAGGAAATTGTCACATAATAATATCACATCTTGCCTCCTATCTGAAAATGGTCACTTAGGGCCCACCTCTGTACCAGGCAGCATCCTGAAGTTCCATAAGCCCCTACCTGTCATTTTCCATGCACTTGCAAAACCATAGCAGTGCTAATAACCAGGCCGATCACAAATACTCATAATTAAATTAATTCAATACAGTCTATAAAATAAAACTAGCATCACCAGTCACCAAATTCCCTGATCAAGGTCACAATCAGCTCATTTCAAGAATATTTATTCACTCCGAATCCCCAACACTGTCTGGCCAACAGAGACTATTAGTTCTTTTAATTTAGGCCTTGTATTTTTATCCTCCTAGAAATATAAATTACCTAAACAAGTTGAAGAGAATAAACATCTTGAATTGCAAATTATAAAGTTGCCTAGTCCAGCAGTACCAGAGGCTGTTATTCACAATATGCCATTTTAAGATAAGTTAATAAAGAAAAATAGAAGAGAATCAATTTTTGGTCATCATTAGCATATACAGTACAAAAAGCTACAAGGTATTCAATTAATTCTAGGTCATAATTATGGAGCAGGAGTCTCACGTATAAATCAATTTTTTTAATTCCTGTTTTGCCTTCAGTAAATTGGGAAAAGCTATTTCCTTAGAGTTCAAATGCAGGATGAACAGCTTCTGACTAACCATTGGGGCCCCAGGGCCTCATGAGCCTTTGTGAGAACTTCAACCCTGGGAGGTATTTCATAAATTTCTCACATCCAGAAAATCATAATTACCATGCAGGCAATCACCTCTCATTTGTCTCCAGCTGCCACCTGTCAAGAAGAGCTGGCCACCCAAACATCATGAAACTGGTGCAGTCACTAATTAATCCCAGAAGACCACACAAACTACGTGGAATCACATTATCTTCAAGATGAAAGGAAACTAGCTGCTACAAAGATACTGCACATAGAAGGGAACTGTCCCATGTCACTGTGGAAAAACAGAATGATGGAGGAAATTATTTGAAAAATGCAAAGTTAATCCTGAACATACAGGGCTGGAATTGTGGGAGGGGAGTGCTGGTTTTTTGTTAGTTTTGGATTTTTTATTGTTGTGGCATGTAGATGTGTGTGCGATATGCATTGTGTGATGTGCATGTGTGTATTATGTTTGCAAAGTACAGGTGCATGTGCACACACATAGAGGCCAGAGGCTGATATTGGGTGTCTTTCTCAGTCACTCTCCACTTTATTTTCTGAACCAGGGACTCTTGCTGAACCTGGTGTTTTTTTAATTCAGCCATTTCAGCTATTTCTCCTTTGCAAGGAGAATGGAATAGTGATTGTGGTACTCCTTCTCCAAGCAGCAAGCCACAAGTCTTCTGTTTTCCCACCTTAGCTCCTTCTTTGCCTACAAAACAGTCATGAGACCTGGTTGAACACTTAGTGTCCTCTGCCACCAAAATGTGGTCAGTCAAAACCACAGCATATGGTCATGGGCAGTTAAGTAGAGAAACACTGAGGTCAGGGCTGTGGGACCCACGTGTACCACCAGTCTGAAAAGGGAAACCCACCTAGTATGGACAGTCTATTCCTGGTGACACCCTCTAAGCCCCTGGACTATGCCATGCCTAAGCTATCTTACCCTAGACAGAGCACTTGACCTTGCCTCTGTGGCTTTTCCTCTGTCCTACTGACCTGACACGACCCTGTCCTTACCAGTGGAGCAGGCAGAGCCTACAGAAAGGGAGGGCTGAATGAAAGTTCCAGTTCTTCTCCCAGGGATAGAGTAATGGTCTTAAGATTTGGAAAATGTGTGGTGCTTTCTACACTGGAGGACACTCATGGACTAGCATGGCCAGATTAGGCGAGACTTCCTTTGGAAGTCTGATGCTACTTGCAGCCCCAGCACCACCCCTGCTCCATTCTTCCTGTTGCAGCCAACAGGGATATTTTTTGGTTTCCAAAGCACAGGAAGCACTCAGCCCTCCCAAGTATGCACCCAGAAGATATTGTTGAGCACTCTGCAGAGGACAAATCCGGAGGCAACTTGGATATGTCCAATGCCCTGCCTGGCACTGGAGCCTCCCCTCTGGCCCATTCCTCTTCTTCCATATGCAGTTCAACCTATCTTTCACATTCATACATGTACAGACAGGTATATAGAGGCACATGCACACATGCATGCACGCACATATATGAGCCCATGCATGCTCAAATACACACACAAGCATATAACATGCCCATGAAACATACATGTGAAAATATATACATCCACACATATGAAAATGCAAATGCATGTGTGCAACAAATGTTTACACATTGAGATTGACCTCCGCTAGTATACATGGATGTGCACACATAGGCACAGATGCATCCACACAAGTGTAAACTCATGTGCATTGAAAGTTACAGGTGCAGAGGCAGCCACCTCTGCACCTGCATGTCAGGAGCCACCTTCATTATTCTGCTAGTCACTACGGTCACCTCCCCTCCTCCTTGCCCTGGCTACTCTTAAACCTCTGTGACTCAAGTTCTTCCTTCTGTACATGGTGCCCCTCCATAGGCATCTGGGCTCCATTACACATACATGCCTGTGGGAAATCCATGTGTCCTAGGCTGTGGCACTGGGCTCCCAGAGCAGCCTCAACAATACCAGAAAGAGGAAGGCAGCGCCTTGGACAGTTCTGGAGGAGTCCATCCTCAGCCACACCCCAGTGAATTGCCATGTTTTTGAAAAGATCTCTATAGCCCCTGCAATCCATAGACTCACCTGTCAATAAATGGTCTCCTAGGGGCTGGAGAGATGGCTCAGCAGTTAAGAACATTGGTTGTTCTTGCAGAAGACCCGGGTTCAAATCCCAGCACCCACATGGCAGCTAACAAGTGTCCATAACTCCAGTTCCAGGGGATCTAACGGCCTCTTCTGTACTCTGTGGGCATTGCATGACACAGGTGCACTTACCTACATGCAGGCAATAGATTCATACACATAAAATAAAAATGATAAATAAAATATTTTTAAAAACTTAAAAACAAATTTTTTTAAATGGTCTCCTAAGGACCAGGCAGGATCTCTGTTGGCCCTCAGGGATTCATGATGTAGGATTCAAGGCTACCTTCCTTTGGGTGCTACAGAGGAAGCTCAACTGTCACCTTCTACTTCTCTGGGTCTCCTTAGAACAGGACACTTTAGGCTGGATGTGGCCTGGAGAAAGCAATCTTGAATCATAAAGTGTCAGAGCCCAGAGCCCCTCAGGGAAGGGGCTCAAAATTTTCAAGGTATCAATTTGTGACAAGAGGGCCTGGATTTATCAGTCAACTTTTCACCAGTATACAGCTACTGAGGCAGATTTTTCAATAGAGAACAGGTTGATTCAGTTCACAGTTCTGGAGGTTAAAGGACAAGGCATCTGTACTGTTTAGTTTTTGTCAACTTGAAGCAAACTGGAGTCATTTGGGAAGAGGAAGCATTAATTGAGGACGTTCCTTTGTCTGACTATACTGTGGGCATGTCTATGAGGTATATCTGGAGGGCCCAGTCTGTTGTACAATCTCTGAGCAGGTGGGTCTGGGCTGTGTAAGAAAAGTAGCTGGGAAAGCCAGGGAAATCAAGCAGTAAGCAGCATTCTTCTACAGTCTCTGCTTCAGTTCCTGTCTCCAGGCTCCTGCCTTGAATTTGTGTCTTGGCTTCCCTCATTGATGGACTGTAAGTTGTAAGGTGAAATAAACCCTTTCTTCCCCAAGTTGTTTTTAGTCAGTGTTTTGTCACAGTACAACAGCACCTGTATTGGCTACATTTTGGTAAGGACTTCATGGCAAATAGAAGATGGTAGAGTTATTATACAAGAACAAGTAAGTGATTGCAACTGGAACCAAGCTCAGAGAGAAATGCAACCCACAATCGCTTCTGAGAGCATGCCTCCTGTTAGATATATCAGGCTGAAGATTATTGCAGGAAAAACACAGGAGGACTCCAGCAAAGTAAAATTTTATTGGAGGGTCACAGGGGGCTGGCTCGAGAGTGAAAGCAACCAGCAGCCTAATGGCCACTGTGGGAAAGTTCTTATAGGAAGGTTGAGAATGCAGAAGGCAGTAAAAAATGTACAGTTTCTGTGGGAACCATGGTATGTGCATTATGAAACAAGCACAGGGCTTGTCTATCTGCCTGCAGATGGTCAGCAGTTACACTGACTCAGTTCCTGCATTTCATGGGGTCTTGCAAAATCAGAAGGGTGGGGGTTGCCCTGAGCCTGAACTCTATCACCTCCAAGAACCCAAAGACTGATCAATGGTGCCAACTCTCCAGGGTTCCACCATACCCCAGTAGCATCTTCTATACAATGGCCCAGTGGATCATGTTCAGATCATCCAAACTAGCACCGTGTAAGTCGCCTGGTGTGAGTCATCTTGGATGCAAGGACACAGGTCCTCTCTCCATGAGAACCCTGGGCTCTCTCCTCAGGATGATGCCAATCCATGACCACCAGTCACCTCTCCTACTTTGACTTTTATGGGTTTTTAAAAAATGTTATTTATTATTTTTATTTTATGTGTATGCATGTATTGCCTGCATGTGGGTAAATGCACCTGTGTCATGCAATGCCCGGGGAGGTCAGAAGAGGTGGTCAGATCCCATGGGACTGGAGTTATGGATAGTTGTTAGCTGCCATGTGGGTCCTGGGATTTGAACCCGGGTCTTCTGCAAGAACAACCAGTGTTCTTAACTGCTGAGCCATCTCTCCAGCCCCTTATGGGATTTTTTTGTTTGATTAGGTTTTGTTTATTTTATAAGAGTTACATAAGGTCATTTTTATGCATGTCTATAACGTACTTTGTATACATTTCCCCCCTCCCAATACCTCCCTTTGCTCCCCCCTCCCTTTTCTGCCAGTCCCCTTTGTTCACCAGTCAGTTTTGTTTCCACTTTCACTGTCATAAGCATACACAATTTTATGCATCCATGTAAAATCTAGGATCTACTAATGAGATCTAATATACAATATTTGTCCTCTGGAGCTGCCTTAATTCACCTAAAATGATTATCTCCAGTTGCATCCATTTTTCTGCAAGCAAAATAATTTCATTCTTTTTTTCAGCATTCGGGAGGTAGAGACAGATGGGTCTCTGTGAGATTGAGGCCAGCCTGGTCTCCATAGTGAATCCAGGCCAGCTGGGCTACAGGCAGACCCTGTCTCAAAAAGAACAAAAATAATAATATGAATAATAATAATAATAGTGATAACTTCATTATGTCATCTGAAAAGATTCCATGTGTCTCTAAACCGCATTTTTTATCCATTCCTCTTTTGTTGGACACCTAGGTCGGTTTCATAACTTAACTGTTATGAATAAACCTGCATAATTTTCATGTTTCTATGCTGGTTTCCCTGCTCCCTCTTGCCACGTAAGCCTTCCTTTGTGTCCACTAGGGATCCATTCATCTTTAAAATCATTAATTCACTGGTTCACTTAGCTATTCATTAATTTATTTGGTCATCAGTGAAGCCTGCACACTAGATGTATCCCCGGAGATCCTCAGGTTGAACCAACCCTGCCAGGGGTCTATACCGGGCAGAAGTAGACTGCAGGTCTGTGAGTGCAGGCGCCTGGCTCCTGCTCCAGAGAGCAATGTTCTCAAAATGTGAGTTATTGTCCCTTCCTGTCACACAGAAGTGCACCCAGAGGCCTCCTTTTCTTTTCTCTGTGGCCACATCTGAAGAGGCCTTAGACAAGCATCCTTCTCGAGGCTGAGCATCACATGCTATTTCCTTCCTGTAGAAGACTGGAAGTCTAGAGAAAATTTTAAGCCTGTGTCCACTGCAAACCATTTGAACATCTTTAACAGTACCTCTCCCTCAAAAACTCCCTTCTTTTCTCCTTCCCTCTTCTTCCTTCTATCCTTTCCTTCTTTTCTTTCATCTCCCTCTTTACTCAGGCCTGTCAATCTTATATCCATGGTCTGTTGTGATCAACTAAAAAGATTTACTGATGGTCATCTGAATCAACTTGGAGATTTGAAACACTGTATTTGGAGCAAACCTTTGTTTTGGTCCCTGCTACTTAACTATCTTGCTCATGTATTTCTCAGTTTGAACTTGTGCCTTTTGGAATGAAGACACATTTCCCTCATCTGACTGTGTAAGTCCCCTGGTTTCTAAACTCTCTGTTCTCTTGGTTTCAGTCAACAGCATCCAACACACATTGCTAACATTCTGCTTTGTGGCCCTTTAAACCCAGAGTTCCCTGAATACTTATCTACCCTTGGAGATACTCCAGGCAGCGCTGTTACCAGCTATTTCACCACTACACAGCAGAGATCACCATCCTTCCGGTCTCCAATATTGGCTGTGCTGTCTTTCCTGGAGAAATGCAAGTCAATAGAGTAAACTGAATGAGTGAGGACAATAAAATCAACCAAAACAACTTTGAGACACCTGTTCAATGTACCTTCACTATAGTTTCTCATTAGAGAAAGGGATACTGATGGAGATAGGAATATGGAGGGCATTGACCTCTTGCTTGTTCATGGCTGAGAAACAGGTAAAACAGGATAAATGGACCCTGAATGTGTTCCTTTAATTTAGATCTCTAACTAGAATGTTTTTTCAAGCTGCACACAGCACTAGTACTCTGTTAGTCTTAAGAAACTCCATCCCCATTTCTCATCCCCACCCTTCACTAGCAAGAGCCGTTGCCTGTGAGAGCATCTGTACTGAGAGGGGCAGTTTGAGTCTCTGGGGTTCATTAAAGAAGTTAAAAGCTTGTGAATCTCCACTTGCCCCAAATGAGCTCAGCACATTTCAGGTTTAACAACCTCTGGCAGTTTAACTATAAATTAAATGTGCCATGCCTCTTCTACTATAGACACTCTGAAATATTAAAGAAGGTTAATAATTAAGGCTAATCTTAAATCAGTTCAAAGCTCTAGCAGTAATAATGTGAGCTGCTGGACTATTTCTGAGATTTCCAAACACACAAAACTCTCCTGCGCCCTCTGTTCTACTCTCTTAAGTAGCTGGATTCGAAAAAGACTTCATGAGCTCAATCACTTCATATCTATGTGTAAATATTTGTGTGTGCATGTGCATGTATGTGCAGGTACACATGTGTACTGGTATGTGGGGGCGGGAGGGGCAGAGCAAAAAGACAACCTCAGATATCATTCCTCTGGTTCTGGTTATCTTGTTTTTGTTGGTGCTTGAGATAGACTCTTTCACTGGCCTGGAACTTGCCAAGTAACCTAGACTGGCTGACCAGTGAACCCCAAGGATCAGCCTATCTCTACATCTCCAGCTCTAGGGTTAAAATTGTGTGCCACCACACCCAGCAATCTTTATATGGGTTCTCAGTATAGAACTCAAGTCCTCATGCTTACAAGGCAAGCACTTCACCAAGTGAGTCATCCTCCTCAGCCCATCATACATCTTTAAAGAAAATTCCAGAAGTTCATAGAGTTCAATTGTCTTTATTCTTCTGAATTCAGGTAAATATTAATTTGTAGTATTTGATGCCCCTTGCTTTGGACATGAATAAGTATGTCATCCACATACACCAGGAACTTAGCAGCATAGTGTTAAATATTCTACTGTCTGGGTACATACATCTGATGGTTGAATTGCAACTTGAATAAAGAATTATCATACATCTTTTTCCAAGCCCCACTTAAAATCTGAGCACTGATCAACATATTCAAAGAATGATACCACATCTCCAGGAACTACTGGAATTTAGGACGAGGCCCCAGATGATCAAATATGATCCTTAGGAATCATAAAATGGAGTTGGAGAGATGACTCAAGGGTTAAGAGCATTGGCTGCTCTTCCAGAGGACCCAGATCCGGTTCCCAGCAGCCACATGGCAGCTAACAACTGTCCATAACCCCAGTTCCAGGGAATCTGACACCATCTTCTGAACTCCATGAGCATTTCATGACATGGGTGCACTTAAATGCATTCAAGCAATATACTCATATACATAAAAAATAATAAATAAAATATTTTAAAAGAATCCTAAAATGGGGAGTGAGAATGTTAGATTTAGAGGGCAGAAAAAGGAAGGAGTTTAAAGTTTAAAAATAAGAGCCAGTACCAGACCTGCAACAGGCAAGGAATGAGTTCCCTTGATTCAGGAAACCCAGCAAAGGCTGATAAGCTCTTCCACATGGAATGAGTATCTGTGTTGAAATGGGGAGCAGTTTGGACTTACATAGGAACTCTGTTGCACACAGCTGCAAGAGTTAACTCAATGCCAGTGTCTGGTGTCCTTGAGTGTCTCTTTTCCCAATATTATTTTCTCAGGCAGGCAGGTGACTTATCTATAGCACTAAAGGAGACAGGTGGGCTCCATAAACAGCCTCTCTCAGTCCAGGGAGTGACCAGTTGAAAAGGCTTGAGCAAAGCCAGGCTGCCAATCTAGGGCCAGTTAAACACTTTATGGGATTTATGGCTTTCCCTAATGAGGCTTGTGGCTTTTCTGCAATTCACACATTCTATCAGGGGAGATGGTGGGTGCTTGTAATCCCAGTATAGGGAAGTTGGAAACAGAAGGGTCTCTAGGCTTTGCCAGACAACTATCCAATTATCCTGGCCTACTAGGTGAATCCCAGGCTAGTGGGAGATTTTTGTCTTAAAAAATAAGATGAACAGTGCCTGAGGAACAGTACCTGAAGTGGACCTCTGGTCTCCACATGTACACAGACGTGTAGGCCCATCTCTCCCACACAAACATGCACACACAACCATATACACACAAAAATCATAAAATGGAACCAAAAAATTATGCTCAACATGCTTATCTGTGTGACTAAGAGGGAGCCACTCCATGAGCACTCTGGACCTAAAGAGACACCAGGACTTATGACCTATAACAAGATTCTAAACTAAAAGTTCAGTCCATGGCTAAAGGAACATAGAATTTGAAAAGTCACAGGAACATAGTGAGAAAAACATATATTCATTATATCAGGTGGCTATGGTGAAACATGAGTCCTGTTGAAGTGCTCATTTAATTTATGTTCTAGATAGAAATATCTCTTTTGTTCAGTATGAAACTGGATTAAGACTGGGCATGGTAGCCACATGCCTTTAATCCCAGCACTTGGGAGGCAGAAGCAGGTGGATCTCAGTGAGTTCAAAGCTAGCCTGCTCTACATAGTGAGACCCTGTCAAAAGAAAGAAAGAGAGAAAGAGAAAAGGAAAGAGATAAATAGAAAGAATTCTAGAAAGAATTTAGAAAGAAAGAAAGAAAGAAAGAAAGAAAGAAAGAAAGAAAGAAAGAGAGGGGAGGGAGAGAGGGAGGGAGGGAGGGAAGGGAGGGAGGGAGGATTAGCTGATCCCTGGGAAAATGGTATTGGTTCCTAAGTAGAACTGTGAAACTCAGTTGATGATCAGAGGAGAAAATGATCTTTGTTTACTTTGAATTTTCTTGAAATTATTACATTTTTTCCCTTCCTTGACACCTTTTTCATGCATGACATAGTGTTGTATAGCAACTTTCTCCAAGATAAGACACTCCATCTTGGAGAAAAGCTCATTAAGATACTGGATGTTCTAAGGGGAACTGAAACATTCCATCCTGTGGGGAAACCCCTTAAGACACAGGATGTTTGAAAGGGAGGGGAACCAACAGAATGTTCTAACAGGTCCCTCTGTCCCTCAAGCATATATATAAGTAGTAAAGACTGCTGAGAGATACTCAGCCCAGCCAAGCTGCCTGGAAAAACCTCAGACCAACTGAGCTCCCTGGAAAGGACACTCTCCAACCTATTGAGCTGCTCAAAGGTTGTGCAGTGCCAGTCCTGGTATCCTGCATTTGTAAGCTGTCACCTGTGGGGAGCCTCAAAGAAGATGGCATGGAAAGGAAGCAAGGGGGAGAGGCCTGACCTGTTTTGAAAAAACCGTGATTGGCTCCTGCTGCTTCTATGCACCTGTGTGGCACATGATCACCAAGTGAACCACATTCTATGCTATAGAGAGGGAAATGCATGCACAAGCTGACTTTTAACATGATTGGACGCTTTGGGAGGGAGGGGGATTTCCCCTTGCAGTTTTTGCCTTCATAAACTCTGTAAACACCTACAATAAACGAGTTCCTGTTTGACTAGACTCCTTGCAGCGTTTGATGGTCTTTTGGATGAAGGGCTGAGGAATCGGGCGGGCAGCACACCTACGTATCTCGGACTCCTGTGTTGGGGTGTCCAGATCCCTTCCCCTATCCTCCAGCCAGGGAGGAGGTGTGGACCCGACAGAAGACCCGACATCTGGCACCCAATGTGGGGCTCAAAGGAGGGCTCGAGCCCGTAAAGAGCATCTGAGCCAGTCACCAGGGCTAACTGGGTGAGTATCGAGGTAGGCGAGACCCCAAGAGATGGGTAACACAAATCATAAGTCTGAGGACCCAGCACTTAAGGGGCTTAGATATATGCTTAAGAGTAGGGGGACTCAATTGCTGACAAGGTCTGGACAACAGCTATTCGCCTCGCCCCCTGATTACCTGCTGCCAATCTCTTCAAATGGGACACATGGGACAGGGTGGAACAGCTGGCAAGGAAAGCAGAGATTAATATGGGAGAAGATCCACCTCTGGCAGCATTAAAGTCCTGTTTCCACCACGGGGAGGACCTCCCCAAGCCTTTGCCCCCCCCCCGCCAGAGAAGGGAAGGGAGGAGGAACAGGACTGGGCACGGTTTGACGAGAAGAGGAGTTCTGACCCGTAAGTAAAGTCAGGGGGGCCCTGGAGGGGACTTAGGGACACAGACAACCCAGGATTGGGGGTTGGCTTTTCTTGGGGAGAGGCAGGGGAAAGGCCCAAAGATCCCTGGGGAGGGCCAGAGCACCCGGAGTATACCTCATGTACCCTCAGCCCCCCGGGGCTGGCTCAAGCATTCCCTGTCAATGCGAAACCCAGGCCCCAATGCCCAGCTCCATGGTACCCATGGGAGTCAAAGGATCTTAAAGAACTAAAGAAGGCGGTAGGCGAGGATGGCCCCAGGTCCCCCTGGGTAGAAACCCTCCTACAGGGGGTGGCCTACCAGCAATGCACTACTAAAGACTGGCTGGACCTGGCCAAGGCGGTTTTCCCTAGTCCCATTAATATTAAATGGTGTGCCCTGTTCAAGGAGGAATGCTGAGTTCAGGCGGAAAGAAATCAAAACGCCCAGCCTCAGGTCCCTATTACTTTTGGTATGTTGTCAGGGACAGCAGACCAGTTTTCTACAGGGGCTCAACAGGCCATCATTCCTGCCCCCTACACAGACCAGGTCAGGGCCCTAGGCCTGGCGTAAGCTTGATGTGGGCCCCACCAAGCCCCCCATCACTGGGATTAACCAAAAGCCTATTGAGGCTCTCTATGAGTTTATAGATAGAGTGGAGAAGAGCTTAAAATGGAAACTACCCCCAGGCCCATTGAGAGAACAGTTTACTAAGCTCCTGGTATGGGATGGAATGGATGCTGATCACAAGTTAGCCTGTGCAGGTCTTAAGGACAGGTCCATGGAACAATGGATAATTGCCTCTAAGGAGGTAGGGACTCAAAAGGGCCAGACTAAGGCAATGGCAGCTGTGTTGCAGACACAGACAGAAGCCTTGGCCACTGCCATCACACAGGCCTTCTCAAACCTGACTGCACCAGGACAAGAGGATGGGCCTCATAATAGAGCATGCTTTGGTTGTGGACAAATGGGCCATTTCAAGTGGGACTGTCCCCAAAGGAGGCCCCTCTGGGGGAAAGCAGGGGGATAAAAGGCCCCTGATGCTGTAAGGGCTTCCATTGGCAAAAGGACTGTAGGTCCCGGTATGATGTAGAGGGCAAGCCTTTAAACTAGAGTCGAGGCATTCTCCAGCCCTGTTACTACAAGGAGGAGCCGCCCCTAGGCCCCAGGTTCAATGGACTGTGCCCATCATCCTGGAGCTATGCCCCAAGATGGACCTCCTGATTGACGGGCACAGATTTTGTGGGATTCTGGACACTGGGGCAGATCAGACTATACTCAGGAAGGAGGAGGTCCCCCCAAGGTGGGGCTTGGACCCCGGGCCTCAGGTGTTAGGAGTGGGGGGGGATGCACCTCCTCTCAGGAGACCAAAAACTGGCTATGCTGGCAGGAACCCAATGGGTCAAGGGGAGAGGTCCGCCCTCTAGTGGCGCCTGGCCTATCAGCAAATTTGTTCAGGTGGGACATCCTGGAGGATGCAGATGCTTATATCACCACTGACTATAAAGCATTCTTAGACAGGCTCATGGATGATGAGGAACTAAATAGGATGAAACCCCTCCCCTCCTGCCATGACAATTGCGGGGGGAAGAGCCCGACTCTCCACGGGTTCACCCCCAATTCTAGGGGCCACTGCCCCTCAGGTTCCAGCTATCCAATGGTCCCCAGGGGCACCAGTATGGGTGGAGCAGTTGCCAATGCCTGAGACAAAGCTACAGGCTTTAAAGCAGATTGTGCAAGAACAATTATGGTTGGGTCAAATACAGCCTTCTGTGAGCCCCTGGAACACTCCTGTCTTTGTCATTAAGAAGCCTTCTGGCAAGTGGAGAATGCTGCAAGACTTGCGTAAAGTCAATGCCAGGATGACCTTAGTGGGTATGCCCCTAAGGGGGCTGCCCTGGATTCCTGCTATCCCTCAGATCTATTTCTCGTAGTTATAGACATTAAGGACTGCTTTTTCTCTATCCCTTTACAACCCCAAGATTGAGAAAAATTTTATTTCTCTGTGCCTTCCACTAACTTTAAAACACCAGATGAGAGATATGAATGGACTGTGTTGCCCCAAGGTATGGCCAATAGCCCCACATTCTGCCAAAGGTATGTGGGAGCTCTCTTGGGGCCTACCCTCTTGCTGCCATATGGCACTGTGTATGTGTCTATATGGATGATTGCTGGGGCTCCCAACCCCCAGCAATTGGAGGAGCTATACAGGATTACTCAGAGGTGCCTATGGACTGGTGGACTCCATGTATCCACTGATAAAATACAGACTATTGCCCCCTTCACAATCCTGGGAACCACACTCTCCTTGAAAGGAGTAAGCCCTTTGAAGCCACAACTAGTTATTAAGTCCACCGTAACCCTGACAGAGCTACAAAAGTTGTTAGGAGAAATCAATTGGCTGTGAGACTGGATGCCTATTCCTACTGAGAACTTAAGACCACTGTTCCGGTTGCTAGTAAGGAAACAGCCCTCAGAGCTAATTCACCTGGCTCCTCAGCACCTGGATATCTTACGTGAGGTCCAGGAGGCCTTGGACTGAGCCCAACTTGCCCGGTACATGCCTAATAAAGACCTTGAGTTATGGGGACTCTCTGGTAAGACCCTGATGAAATCCGTCCTTATGTAGGATGGGAAGCCCTTTCAAAGTGTGCATGCCTCTCTGGGAGGCATACCGTGGGTTTATACACTTATGGATCAATTGGCTGACCTGATTGAGAAAGGACGTGATGTAGCTCTGAGACATTATGGCATAGACCCTCTTAAAATTGTTATCCCTTATCGGCTTAGGGATTTTGAATGGCTCTGCAGAAATAATAACCGAGTGACCATAGCCTTGGAAGGGTTCCTGGGAAAGTTGGACTGTGATTATGGCCCTCATAAATGGGTGACCTCCTTTCACACCCTCTGTTGGGATGCTCCCTGACTCTTTGTTAAGGGACCCTTGGTAGAAGCCTACAATGTCTTCACTGACAGAGGCAAATTTGGAGCTGCAGTGGTAGTATACCCAGGGACAGAAGAAAAACCAGAAAGTATGTCCACACTTGTGATGGCTCAGCTCAATTCAAGGAACTCATGGCCATTACTTTAGCATTAACAAAAGTAACAGAGCCCATGAGTTTGTTTTCTGACAATTTGTATGTAGTCAACCTTCTCCCAGGGCTATTGGGCTCTCACATCCAGTTGGATGGGAACCCCATTACCCCATTGATGATTCAGACTCATATGCTCCTTAAGGAGAGGAGAGCCCCTATCTTTTACAACATCTTAGGGGGCATCAGGGATTGCCTGGGTTCTTGTTCCAAGGCAACGTGGAGGCAGACAAGATGGCTTCTACCCAGGTTATGTCAGCAGGCCTAGAGGACACTCAGGGGCTACATAACCTCACTCATATAAATTGGCGAGGACTCCATAAAAGGTTTCCTCAAATTCCTGTTAAGGACCTAAAGAAAATTGTACATACCTGTAAGTCTTGTCAACCCTTTCTACAGGTACAGCCTCTGCAACAGCCAGGGGTAAACCCCGGGAGACTCAAGCCCAATTCCTTGTGGCAGATGGATGTCATACACTATGCCCCTTTTGGAAAGCTCAAGTATGTTTTTGTGTCCATCGACACATTCTCACATGCCTGTTGGGCTACCACTCATACAGGAGAGAAATCCAAACATGTTCAGTCTCATTTTCTCCAGTGCTTTGCTACATTGGGATTGCCCTAAAGAATCAAAACTGATAATGGACCATGTTTTGTGAGTAAAAATTTACAAAATTTCTTTCACTTTGGGGAATCCAACACAATACAGGAATTCCCTACAATCCCCAAGGTCAAGGCATTGTAGAACGTAACCATCAAAACTTAAAAGTTCAATTACAAAAACAAAAAGGGGGAATAAGCCCCCACCAACAGTTGGGTATAGCCATATTCACTATTAATATTCTTAATTTTCAAAAGAATCAGTTGGAATCCCGGTTTCAGAAACACTGGGGACAACAAGAACAGAGACCTGAAGTACATGTCAGATGGAAAGACCCAGCCACGGGACAATGGCGGAGGCCTGACCCACTCTTAAGTATGGGGAGAGGGTTCAGGTGTGTATTCCCAGTGGATGAACCTCACCCTGTATGGGTGCCCGCCAGAAACCTCAAGATGATAACCAACAGAGATGGAGAGGAATGACTGAAATGACATCAAAAGCATGTAATGACCCTAACCCAAAGGAGATAACCCTTTGAGGATGGAAATCTCCCCTTATGTCTTACAGGATGGAAAATTTCAGATGGAAGGCTTTCATCACTGTACTTGCCACTAGCACCCTGGCTATTGCAATTTCCATTATCATGCTGATCTTCCAGGACCTCATAGAAGAAGTTAAGAAACCAACAAACTAAGCAAGATGCTCCTTTTGGGGGTAATTGGGTACTGTATGAGCATAGGAGAGGCCAAGGACCTCTGGGACTTGGTCCCTCTCCTCCCCATCCTGCCTGTTGATGTCGACGCCCCTACATACCCCTCTTTCTTCTCCTCTAATTCCTCCACTGGGACTCCCTATATGAATAAAGTAAACCAGGAGGTCCCATTGACAGGAAATTTCAGCATCGATGGCACCCTCTGCTTCGCCCATGACCAGAGCTCAATTCCATGTGTGCCCCTGGTAAAGGAGACCTCTGGTGATTTGATAGGAAACTATACAGAGGGGGCCTACTTTTCTGTCACAGGACTAATGCCTGAGGTCAAGCTGGTAACACCTGTGTGTCTAACTGGCTCTTGCCCCAACCTCAGGAGGCCTACCCTCCCCCAATGCCACCCCCCAAAATGGGATACTTACCTCTGGCTCCCCCTGGAATGGGAAAATTGTGTTCCCCCTTTGCCATCTGGGGTACATCACCCCTTCAGGATTCCTAACATTACCCACTTGGGGATTTGGCACCAAATGGTCACCAATAGGAGCGCTACTTACTTTCATGCCCACTCCCCAGCCCGGGTGCACTGCCATGCACTTATCAGGAGTAGTTGGAGCCCTTGTGGCCCTTATGCATGTACAGACTTGCATCCCCTGCTCTTCCTAAAAGGGGCTAAAATAGAAAATGGTACCTACACAAACTGGTCCCAATTGTTCAACCAGACCCTCAAGCCAGAAAGACAAAAGATCTTTCAGCCTAACCCTCCCCTGTGTTAGGCCCCCGTTCTTCTTCCTGCTCACCAACCTAACTGGTACTTCCTTACGCTGCAATAACACAATGTGCTTCCTTGCAGCATGTTGGTCAGGCAACCATAAAGTGGAGGCCCTCATGAGGGAACCTGCTGCAATCTGGGTCCCGGTACAGTCCAAGGGGCACTTCCACTCTGTTCAGCTTATGGAGCAGACCCAGCTCTCACCACACCACAGGAAGCGAGATTTCGAGATCACTGCAGCCATCATAACTGCCATTTTATTGGCCATTGGGGGGGGCACAGCCACAGCAGTATCTCTTACCCAGTCTGTGACCACCGCGGCTGCCTTCAATGAGGCAGTTGGATGGTCTGCTGCTGCTCTGCATACCCAGGACATAATCAACCAACATATCTATTAAGCCATTCACATCCTACAGCAATAAATTGACCTTCTAGCAGAAGAACTTGATATAGTGAGACAGATGTCCCTTTTAGGTTTTGATCCCCAATATAAAGATATCTGCCTGACCCCTTATCCAGTTAAGAACGCCACCCAGGCTAGGGAGGAGTTGGCCCAATACCTTAAGGGTCCATGGTCGGAAGGGTTCCTCAATCATTCCTTGCAGCTGTGCAGCCAAATTATGGCCCTTAATTATACCTGAGCCCCTGTCCTGGACATAGACTCCTCTTTGCTGTCCCAAATGTGGGACTGGATCAGAAGTCTCTTTAATCCCAGTTGGATTATCTCATGGCTAGTCCTTATAGGGCTTCTGCTCCTGCTGCTTTTCATCCTCAGGTGCATCCTGCGAATCATAAGAAGACAAGCAACCACTAATAAGGCCATAGCCAACCTCCTTATAGCCTCCCAGACACCTGAGAGGGGACCCCCCCCCCGGCAGGTCCAACTATGGCTCGCTGACTTGACCTAATTGAAGCCATTCCATTCCTGGCTTGCCTCAGTGCCTCTGTCTAATGCTGTGTGATGGGCCAGAGATGGGTAATGATCCCTCTTGTTAGATGATCCTAAGACAGGGCCGCACAGGATGGGCATGTGTTCCTATGACGGGCACCTTCTAAACAAGGAGCAGATAACCTAAGACAGGCCACACACCGAGTGACGTAGGGCATGAGTAGCCCCTAGGCACTGAGGGGGAACTACATATAAAAACAAAAAAGGGGGAAGATGTGGGGGAGCCTCAAAGAAGATGGCGCCAAGAGGAAGTGAGGGGGGTGAGGCCTGACCTGTTTTGAAAAAACCGTGATTGGCTCCTGCTGCTTCTGTGCACCTGTGTGGCACATGATCACCTAGTGAACCACATTCTACGCTATAGAGAGGGAACTGCATGCACAAGCTGATTTTTAACATGATTGGATGCTTTGGGAGGGAGGGAGATTTCCCCTTGCAGTTTTTGCCTTCATAAACTCTGTAAACACCTACAATAAACGAGTTCCTGCTTGACTAGACTCCCTGCAGCATCTGATGAAGGGCCTGTGTAATTGCTCAGTGGATAAAAGTGCTAGCTGCTAAGCTCATGGTGGAAAGAGAGAACCAGCTCCCACAAGTTGTCTTCTGACCACCACACACGTACACACTCATACATACACTCAAATAATTAATAATTAATTAATTAATTAATTAATGTTAAAACCTCTAGTGCACTAGAAGAACACAGTGAGGGGCCAGAGAGATAGCTAAGTCAGTAAAGCACTTGCCTTACCTACAAACATGAGGACCTGAGTTCAAACCCTAGAATGCACGTGAAAAAAGCAAGTTATAGTGGTACACAATTGTAAACTCAGCATGGAAAAAGCAGAAGCAGATCCCTGGGACAGCCAGCCTAGTCAAATCAGCAAGACCCAGGCCAGTAAGAGAGCCTATGTCAAAAACAAAACAAAAAAAGCTGGTGGCTGGCTCCTGAGGAATGAAAATCAGGTATACGCATTTGGTAACTCAAAAGTTATATCTCAAGAAGTATTAAGAAACCATTTTTCTTTCTCTTTTGATAAGAGAGATACATGGGGTGGCTCTGGAGAGTCTTCGGATGAAATCATAAGCTAGTAAGGTAAAACTAGAAACCACTAGGGTTTCACAGGCAGTTTAATGCATGTCCTTTCCCTGTAAATCAGATTTCTGGTGTGATTCCTAGAAAATTGCAAGCTTATGGCTGGGAGGGCAAAAAGCCTCAAGCAGTTAGGAATTGTGCTGGAATTCTTACCCCTCTGCTGGTGAGAGGCTTTAACCAGATCTCAGGGTGAGGAAGCATCTCTTACTCTTCTCATGTACCCAAAGTTTTCCTGGCCTTTCTACCCTGCTTCACCATCAATACCTTTGCTAACACCTTTATCTTGGACTTACAGGACTCCAGGACTGTGAAAAAATAAGTTTCTATCCTTGATAAATAACCCAGCCCATGGTATTTTGTTATATCTGTTAAAAAAGAGAAAAAAGAAAAACACAGAACCTTGGGAAGAAGCCAGCCCATTGTCTTCAAACTGTGCATTACAGAGATTCTTTAAGCCTGCTGCAAACTCATAGGGAGGCAGAAGCAGGGCTCTTCCCCTTGGCCTGGCTACTCTCATCCCAACCAGAGGGATTCTGCCATTGAATTGTATTGAATATAGTTCCCTCTGACCATACAGCCTATACTGTGTATATATCTCTCCAGACTCAGAAATAAGCACAGAAAGTCTCTGGAAAAGACAAGGGCATTGGAGATTTCTACAAGCATATTATGGTCAAAAACAGTAAAGCTTGGGGCAAGGGAGATGACTAGGTAAAGTGATTGCCACACAACCTTGAGGTTCTGAGTTTCAGTTGGGAGTCCATTTAAAAAATCTGGGCTTGGTGGCATACTCACATAATTCCAGCACTGCAAAGGTAGAGGCAGGTAGCTCTCTGGGGCTTGCTGCCAGTCTAACCTAAAGGGTGAGCTTCAGGCCATGAGAGATCATTTCAAAAACATGGTGTGCAGTGTCTAAGGAAAGATAACCAAGGTTGTCTTCCGGTCTCCATAAACATGCTCACATATACATGTGTGCGTACACACACACACACACACACACACACACACACACACATTTCTTGGCAATAGGGGATCATGAGCAGAAAAAGTTTAAGAAGCCCTGACATAAGTAATAGTTTTCATCTATAGGAAAATGACTTTTAATATCTGGCTCAGGAGACAACCAGCTGGAGTTCCCAGTTTTCCAGAACATTCTCTTTATGAATGAATGTCCATTTTTCATTCCACCATAAACATTTTTATACTGTGGGGATAAACAATAGTAACCACTGTTGGAAATGGTTTACCTTCAAGCTCTTCTCAAGGGCACAATGTTTTTGCTCTTGAACTGTTTTTCTGTTTTTCCTCCTTGTCACAGGGCCAGGGGGCTAGCCCATCCCTGGTCAAGGGGCCTTGGAAGACACTTTGAGATAAAGATGCTTGTGTCTAAAATGGAGTGTGAGGTCTACCCTTCTTTCAGAGCCAGGCTTTCAGTAAGCTTAAACAGCACTTGGCAATTTACAAATATATTATATATTATACCCTAGGATGTTGGAGATCTCAAGACCATGGTGTAAAGGCCGCTAACAGTAAGCTGTTATCTCTTAGCCAAAAGAATATATTCCTAGCCTGGGTGGAGCCCTAACACTACAGTTAGGCAGGACAATGACCTTACTAAGGGACTGTGCTTCAGGAAGGTGGAACTACCCCTAGGACAGGAGAGTTACCTGAAGCCATGCTAAAAGGATAGGCAGAATAATTATTCCCTTTAATATGATAATGTTCTTTTCCTTCCCTGAACTCCCAGCCCCCAGCACAGTCCGTATGAATCACCTATGAGATTTGGCTTGGTCTGCCTCCCTTCTGAGTCTTGACTCATAAGAGCATAGCTATTGCTTTTGCTTCTTTCATCTTTCTTTTGGATGATGGACAGAGACCAAGTGTGCTTTTTTGGTACTTCCTTATTCTTTCACTAAAACTCACCTGGCCACCATATGGCTGCTTGGCCACGTGGATTGACTGACCTACATGCCGGTTTAACTCAAACAGCATGACTTTTTTTCCCTTTTTCCTCCATCTTTTGCCTCTGGGAAGATACCAAGATTTATAGGTTGCCTGCCTTCAAGTTTCTGTTTGAGTTTAAATTCTTTTTTTTTTTTTCTGACCTTGTAAACATGATTATATTCAGAGAATAAAGCCAAGTACATGAGACCTTGTGTTGTATGACTCCTTCTGAAGTATCCAGAGTAGGCAAAATCATAGAGACAGAAAATGGGGGGCAGGGGAAGTGGAGAGCTCTTGCTTAACAGGCATGGCATTGTCTTTTCTTTAAAAATAGTTTATTGAGAATTTCATACATGCACATAAGGTGTTTTGAGCAAATCCACGTCCACTGCCTCCCCTCCACCTCCTTCCATATCTCCCCATCACTTTTTTCTGATAACTTCATGTACTCTTTCTTCTTCTTTGATTTTCTATGGGGCATTTTGCTACTCTAACATAGCCCCCCCCCACCGAACCTTTTAAGGATTAGATAAAAGTTCCCAAATACTTTCGGCCTTTGGAACAGAGTATGTTGTTAAGAAGCTCAAGGACATTTTGACTTTTAGCCAAAAAACTGGCTACTTTTCTTTGAGGTCTTTTTACACTAACTGCCTAGCCAATTCCTACCTCCTACTCTTATCACACCATCCTCTGAAGGGGTTACCCAAATTGAAGATAGGGAATTGGGATGCAGACCACTGTGGCTTCTTCCATGATGAACAAGGACATAAAGTGGGTGGGGGGTACCCCTTCAGTGGGTCTATCTAAAAGACTCCCAAAGTGCATAACTCTTATTTGAAGAGGGAAAAAAAGTCCTTGAGTGGTGAATAGGAGATGTGAAGGAGAAGTAAAGGCAAGAGTAATTACCATTACAAGTTCTAGACAGGGAACTAGAAAAAAGTCAGAATGGGGTCTATTATAGTTGAGGGGGGAAAGAAAAATCTTTCATGACACAAATAGCCGGAAAGAATACATGTCCATGAAACCAGCCCTGCAAAGAATACTTGAAGCAATACAGAGAGCAGAGAGAGAAACAGCTATACCCCAGGGGCAATGACAGAAAATAAATAAAGGTATAATTGAGGAAACACAAAATTAGACAAAGAACACAAACAGCAATCAAAATGACAGCAACCAATACACATCTTTCAATAATAACCTTAAATATCAATGGACTGAACTCCCCAGTCAAAAGACACAGGCTAAGTGAATGGATTAAGAAACAAAATCCATCTCTTTGCTGTCTGCAAGAAACCCATCTCATCTTCAAGGACAGGCACTACCTTAAGGTAAAAGGATGGAAAACAATATTTCAAGCAACAATAAAAAACAAGCATGGGTTGCAGTTCTAATATCTGAAAAAATAGACTTCAAAGTAAAACTAATCAGAAGAGATAAGGAGGGTCACTTCATTCTGATCAAAGGAACAATTAACCAAGAAGATATTACAATCCTTAACATATATGCACCAAACTCTGGTGCACCCAAATTCATAAAAAAAAAAACTCTACAGGACGTTAAGACACAGATTAAGCCCAACTCACTAATAGTAGGGGACTTCAATACCCCACTGTCTCCATTAGACAGGTCAATCAGACAAAAGATAAACAGAGAGACGTCTGAATTAAATGATACCATGCATCAAATGGACCTAACAGGTATCTTTCAAATATTTTATCCAAGCACCAAAGAATACACTTTCTACTCAGCACTTCATGGAACTTTTTCAAAAATTGACCACATACTGGGCCACAAAACAAACCTCAATAAAAACAAAATAAAATAAAATAAAATAATTCCATGCATCTATTGGACCACAATGTAATAAAACTCAAAAATCAACACTGGACAAAGTCCTAGTCACTACATGAACTCATGGCAGTTGAACAACACTCCTAAACAATGAGTGGGCCAAAGGTGAAATCAAAGAAAATAATTCCTGGAATTCAACAAAAAGTACAATACAACACAACATAACCTCTGGGACACTTTAAAATTAATCCTAAGAGGGAAGTTTATAGCTCCAAGTGCCTACATTAAAAAATTAGAAAGAGCCCAAATAAATGACCTAACACTGCAACTCAAGATGCTGAAAAGGCAAGAACAAATGAAACTCAAACCAGCAGAAAAGAAGAAATTAAATTCCCTTATCGATGAGACTAAGAACTCCAAGAGGGGACCTCAGTTTCTCTGGTAACATATAGCTACATAGTCAGATCTTGTCAAAAAAAAACACTATAAACAACAACAGAAACAGCAACACATCAAAATTCAAAAGCACAAACAAAAATTAAAATGATCTAGAAACTGTTATACTAAGTGAAGTAACACAGACTCAGAAAAACAAATGACTTATGTTCTCCCTCATATGTGGCTCCTAGCACCAAATCCTTTCAAATTCCAGGTCCTTTTAATAAGATGATGTTATACACAAGTCCCTTCTGCATGAAATATACCATCATCACGACTTCGGCTGAGCCTGATCACTAAACATAGTCACAGTTGGGGCTTGTTGACTGTTGTGCTCATTCATTAAAGGAGTGCCAAGCAGGGTGCCTGGACCCTCACCCGAGCATCCAGCCACACTTCCCAGCCAACTAGTCCAGCCTTGGAAGACAAAAGAAAAATGAGGAAGAACCCAATAGAGGGATGCTTTTGGAAGCCCTTGTCAAGAAACTTCAATGGCATCACATATGAACATTTGAAAATTGCCCTGTTCTGACTTCTTTCTAGTTCCCTGTCTGGAACTTGTAATGCTAATTACTCTTGCCTTTACTTCTCCTTCACATCTCCTATTCATGATTCAAGGACTTTCTTCTCTCCTTAGAGACAAGGATTATGCAATTTGGGAGTCTTTTAGATAGACCCACTGAAGGGGTAGTACCCCCTTCAGTACCCAATTGCCTCACCCTGCGACCCTGTTCAGCATGGAAGAAGCCAGAGTGGTCTGCGTCCCTCTTCCTTATTGGCAATTTGGGTAACCCCTTCAGAGGATGGCATGATAGGAGGTAAGAATTGGCTAAGCAGTTAGGGTAAAAAGACCCCAAAGAAATGTAGCCAGTTTCTTGGCTAAAAGTCAAAATGGCCTTGGGCCTGATAGCAACATACTCTGTTCCAAAGGCCAAAATATCAAAAGTATATGGGAGCTTGTATCTAATCCTTAAAAGATTTTAAGGTTACCTCTTCAGAGGCTGGGAGTGTTGGAGGGGAGGGAATGGGCATGGATTTGATCAAAACACCTTATATGCATGTATGAAAATCTCAATAAAGTTTTTGTAAAATTTTTTTAAAAAACGATTTTGGGAGAAAAGTGGGATTTTCCCTACCACTTAAATGAAAGTGTGATTCAACTATTTTTTCTGTTGCTGTGATAAAAACACTGACCAAGGCAACTTATAAAAGGAAGAGCTTATTTGAGCTTATGGTTCCAGAGGGTTTCAATCCATAATGGCAAGAAAGACATGGCAGCAAAGGCGACCACAACAGAAAGCCTAGGGATCACATCTTCAAGCAGGCACGAGAAACAGAGAGAGACTGGAAATCAAGCAAGGCCTGATTCTCAAATTCTCAAAGTCCAGTCCCAGTAATGTGTTTCTTCAAGCTAGGCCATACCTCCTAAGACCTCTTAAAACAGCGCCACCAACTGGGAACAAAATGTCCAAATACTTGGAACCTATGGGAGACATTCTCCTTCAAACCAACACATTCCACTCCCTGGCCACCATAGGCTCACAACCACATAAATACAAAATGCACTTAGTCCTCCTTCAAAAGTCCCCATAGTCTTTACCAGTCTCAATGCTATTTAAAAGTCTAGGTTCCAAAGTCTCTACTAAGACTCAAGTCTTAACTATAAGCCCTTGTAAAATCAAAAGACAAATTACATATTTTCAACACACAATGAAACTGAATATACACTCCCATTTCAAAAAGGAGGAATGTAAACATAGTGAAGAAGTTCTGGACTGAAACCAGACCAAAACCCAGCAAGGAAAGCTCCATATTTGACTTCTGGAACTTTGATTCCAAAGGGCTTGGATGGCTCTGCCCCTTCAGCTTTGCTACATGCAACATACATCTCTCTCCTGGACTGGTACCTTTCCCTGTATGCAGCTTTCCTAGGCAGATGTCTCACAGCTCTGGAATCTTGGGATCTCAATTGCCAATTAGGCTATGCCTTCACAGATTCCCACAATGGCCTGTCAGGGCCTTCTTTATGTAGAAATGCCCCTGCTGCACACTGCCTGGCTCAGTGGCTCTCTGAAACCATGGAAGAAGAACTGATGACCCCTTTGCTCTTGCATCTTTCATGCCTCTAGAGCCAGCATGTGTAGGACACTGCAAAGTTTGACTGACAGACTGGGATGGGTGCCTGCTTCATCCACATTAGCAGTTTCTATGCTGTGGTTTTTCTAGAAGTGGAAAAACCCTTCCACATTTTCTTTACACAAGTTGGAGGCTTAGCTGGGTATGGTCTTGTCTTGAAGGTACTCTTTCCATTATTTGAGTGCAAATCTAGAGTCCTTAAAGACTTTAATCTCCTTATCAAAGAGAGTCTCTTTAGCACAAGTCTTGGTTCCAACATTAATCTTCCTAGCACCCTTTTTCAATTCAAACTGTACATTCTGCATTTCTTTCTGTTCCACTTGCTCTTTTTCATTGTAGATCTCCATAATAGTCGCCATTAATAACTGTGTCACTGATTCTATGTTAGGTTGTCCTGAAATTTCCTTTGCCAAAAAATTAGTCCATTACTTTTCAATGTAGCCTCAGGCAATCTCGTAAGCTGTGGATGGATGGCATCCAGATGCTTTGCCAAAACATCCTACTTGCTGCTTAAGTTTATTCCCCTTTGAAACTACTTTGCTCTCAGCACTACTCTATTCCAGGTTCCTACTAGAATGGCCCATTAAGCTTTGTTTAAAACATTTAGCCACTTTTCAAATCCAAACTTCCACAGTCTTCCACATTCCTCCAGTACCCACACAGTCAAGTTTTTCACAACAATCCACTCTCTGGTACCAACTTCAGTATTAGTCACTTTTCTGTTATTGTGGTAAAACACCATGGCCAAGGGAGCTTATAAAAGGAAGCATTTACTTGAGCTTATGGTTCCAAAGGGTTAGAGTCCATAATGGTAGGAAAGGTATGCCACAAACTGGGGACAAAATGTCCAAATACTTGGATCTCATGGGGGACATTCTCATTAAAACATCATCTCTTGCAATGTTGCTTTAAATATGTTCCTCATTCAAAGTCAGGCAAATGGGAGCTGGAGAGCTCGTTCAGCAGTTAAGGGCATGTACTGCTCTTACAGAGGACTCAAGTTTGGTTCCCAGAACTCATGTCAGGCAGCTCACAGTCACCTATAACTCTAGCTCTAAGGAATCCAACACCCTTTGACACCCTTTGGCCTCCAGGGGCACCTGCACTCACATGCACAAACCCCCACACAGACACAAACAGGTACATGCACACACACACACACACACACACACACACACACAATGTAAAATAAATCTTTTTAAAAACAGGCAATTTATTAGCTTCTTGACCTCTCTGAATTTTCAAATTAAACTTGCATATCTAAGATTTCAAAGCCAGCATTGAGAAACTAATAAATGGCCATGGGAGAAGGCTTCTTGGGAAGGGTGGTGGAATACAGTGATATAAAGGGTGAAAGGGAAACGTTAGAGTAGGAAAGGTTAAATGGAGTGAGGAATGGAAGGGTAGGGCAGAGGAGGGAGTATACGGAGGGATGAGCAACACTAAAGCCTTTAGAAAAAGCCATATGAAAACCTACCACTATTGAAGTTTCTTAAAGTGCACACACACATATTATTAAGAGATTAAGCTGGGTGTGGTGGTATGCACCTTTAATCCCAGCACTTGGGAGGCAGAGGCAGGAGGATCTCTGTGAGTTCAAGGCTAGCCTGGTCTACATAGTGAGTTCCAGGCGAGCTGGGACTATAGAGAGAGAGAGAGAGAGAGAGAGAGAGAGAGAGAGAGAGAGAGAGAGAGAGAGAGAGAGAGAGAGAGAGAGAGAGAGAGAGAGAGAGAGAGAGAGAGAGAGAGAGAGAGAGAGAGAGAGAGATTTAAAGGAGTTACCCTATAATAGGCAGACATTGCCCCTTCTAGACATCATAGGCTAGCAAAAACCCTCAGGGCCAGGAATATACTCCCTCTCTAGAAAACATTGGCTAGGGATCCTATGAACCTTCAAACAACATTGTCCAGTGCTCCTGTTCTTGGTAACATACTAGAACTTGTTAAGACTCTGTTTCTGAAGACACTATATACATGAGCTGTAGAACAAACAACTAGAAATCAAGCTGTTATTACTGACTTTAGAGTCTCATCTCTACTGGCTAATGTTCATAGTGCTGGAAGGTGCTATAAATGCTACTGAAAGGAAAAAAATAATTATCAACCTTACCTAACTGTGAATCCTGTGAACTATAATAACTGGCTTGGCAGGATATGCACAATAGTGGCATGAATAATATAGGAGTAACCAGTCACTCTCTAATTGGATTTAAGGTCCATTTCATAGCATGGAGCCCATACCTAACACAGATAGCAGGTTTAGGAACATAAGGCCAGACAGGACACAGGAAATAGGGGAGAGCCTAACTGTTTTCTACTGAAGAGTTATCATATTAAGCTGATCTAATGATTTATTGTTATATCCATAGATTACTATATCTCTCAACTCTCACTAGTTTAAGTAATATGATCAACACAGAAACTCACAACTAACCAATGTGCAGAGAACAAGAGGCTGCAGAGTGCTCCTCCCTGAATATAGGACACCTATATCAAATTCTGCCTCCTAAAACTCAGGGATCATTGCAGAAGAGGGCCATAAAGATTTTAAGAGTTAGAGGTGGTGGATGACCACAAGGAAACAGAATTTTCCAGATAGCTGCTCAGTTACTTATGTGAGCTCAGAGCATGGAGACAGCATGTACAAGTCTCATGCAAGCTCAAACTAGGAGAAGTAGTAGGAAACCCCAACCCAACCTAGAGAAATTTTGGTAAGCAGTGACTTCTGGGAGTGGGAGAAACTGTCTCTTTCAAGGATGGAACTCTTGGTGGGTTAACCAGGCTCCATTGGATGGACCCTGAAGACTTTCAGGGATATAAATTAGACTGTATCTAAATACCATCAAATTATACTGTATGAATCACAAAAATTCAATTAAAAAAAACAGGGAAGCATACTGAAAAGAGCAGAAGTTGTGCAGGGACAAACAGTATCTATGTGATGCCTCAGGAAAGGTGCATATAAATCAACAAATAAATGACATCAGGAAAACTTGCTACTTACCTTAACCCATATGCAAATGGAGAATCAAGTTACTTTAAAGAACTAAAGTGAAAAGTAAAACTAAACTAATGGAAGAAATACTTGGAGAACTATGACTAAGGGTGAGGAAACAATCTCTCCAAAAGCAACAGTTTGCTCACAGAAAAGAAAACACAAATGACTCAGAACAAGAATTTCAACTTCACGCATGTGAAAAGAAAAATTAAATTCAAATTATAATTATAATGGATGCAGTTTTTCTCACCGTTCAGATTAGCCAAGATTTTGAGGATTAAATTACAGACAGCATAAAACACCTAGCTGGTTTAAGCAAAAATGTTTTTAATACAGGGAAATGACTGTTTACAGAATAGTTAGAAGAGCTGAAGGAGAAGAATCAAGATCATTGCTGTGGAATGCTGTTGTCTGGCATAACACAGCTGTTACCCCCTTGAACTCTAAGCAGCTATAATCACCCATAAGACCTGCACAAGACTGTGCTCATTAATTTTCTGTCACAGAGAGGGGAGAGTTTCATAAGGCCCTAGCCCTACCTTAGAATATATGGGAAATTAACAGTTGCTAAGGGTGAGGGGGTCATCAGGCCCTCCCCCTCCCAGAGGACATATCGCAACTAAAAGTTTCTGAGAAAGAGACATTTTCTTCAGTAATGTAGCCACTCATAAGTTGCCCATGTGTTCTGTGACATTATTCTTAGGAGATGTGAATAAATGTCTATTCACCCCAGATAGGCAAATGACAACATACCCAAGTAAGGATGCCATCCAAGTCCAATTTGGTGAACCAATGACTTTATTGAGGTTAGTTTCAGGAACATGTGTGATATGTGTGATGGGTTGCTTACAGAAGCATAAATGACTCAAAAGACAGCTGCGTTATCAAAAGCCCTCCTCAGCCTGGGTGATGGCTCATGAACGCTGGAGTTCTGCAGCTCACTGTGGGACTTGCAGGCAGTTCTGCATGTCAGAGTGTCTCTTCCAGGCAGCTCAGCCAGTCTCTGCTTCCTCAGAGTCTCTACTGCTTCTATAATCTTGAGGAAACTTGTGTATTTGGCCAAATTCAGGGACTTTCTGAGACTTATGAATTGTCTATTTCCTTCATCTAAGTGAGCCTTACAGCCTTCCTTCTTACAGTGAGTCTGTAAGAACTTCTGGGTTTTAAGGAGCTTTATCTGATATTCCTACACAACTCCATGCTCTTGCAACTAATCCTAATTCCACTCATTGGTTCATCAAGCTCATTGGGTCATTGAAAAAAAGATTCGTTGTAAAGAAGAGCTCCAGAGGGAGTAGTAGGATATGATAGAGGGTCGTGGGGAAATAATGAAGACACATTACTACATATATGAAATTGTCAACGAATAAAATTTCAAAATATTTTTAGGTGCCCATTTTGTCAGTATTTCCATTTATTGGCATAGTTTCTTCTTACAATTTCGTGGTTTTGTTTTTCTCCTATTTAAAATATTCATCTAAAATTTATTTTGAGGTGAGGTGAGATGGTCATTTGAGCTTTATTTTTTCTTCCACATGGCTCCCCAGTTGTTCCTTCAGCACTTTTTAAATCATATGTCTTTTTTGCCAGAAGCTGATTGATTCCCAGGGGAGAGCAATGAATGCTAGCTCTTTTGTGCACTGGCAACATTAATGAACCTAGAGACACTGAAAACTGTGGAAAGGTGAGCCCCCTTTCCATTTCCTCCACTGAGGGGATAGAACAAAAGAACGCATAAGGTTGCCTGGACAGACCCCTGTCAGCTTATCTCCTGAAGGGAGAGTCCACTAGGGACTAGTCAGAATCAGTCACACTGGGACATCAGCAGAGGGGACTAGTCAGACTCAGTCACACTGTGGGACATCAGCAGAGGAGACTAGTAAGAATCAGTCACACTGGGACATCAGCAGAGGCATGTATTGCAGTGCTCAAGACATGGGCTGTGAGAAAAGTAAAGTCAGTCCCCTTCTGTTTTCTTCCTCTATTTTATCCTGCAGTGTCATAGAACATGATCAAATGATTTTCATCAAAGTCAGAATGTGCCTGTGATTTCTCTCTCGCAGGGAAAATAAGGTAGGATGGGGCTCAGCTTTGGTGGTGTCAGAGAAACAGCAAGTCCTATTACCGGAGTTGTCAGGGTCAGAGTCTGCGTCCTGGAAGCCCTAGCTGGTTCAGTCTCCTATCCTCAAAAAACCAATTAAAGAGACAAGTACTAGTGAAAATTGGAGAAAGGAGGTTTATTCAGTGTGGTCACAGTGGGAAATGGATCAAAGCTAGTGACACCCTCCCAAGTTCACCTTTTGGGTCTTGACGTGAGATTAAGGTTTAAATAAAAGGCAAGAAGTGTACACAACTGGGACTGGGAAATGGCTCAGTAGGTAATGCTTGCCTGGCAAGCATGAGGACCTAAGTTCAGATCCTAAGAATCATTTAAAATCTGACTGTGGTGGTGCACACTTATAATCACAGTAATGGAAAGAGGGGAGATGGAGATGGACAAATCCCTGGAAGCTTCCTGGCCAGTCAGCCTGGCCTACTTGGCAAGTTCCAAGTCAGTAACAGACCCTGCCTCAAACAAAATAGGTACAAGGAGCCTGGAAACCAGTGCCCAGGGCTATCCTCTGACCACATGTGTGCCATGCACGTATGGAACTGCAATCATGAGCCTACACTCACACACGCACATACACACGTTTCTCTCTCTCTCTCTCTCTCTCACACACACACACACACACACACACAGAGTTAAAAAAGGAAAAATGTAAAGTATACATTTTAAAAAAGCATATGTGAATAATTCAGCAATCCTGGTCAAGATGTGGTCCTGCCCATCATCACTGCCTGGGCCCCAGTCTGTCCTGACAAGCTGCCGCAACCATGTGAAATCTCTTCTTGGGAGGCAGAGTCCCCCTCTGGCTGGCACGAAGCTTCAGCCTTTTTCTCCCAGCACGAAACTCCCGGTGAAAATCTAGTGTCTTAGGGTGCACTGTTTCAATAGTCTGACAGCCAAAGTGAGGAGGATAAGCTCTTAAGAACAATTTCATTCCTGCCAGGATGGTTACAGTCCCAGGCCAAGTTAAAGCCTCACTTATATTTTTCTAACTTGGTCTGGGACATGTACAGGACCCCCAAACTGAATGCCTATTGCCTTTCAGAATACTCATGGTGAGGAGTTGAGAGATGCAAAGGGAAGACATTTTTCCTTCCTGAGGGAAATACCGCCGCGCAAGAATACGGTGTCACTAGGACGCCTTTACCTAGGGAAAGGGCTCCCTCTAGTGTTCATTCATCAGAAAGACACAAGACGATTCTCCCCAACTGAACCAGGCCTCTTAGGCACCTTGACGACTCCAAGACCCAACATGTTATGCGACTTAGGGTCACAGTCTGTGCCCCAACAAACCAAGTTCAGTCACATATCTTCCATAAGACAATTAAAGAGCCAAATTAATAGTGAAAGCAGAAAAAGGATATTTACTCAATGGGGCCACATTGGCAAGAGGGACAAAGAGACCCAGTGACCTCCCTCCACCCCCAAGTTCATCTTCAGAGTCCTGCCATGAGGTTGAGGTTTAAGTAGAGGCCAGAGTTATGTATATCTGAGCAGTTCTGGGCAATGTGTTGTTCATCCCACCACTGACCCATCGAGTGGCCTAATCAGTTGCAAATCTCTTTCTAGAAGTACCCTCTGGCTGGCCCAGGCTTTAGACACTCTCTTCTCTGGGCATGAGGTTCTAAGGGAATTCCAATTTCTTGATCGATTGTTTTAACAGTCTGTTAGCCAAAGGGAGGAACACAAGTGTCTCTTCAGAATGTCTTCATTTCTACCAGGCTGATTACAGTAGCAGGTGAACAAGAAATTTCATCATTGATTGGCTTAAATTTGCTTCCTAATTCCTAAGTCAACCGCCGGCAGGCCTGTTGGACAGTCATCTGGGTCACCCTCACCACGTCAGCCCTGAGAAGGCTAGTTTCCTGATTAATGCCAGGTAAGTGAAAAAATAGTTTGTGCTATGTTAGCAACTGAGAGCCTTCATAAAAGGGTTTTATTTTGTGTATATGGAATGTTTTGCCTGCATTTATGTAAGTGCACCACATGCGTACAATGCCTGTGGAGGCCAGAAGAGGTCATCACATCCCCTGGAACTGTCATTACAGACAGTTGTTAGCTGCCATGTAGGTGCTAAAAACCAAGTCGGGTCCCCTGCATGAGCAGCCAGTGCTCTTAACCACTGAGCCATCTCTACAGCCCCAGAAAGAGTTTTTTAACTGTTAAAATGTGAGGGGGGGAATTGTGTACATGTTGTAGCACACACTGGGAGGTCAGAAGACAACTTGTGGAAGTCTGTTATCTCCTTCCAACACATGGGACCTAGGAATCAAACTCAGGTTGCCAGCCTGAGTTCACAGTAATAGCCTTTACCCCAAGTCATCTCATCAGCTCTCCACCTTATTTCTTTGAGACAGCGCCTCTCACTGAACACGGAGCTCACTGCTTTGCCTAGGCTGGCTGACCAGTGAGCTCTAGGACTCCTCCTGTCTGTGTCCCTCCAGCTCTGGGTTTGTGGGTATACACTGCCACACTTGGCTTTTATGTGAGTGCTGGGGCTCAAACTCAGGATTTCATGCTTGCATGGCAAGCACTTCACCAACTGAACCATCTCCTCAGTTGAATATTTTATATTTTAAAAATCAGAGTTTAAAACATGTATAATTTGTGTTTAAATATTTAACTGTACAATTCAGTGGAATTAATACATGCTTGATACTGTGCAAACATCACCACTATGCATTTTCAACATCCCAAACAGAAACATTGTGACCATTAGGTAACAACTCCTTCCTTCCCAGTGCTGCCCTCTAATCTATTTTCTGCCTCTGTGAATTTATCTACCTGTAAGTCCAATTATGCATTTGTTCTTTTTAATCTCTGGCATGTTTTCAAAATTCATCCATGTCATGTGTCAGATTTCCATTTCTCTTTATGGCTGAGTAGTATTCTATTATGTTTGTATAAACTCACTTGTTTACCTGTTGCTCTGTTGATGGAAGCTTCAGTTGTTTCTACCTTCTGACTAATGTGAAAAATGTTGCAATTACCAGTGCAGGCAAGCATATTTTGAGTCTCTTCCATTCTTTCCGTGTATACATCCAGGAATAGAATTTTCTAAGCCATAAGGTGTTCTAGTTGCATTTCTGTTGCTATGACAAGTAGCCCAATGAAAAGCAGCATAGAGAAGGAAAGGCTTTACTTGGCTTATAACTTCAAGTTAGAACTCATCACCAGAACAGTCAAGGCAGGAATGCAAGCAATTACATTCACAGCCATGAGCAAAGAAGGATCCTGGCTTGCTTCCCCGCTTTTCCTCAGCTTATTCCTCCACTCACGTTTCAGGACCTCCTGCCTAGGGAGTGGTACCTCTCACACTGGGCTGGGTCTTCCCACATCAATTAAGAAAGACAATCCCCCACCAACATACCCACAGGTATGTACACAATCCAACGTAGGCAATTCCTCACTGAGACTCTTCCCAGGTGATTCTAGGTTGTATAAGTTAACTGTTAAAGCTAACATTACATAATGGATTTGGTTTGCATTTCTCTAATGTCTGTCGATGCTGAGCATCTTTTTATGTGTTTATTGGCCATTTGTATATCTTTTAACAAATGTCTATCCAAGTGCTTTGTTTGTTTTTCCCTATTACCCCTCCTCATAACTAGGGTTGTTGAGTTATAGGAATTCTGTACAATTTCTGGAGAGTAGGTGCTGACAAAGAGTATCTCTAAATCCTTTTGACTTTGGATTTCCCTTCTGTCCTTGTGGAATCTAGTTTTCAGTTAGATTGTTACCTACTAAGTTGAGACGGAAGTCCCTTATCCAAAGAGATTCTCACTTAGTAATTTTCTATTGCTGTCCTCCCTCTCTACTCCTTGGTTATAAACTCACTTGTGTTCAGGCTTGGCAAGATGGCTCAGTAAAGCCCTTGCTTCACAAGTGTGAAGACCTGAGTTAGGATCACCAGAATCAAAGTAAAAAATTGGGGCATGGTGGTACATTCCTGTAACCCCCAGGGCTGCAGGATGGGGGACAGAGATAGGTGGATCCCTGGAAGCCCATGGGCCAGTTAGCTTAGACCAGTTGGCAAAGTTACAGGCCAGTGAGAGACTCTTTCATTCCAGAAAAAGATAAGACAGTGCCTGAGGACTGGTACTCTAGGTTGTCCTGTGATCTCCACATACATGCTGTGTACAAACGCACCTTCACCTACAGTTGTATCCACACACAGAAACACACACACACACACACACACACACACACACACACACACACACACACACATTCTGGTACAGGCGTTCCTAAACCTATTGCTGTGATATTCTTGAAAAGAATCTGTCATTCCACCTTTAACAAATGTCATGAATACTTTTGAATAACCCTTTTAAGAGCTGGATAGATAGATCAGTGATTAAGAGTGCCCACTTATTGTTCATGCAGAGGACCTGAGCTCAATTCCCAGAATCCACATCAGGCAGCTATCAACCATCTGTAACTCCAGCTCCAGGAGATCTGATGCCCATTTCTGGCCCCAGTGGACATCACTACTCACATGCAAATACCCATGCATAGACATACATACACATACACATACATATTATTAAAATAATAATAGTAATAATAATTTTAAAGAAACAACCCTTATCTGATACATAAATTCAGAATATTTTCTCACATTCTGTAATCTGTCAGTTCAATTCCTTAATAATATTCTTTGATGAAAAACAGTTTTCAATTTTGATGAGTACTGATTTATCCACTCTATCTTTTATTGTTCATACTTTGGATGTCAGAGCTAAGAATTCTTGGTGATTACAAGGTCATAAAGATTTACTCCCATGCTTTATTCTAAGTTCTATAACATTTAAATCTAGATTGTGAGTCCTTTTAAGTGAATACCTGTGCATTGTGTGAAGTAGGAGTCCAAATTCATTCTTCTTAAGTTGAAATCCATTTGTTCCAACATAATTTATTGAAGATACTATTTTCATGTGTAAGGAACTTACCACTCCTGTCAGCACTCATATGCCCATAGTTTCCGAGTTTATCTATAGGCTCTAACTTCTATCCCACCTGTCCTTTTTTAATTCAATTTTAACTTCCTTTTCAAGTTTACTTTGGTCATCCAGGAACTTTTGAAATTTCCTAGGAATTTGAAGATTGACTTTTTTATTTCTACAACAACAGTAGTAACAGCAACAAGTTTGTTTAGTAGGAATTTAGTAAATTCATAGATTGTTGTTTAAGATTTATTTTACTTTCATTTCTGTGTATGTGTGTCTGCCTAAGTGAATGTGCTCCATACATGTGTGGGTCCTGTAAAGGCCAGAAGAGGGTGTTGGATCCCTTGGAGCTGGAGTTATAGGTGATTGTGAGTCACCACGTGGGTGCTGGAAAACAAACCTATGTCTTCTTTAAGAGTAGCAAGTGCTTTCCAATAGTATTGCCATCTTAGCAATATCAGGTCTTTCCATCCATGAACATTAGATGTCTTTAGATTTCTCTTTAAACTTTTCATCAGTATTTCGCTTAAAACTTTTCATCAGTATTTTGTAGTTTTCAGTGTAAATCACCTTCCTCATTAAATTGTTTCTTTGGTGTTTTAGTCTGTTTGATATTATTTTAAATGGAATTTTTAATTCCTTTCGTAGTTGTTCATTGCTGGGATGGAGAAATCCAACTGGTGATTGTATGTTGGTGCTGTACCTGCAACTTCGATGAACTCATTTACCAGCTCTAACAAATCTCTTGAGAATTCTTCTGTATTTCCTATGTATATGATTATGCCACTGTGAATGCAAGTAATTTTATTTCTTCTCAACTTGGATACCTTTTATTTCTTTTTAACTAATTCCCTAGACAGATCTTGTAATAGTAGATTGAGTAGCAGAGGTCAAAGTGGCATTCGTTGTGGTTTAAATGTGACCCTCAAATTTCAAGTGATGGAAACCTAATTCCCAAAATCATTTGTTAATGATAGTTGGAGGTGGGACTTTGGGAGATAATTAAGGTTGAATGAAACCATGAGGGTGAAATGATCATGAACTCATTAATGGCTTTATAAGAAAAAAACAGAGACCCAGGCTATCAGGCTTCTCTGTACACATACAATGCCCTCTTCCACCTTGAGAGTCCCACCAGTTAGACTCTAATCAGAGACAGCTGCCCTAACTTGCACTTCCCATTCTTCAGAACTATGAGCCAAATTAACCTTTATTCTTTATGTATTACTCAATTTGTGGTATTTAACAACCTGTATTGTTCCTGATCTTATGGAAAAATATTGTGGGCTCTCACCATAGAGCTTGATGTTAACTGTGAGTTTTTCAGAAAGGCCATTTATCCTGTTGAGAAATTTTCCTCTTCTTCCTAGTTTTCTAGGTGATTTTATAATAAAAAGATATTTAATTTTCTGAGTTTTTTTTCCATATCAACTGGGATGGTCACATAGTAGGATTTTTCCATTTGTGCTATCACTATTCTATATTACATTGGTCATTTTTCTTATATTGAACTATCCTTGCTTTCCTAAGATAAATCCCACTTGATGACAGTATATAATACTTTTATTTTGTTTGGTTCAACTTGCTTGTATTTTGTTCATGATTTTCCTCTATTTTTGTTATATTGAGCTGCAGTTTTATTTTCTTGTGATATTATTATCTGGTCTTCATATCCGGATAGTGCTCTTTTGGAAGGATTTTTAAAAACTGATGCTTGGTAGGAATCATAAGTGGAGCCAACAGGTCTTGGGATTTGGGGGGCAGTTTTCATCTATTTTATCTCTTGCTATAAGTGTGTTCTTATTTTCTGTTTTCTTGAGTCAGTTATTGATCTTTCGTGTGTTTAAGGCATTTTCCATTTCAATTAGGCTGTACAGTTGCTCATAGTATTCCCTATAATATTTTTAAAATTTTATTAAGGTCAGCAGCAATGTTCTAAATTTCATTTCTAATTTAAATTATTCTTTTCTTCTCTCCTCTTCATCTCTCCTCTTCTTTCTACTATATGCTTCCTATTCTTTCTCACCAGAGCCCAGTAACAACAGAACTGTGTAATCATGAAATAAAATCTCTAAAACCATGAATCAAAAACATACCTTTTACGCCTTTAAGATGATTTTCTCTGTTAGATGGATTCAATGCACCTTCTAAAGCACTGTCCAAGCCTTTGTGTTTATGCCCATACGTTAAGGTATTATAGCAACCACTCTTTATATGTTCTTGCTTCTTGCTGTTTGTGTATTTACAGTAGGCCGGTAAGCTATAGTCACACCTCCTTCCCACGCTTGTCAAGGAGTCAAACGGGGAGTCAGTTACCCCTCCCACCCAATCAGTCGACCTTAGCTGCATGTGGGGGCAGGGCTAAGGATATATAAGCCGAGAATGCCATGAGGCATCTCTCTCACCATTTTGTGCAGCTGTCAGAAAGTCACAGGATCTATATTTGAGTGCAGACTTTCCAGTCCAGCCATAAATGAAGACATCCACTCTTCTGTAAATAACCCCCACCCTATGCTCTGTTAGCAAGCCCAATAAATTCATTAGGATTTAAAAAAGAAGAAGAAGAAGAACAGAGCTAATGGAAACCTTCATTATTCCACCAAAGGTGACCCCATGTTGGTAAATCTTTCAGTCTTTGATTTCTTATTCCTATTTTCCCCCTTAAACTTCATTGTATATATATTTTTATGTAACCTGCTTCAAGTTATTTCCGGAAAAATATGCTAAAAATGTCCTCTCTTTGGAATAATAAAAATAAAAAGATGATTTTTCTCAGGTACTTTATAATAGCAACAAAAGCATAAGTAGCACAAAGTTCTGTTTTTCTTCCAGTACTTTATGTATGTCCTTCTATTCCCTTTGGTTTCCACAGATTCTGATGAGAAATTGACTATTTGAGGATCCCTTGTATACAAGTCACTTCTATCTCACTACATTCAAGATTGTGTCTTTGACTTTCAACCTTTGAAATACACTGCATTTTGGTGTGGCTCCTGAATTTCTCTACTTAGAGTTGGGTCTGTAGATTTACGTATTTTATCAAATTTTGGAAGATTTGGGTCATTATTTCTGCAAACACTTTCTTTTCTCTGTACTTCTTCTGGGACACCTATAATACATACATTGATCTGCCTTAAGCTTTGTTCAGTTTTCTTCATCCTTTTTCTTCCTCCTCAGACTTGATAATTTCAGATGTCTGAACTTCATGCTTGCTGATAATTTTATGTCTTATGAAATCTGTTGCTGAATCTTTCTACTTGATTTTTTTTTTCATTCACACGTTTAGTCCCAAAATTTCTGGCTAAATTTTAAAAATAATTTCTTAATAGCTATTCTTATTTTCCATGTACTTTATTTCTTTATGTTCTAGTACTTTGTGTGTGTTAGATAAAAACCAGGCAGGGAATAGCCACAGGAAACATAGGAGGACTCCAGTAAAGCAAAGTTTATTTCTTAGGATTGCTAGTGGCTGGCAGCTCATCTGGGGAGAGAAAGGCAACCAGCATCCTTCTGATGGCTGAGGAAGTTCTTATAGGGGGGTTGGGGGATGTGGAAAGTGGCAAAAATAATCTTTACAGTTTCAAGGGAAGTAGCTTGAACTGAGACAGCTCTTACATCAATGGGTCTGGATGCAGGGGCCTGTTTATCTTCCAAAATTATCTGGGGAACAGCTTTGTGCTGAGACAGCTCTAAATGTAGCTGCCTGGCCAGTTCCTGTTTTGCAAGGGGCCTTCATGGCCTGTTTTGTGAGGCTGTTTTACACTGGGAGAGGGTCATCTGCAGACCTGGACCATAACATTCCAGCCTTTTGTGATATAGGATAGGGGGCAGCATTTTCTCATCATGACTACTTCCTGCTGGTCAAGGTCAATGTGGGGAAAGGAAAGCTGGAGTCTGGGTCTGGTCAGGCAGCAGGAGTCTCCAGCTCATGCATCTGGACAAAGTCCTCGGTGGTTGACAGGCATTTATACACATGTGGGGAAAAGGAAAATAACAGTTGGTTAAAGCTGGTATGAGTTAGTTGTTGTATCCAGCCATGAAAATATCTGAAGAGGCAGGGAGCAATGGTTAGTACCAGAGTAATAGAGAGCAGGGCCCAAGTAAGGGCAGAAGCCAGGGAATCAGTCCTGAAAAGATATCCCATTGGGGTGACTGCTGGTACTGGGAAGTTTTAAGTAAGAAATCCTTGGCCACCTGTTGGAGGCATTTTATGCGTGTTCAACCTTATTTGATTGGTTGACATAGTAACAGCATTCCTCATCCAAGAAAATGCAGGTACCTCCCTTTTCTGCAGTTAATAGATACAGGGCCTGCCTGTTCTGGAGGGCAACTTCGGCTAGGGAGGACAGTTGCTGTTGTGAGATCTGTATTGACCGGGCTGTTGCTTCCACTGCTATAGTAAGTTCCTCCTTGAGGTCCTGGATCTCCTGAGAGAGGTGTTGGGCTGAGAGCAAGGTATGTCCCAGACTCCCTGCTGCAAATCCTGTGGTGGCTACGGATGATACCAGGCTGATTCCCACCGGGACTGCTAGAATAGCTGATCTTTTTGCTCTGTTTTTTTGTTTTGTTTTGTGTGGAGAGAGAATCATGCACCTCTCCTGAGGCGTATAAGGTTAATCTAGGTATGAGAACGAATGGAGCCTAGGCATCCTTGGCTGGTGGGGAGATACAGGTGTGTATCTTGAAGGAGCAAAGGAAAAATAGCTCTGGGGCTAGACCAGTATTGCCCTGATTATAACATTGTGGATGGAGGAGTCGGGGCAGTTAGAGACTTAAGCCTAATGTCTGGGAAGTTCAATCTTTTGAACTCTTAAATAAATACTGATCACTTTAATTTTTTGTTATACTTTCATTTTGGGTGTTTAAAGCCATACAGTTGGCCCAAATGAACCAATTTATTTTTACTCTTAAGGTCATTTGAGGATCTGTTTCTCAAGGGTCACAAGGGCTTGGGAGGAGCCCCTGGCTCCTTTCTTTTACCAGTTCTGCC
>NW_008348999.1:69323-85123 GCF_000622305.1 Nannospalax galili | reverse complement strand
TACTTACAGAGATGACTGAGGGGTTGCTGAGGTGTGTGAGTGACCTGAGAGTATTTGCACTGGATGCTGACTTTTTTTATAACCTCATGGGTCAAACCCTCTCTTTGCAGCCTTTACCTTCCCAAGATTATATACTATAGTCCTTTTCAAATGTAGGAGATCATTTGTAATTAGAGCAGAATTACATACAGGTGGCTGAGAAGAATGGCTGAATACTCAGGTGAGGTTGCAATGACCTTGCTTACCCCTCCTTTGATGAAGGAACATAACTGTCAACAGGCCCAACTGTGATGATTTTTAGTAAGTAGACACAGCTGAAGCCATGAAGATGGCAGTTATTTGACTTAGGAGTGATGTGCAGCATCATCTAAAAGAACATGGACTCCAAATTACACGCATGAGATAATGTAATTAAGTTAATATTATCCATTTACACACTGTGCTTTATAAGTTTCCAAATAAACCTTATAGAAAACATAAAACCACTAATAACCTTTGTTATTCTATGTAGTTTAGAGAATGGTTTACCAAAAACTTGATTTGGGTTTTGAAGAAATGTAAACACTGGGTAGAGAAAAGCAATTGGTATATTAAAACATTATCAAATTGAAGTTCACAATCTCTAGCATAATCACTTAAGGAAAATTGTGTTATAATCCTCCTCAGACTTAAATAAACTTTTAAAATCTCTTTAAATATTGAAATGTAGGGCTTCTGTGTTTGTCCAGACAGAATCATTGTCTAGTTTGTATTGTGACCAGGCTGTGGTGTACAAAAACTTTAGGCATTTTGATGTAATTATATCTGAAAATACTGGTTGCTTTAGGGACTTGAGAAGAGAAGACAAGTCAAAGGAGTAAGAGCCTCAGGCTTTGACTGAGGGGTTCCCATAGTGACAGATTAGATAGACAGCAATAAGAAAATGGATGAGAAACTGAGTAAATAAGTAGAAGAAGATGAGGATTCTTTCACCCCAAGAGGTGGAATTGGGGACACAGTGAGGATGTCCAGTAGAATGGTGACAGAAACAAAGAACAGGAGAGCAGGAGGAAGAAGGAGAAGGGGTTACATGAATTGTTGGTCGTGTCAAACAGGTACGTGCAGAACCAACATGTAGAAAGGCATCCCTTTCTGCCAGAGGCCTGAGGAGTGGTCCCAGTCTACTGGAGGTAGCATCCTACAAACACCAGGGAGGTGTGTTCACCAGAGAGGGGACAGAACAGGTTCCTGTCCTGGACAGGCAGGGTGTGTTCCTTCCCTGGAAACAGCGTCCTGTGACCAGTAGAAGGAAAGAGTTTTTCAGCACACGGGTGTGTCTTTCGGACTCAGTTTGAAAAACTCAACCAACAGTGAGTGTGGCACAACCAGGAAGTAGAGGAAGACAGAGTACAAGAAAATGGATGGGAAGAGAGACATGGAGAGTAAGAAAGGGAATGGGAGAGACAAGAGAAAGAGAGAGAGGGGGGGGAAGAGAGAGAGATTTTGAGAGCAACAGGTGGGGGATGAGGAAAGATGGAGGGAAGTACTTTAAATTAATTTATATATTTTAGTACTAGGAATCATGTAGTAGATAAGGATTAAAGAGAGAATATTTTGACCTGAAAAAATATTTTGTGTTAATTTAACATTTTTAGTTTGTATGAAACCTCATTTAAAAGTTAATATGATACCAAGCAAATTAATTTTAAGAATTGGAACTCACAGTGATTCGCTTGCCTCTGCCTCTCTCTGGGATTAAATCTCTGCTGGGATTAAAGGTGTGCGCCACCACGCCCGCTGGTTTATTATTTTTAAACTAAAACATCTTTGAAGTAGACAAATCAAATGAATACACCTTAAAACACCTTGAAAGTAAACTAAAACCAAAAAAGGTATTTAACAAACAGGACTTTATATAGCCAGTTTAGGTGTTGTTTTGTAGAGGTAATCAGCATTTGAAAGTTTTGTGAAATATTTAATAAACTTGGAGACACTGTTTAATAGATTTTGAAATAATTAGGGTTCCTGTTTATAAGGCCTTTGAATGTATCATCAAAATATTTATAAATTTGTACACATGTATTTTGATTAGACATGCCAAAAATAAAACCAATAATTTTGTGCAAGCAATAAAACAATGAGAAAGGAAAAAGAGCTCGAGTGGCCATAGTTCAAAAACTATTTGACACAAACAGTACATGAAAACAAATCATACATACAGGTACCATAATCACATGAAATCTAGGAGCACCAAAGAGTAGAAGACAGAAAGCTTGTATCGCTAGTTCTTTAATATTTAAAAGACTTAGTGGTGTAAAAAAAAGGGTTAAGTTTGTCACATAGATTTGAAGTAACACTTTTTAAAGAGCCAAATAACTGTTTAAGAACCCTATTAATACCTCACAAGGAACACGTGGGCAAAGCAAAGTAACCTGGCAAGGCAGATTTTACTTTTATATAAAGATGTTTACAGGATTCTGTTTAAAGAGAGAAGAATTCAGCTGTTCTAGACCATCAGGATCAGGATGCATCAGGGCCTTTTCTTCAACAAAAGTCTTACAAGGCATGGTAGGATTAAAAGATTAGAATTTTTTGTCATAAACCAAGTTTTAAGTTTTACAGGTTTTTGAAAGAAAAGACTAATATTTAACGTTTCTTACAGAGGGAGATGCCTTTACATATGAAACCTGGCAAAGGTATGTTATTAGCATAGCTTAAATCAGAGGAGACAGAAAAGATAAAAAGGAAACATTAACCCTTTAGGTTGAGAATAATGAGAATTCAAAAAGTACTCAAAATAATCCCATTTAGAAACAGGTCAAAATAATGTTAAAATTTAAACTCCCATTGTGGCATTACTTCCTTAGTCTGATATAAAAATGTATTGACCTTGTTATAAGACAATAGAAACTGTTAAAATCTGTTGTTTTTTAATGATCTGATCAAGAATCCAGGATGAAAGTCAAAACAAAAATTGCAAGAGGAGTAGGACGTGTGATTGAATATCTGCAGTTTGTAGCCTTGAATACCCTGAGGCAAGATAAGATAAAGAAGTTTACCTGCCTAATTAAGAGCACCTGTAAAAAATTCTATGGGACCAAGAAATAAATAAGTTATTAGGATTTTGGGGTCCTTACTGGTCACCAAGATGGGGAGAAAGAGTGTCCCCTAGAGGTTTTTTTTTTTTTTTTTTTTTTTTTACTTATAGAAGAATTTACTAAAACAGAAGCTTTACGTCAGTTATGATGTAACGTAGCTTTAGAGCCTGCATGGAAGACAGATACGTGATGGAGAGTGGAAAGCTTTAGAGAAAACTAAAGAAGTACACGATGACAGGCAACCTAAAGCATTGATGAAAGCATGTTTAAATAAGGATATAAAGAAGAAATTTTTCTCTGAAAAATTTAGAAAAGCAGGTAGACTTACAGAGGCTTAAACATTGGTAGCTAGGTTTAGAAGCAGAACAAGAGTTATGAGATGGGGAGAGAGGAAAAGGATCTGGAGCATTTTTTCCTGTGTAGGGAATCCATAACTAGTTAGAGGGAGGAGGAGAGATAGCCTAAAGGATGGGAGCAAAAGAGACCTAAAATTGGATAGAATGATATCAGAAATCATCCCAAGCAAAGTGAGAATGACAGACACTGGAAGAGGACAAAGACAGGAAGAACGATGGAACACAGACAACCTTCCAAGCCCACGGCAAAGTAAGGGAGAAGAAAGGAGTCCCATTGGGCCCAGTGGGAAGCTCCAGGAGCTCCAGAGCCATCTAAGTCTTAGTGGAGAGAGAGGGAGAAGAGAGGGGGGTGGAAAAGAGAGGGGGGGAGAGAGAGAGAGAGAAAGAGAGAGAGAGAACAGAGATCCACAGCTCTGTGTGAGAGCACTTACCCAAACCCTGTCAGAGGGTGAGGAATGCAGATGGGATCTCAGGCCTGAGTGATGGGAGCCGGCATAGGCAAGCCGGTTGCAGGAGTGCATGGTCAGCATCAAGGTTCAGTAAGAGGGAACCGGGTCATAAGTAACCCAGTCATTCTTCTTCCCGGGTTCAGCACCATATGTTAGATAAAAGCTTGGCAGGGAATAGCCACAGGAAACATAGGAGGACCCCAGCAAAGCAAAGTTTATTTCTTAGGATTGCTGGTGGCTGGCAGTTCAGCCTGAGTGAGAAAGGCAACCAGCCACCTGCTGACTGCTGAGGAAGTTCTTATAGGGGGGTTGGGGAATGTGGAAGGTGGTAAAAATAATCTTTAGTATCAAGGGAACTAGCTTGAACAGAGACAGCTCTTACATCAGTGGGTCTAGGTGCAGGGGCCTGTTTATCTTCCCCCCAAAATTATCTGGGGAACAGCTTTGTACTGAGACAGCTCTAAATGTAGCTGCCTGGCCAGTTCCTGTTTTGTAAGGGGCCCTCATGGCCTGCTTTGTGAGGCTTTTTTACATTGGGAGAGGGTCGTCTGCAGACCTGGACTCTAACAGTGTATACTTTCCTTTGTTCTTTGAACCCATTTAAATCAATGTCTTAAAGACTCTCTATTAAGTCTAATATCTGCTCAGTAATTATTTCTTTCAATTTGTTTTATTCAGGTAAATAGATCATACCTTTCTGGTTCTTTATGTCTTGTGATTTTTCATTTTATTTTTGACATTTTTATTTTAGGTGTCTGAGAATATTGTCTGCATATAAGTGCACTTGTGTCATGCATTCCCTATGGAGGTCGGAAGAGGGTGTTAGATACCCTGGAACTGGAGTTACAGGTGGTTGTTAGCCGCCACGTGGGTGCTGGGAACTGAACATGGGTTGTCTGCAAGAGCAGCCAGTGCTCTTAACTGCTGAGCCATCCCTCAAAGCCTCTCGTGATTTTTAAAACTAGTCATTTTAATTTTATAATATGATAACTCTAGAAATGAGATATTCTCTCTTCCTCAGATTTTACTGGCATTTCTTTCTTGGTTGTTGAAGGCTATAGAAATCTGTTTAGTAACTTTTCCAAACTATTTTTACTAAAATTGTCTTCTTTGTCTTGTGTGGCACTATGTTCTCCTTATAGTTTGTGATCAGCTAATATTTTGCAGATATTTCCTTAATTCCAGGAGCATCTTTAAGTTGGTTTTTTCTTAGCTCTTCATTCACTTTGGTTGCTGTAAATCTTAGACCATTTTTCCAGAGTTGTGATAAAAATTAGTTCTGATGGTTTCTGCTTGTTTTCCAATGTTTGCAGTGTGGATACAAGAGCCTAGCAATGCCTATTCAACCATTTCAGTGATGTCTAAGTCAAAAACAGAATAATTTTGAAGGATAGCATGGTAATGATTTTTAATATAGTACAGCCATGTGCAAGAGTACAGGCAAGTTTAAATATCTGAAGAAATAGCACTATTTCATTGAATTCAAATCATGGGCATAGGCATAGCAGGTGTTATTTAATTTACTTTGTGCAAGACATTCTGAATCAGACTTAGTCTTTACTTCTGAAAATGGAAATGAAAGTGAAGATGTAGCGAAGGCCCTGGGTGTTGTTCATATTAATGAAAGATATCCAGTGCCCTTAGCCTTTAACAATCTTCATTGTCACAATTTATAATCATTATTATCATGTGGCTCCTAAAGCTGTCAGTCATCCAACTACCCATTCCTGTGATGCAAGAGTTAAAAGCTGGTAACAATGTGGTTAAGATCCAGGCTTAGAAGCAGACAAACCTACAGTCAGATTCTCCTTCACCTACTATCCCTAGGTTCATAGTTAGGGTAGCAGGCTCTCCTTTCTCAGCTTCTGGTTTTTTTTTTTTTTAAAGTGGTTATTGTGGTTTAAACATGAAATGTTTTCCCACAGGCTCATGCCTTTGAACACTTGGTCCCAGTTGGTAGCACTATTTGGGAAGGTTGTGGGACCTTTAGGAGATAAAGCCTTGCTGAAGGAAGTAAGTCACTGGTGGGTCTTGAGTTTTTATAGCCTGGTCCCTTCCCGTTCTTTTCTATTCCTGCCTGTTGCTGCAATATGACCCCCTACCCCCAGCTTACTGTTCTGCCGCCACATATTCCCCACCATGATAGGCTGCACCCACTCTGGAACTTTAAATCAAACTTAAACCCTTCTCCCTTAAGTTGCTTTTGTCAGATTTTGTGACAACAGAAGCAAAAGTAAGACAATGGTAATAATTATACCAAGTACCTCACTGAAACAGCCTAAGAACTAGATGAGCAACACTTAGGACCTAGCTTACTTAGCTGTCCACAAAGCATAGTGTTGATATTATTAGCCTTTCCACGTCCCTGGCTAGATCTTCAACTTTATTACATACCCTCTCAGATACAAATAGTGCTATTTTCTATTTCTACCTGCTCCTGACCTCTCAAAGAAGGTCTTAGTCTTGTCCTATCCTGACATAGAACCTCAATCCCGATCGATGTCTCTGAACCCAGGGCTCTTGTAGTCCTCCAATATAACTGAATACCAGCCTTCCATCTCTCAGAGATCACGTCCCCAACATCCCTTCCCAGAGACTCTGCCATTATTTACTCCAATCCTAAATTGTGGCGTATACCTCCAATAATTTCTTAGGATCCTATAAAACTTCATGTTACTCAGACAGGCAACTTGCAGTAGAATAAGAGCAGGGCTGAATTTTAAAGACTGACTTTGTCTTCCAAACCCTCTAACTTCCCTTCTGGATCAGCAAGTCTTTTTCTGGATTTTGAATGTCTGATATCTACAGGCTCAAGAGAAGGAAGCAGGCTCAGAATATAACATGCTTATAAGCACTAAGGAAGAGATGGGCACATTTTCCTTCCTAGTTCCTTCCTAGTCAAAGGAGTTCCCTAGTCAAATAATAGTTCCCTCAGTTAGGTTTGGCAAAATCTATACCTAAAGAGACAGTTTTTTCCATTTTCCATGTAAAGTCCCAGAATAAGATCAAGATTTCAAGAAAGAAATGTCATGTGCTATATTTAGGGTGACAGGCCAGGCCTAAGAAGATTCTGGAAACCTCAGAAGTGGTAATTCAGCAGTAGCCTGAGAAGAGTGGTCACTAAAGCCCCTTAGGGACCAAAGACAGCCAATAGACATTGCTGTGGGCAGATAACGCTAAGATGGCTTATCACTGAAGAAGTTAGACCCATGTACAAAGAAATAGGAGGAAAAATAATTTGAAATCATATGTGATTCACAATAAATAGAGACTCCAAATAAAATTTAAAATACAGGAAGGATATGTTTTCTTACCTTTAAAATCCTGTGTGTGTGTGTGTGTGTGTGTGTAGGTGTGTAGGTGTGTGTATAGGTTTTTGCATGCTGTAGTATACATTCAAAGGTCAGAGGACAACCTCGGGTGTTGGTCCCCACATTCCACCTTCTTTGAGATGGGGTGTCTTTGTTGTTTGCCGCTGTGTATACCAGGCTAGCCAGCCTGATTCTACCTGCCATTTCACAATAGGAATGCTAGGATTACAGACATGTGCTGCCGTGCCTAGTTTTAGGGATCTAAACTTGGGTCCTCACTCTTGCCCAACAAGCACTTCACTTACTGCAGTGAACCATGTCTAGAGCAGCCTCATTTTCTTATCTTTCTGAGTTTGAGAAGCTACAAAAATCATTTATAGAAAGGCCAAGGCCTGTGATTCTTTTATAGTAGAAATGGTTGTCACCCTAAATACAGCACATGACCTTTCTTTCTTAAAATCTTGATCTCTTTCTGGGACTGTACATGGAAAATGGGGCAAACTCTCTCTTCAGTTCTTGATTATGTCAAACCTAACTGAGGCAACTATTATTTTCCATCTAGGACAGAGCAGGGTTCTTTTCTTAGAGACTTTCAAGATATCAGCTCGTTTCTTCTCTCATCTGAAACAAGCCAGTTAGGTCTGCCTTCAGCTCTAACTAACTGTATGAAAGCTCATCCTGTCAGATGCTACCTAATCTCACTTGGGTCCTGCCTCAAGAGAAAGCAGAAGAGAATAGAGATTAGATGACCCAGTTCCTAAAAATCAGATTCCTGTCTGAAGGTTGACTGGGGAGAGATAGCAAAGGCAACTGGGGCATGCCCTGAGCATGCCCCGTCTTGTCTGATCTTGGAAGCTAAGCAGGGTCAGGTCAGTTAGTACTTAGATGAGAACGCATCTGGAGGGGCAAAGGAAAGATGTCCAGAATCTCAGATAACAGTACTCTCTTTGAAAAGACTATCTGGGAAGACTCATTTCTAATGTGATGTCCTTCCAGGGACTAGAGAAAGCTAAACATAGTAGGAAGGAGTTGGAAGCTATTTTGGTCAGTAAAGCTGACACCCAAGAGATCATTTATAGAATCAGTTTTCCAAAGAGAGAAAAAGGATGGAGTCAAGAAATAAACCAGAATCTTAGAAATGCATGATGGTGCTTGGGAGATGGCTCAGTGGATAAAACACTTCCATGCAAATATGAGGGCTGAAGTTCAGATCCTTGGCACTCAAGTTGAAGGTGGGTAGGAAGGGTGGCCTCCTACAAACCCAACCCTTGAGAAGCAGAGACATGGGATCCCTGCTAGTTGAACTAGTTGCATCAGAGTTCTGGGTTCAGTGAGAGAGCCTGCTCCAGTAAATACAATGGGGAGTAACTGAGGAAGACACTCAGGGTCAAATTCTGATCTCCATACAATCATGCATGTCATGCAAGCATGCACGTCAACAGGCACATAGCATGCACAAATACACATGGGGAAAAGAAAGAGAAAAATACATGATGGATCACATCAGAGGAGAAAAGTTGGTAACAATGGAAGATGAGAAAAAGAAGCAAGGAATCAGGACTGAGAGCAGCAAAAGGCAACTCCAAAGAGCCCGAGCTTCCAGTTGGGCTCACCTCTGAGGCAAACTTTAGCTCTAAGGACGGTTTGGATAGGTATAACCCTACCCAGATCTTTTTTGTTTGTCTGTTTTGTTTTGCTTTAATCAGAGTAACTCCAACCAGAACTGCGTTTTTGTGTATTTTCAAGGATATCTGAAGATCAAGCTGTGTGCAGAGTGGCAGAGTAAAAGCGTGTGTACGGGAATGTTTGAGTTGAGCTGCAGTTGGCCAGTTGACATACGATAGAATTTAATGAGATGTTTATTCTTAACTAGCAATTTTACTTTTGGGGCCAATATTTTCTTCATGACTCAAACATCTTTCTTGGGCCTTAAACAGCTAAGAAAAGTATAGTGAAAGGAAATCTGTGGTCAATCACTATGCCTGGGTGACGAGCAACCTGTTCAGATAAAAGGTTGAGGGTAGAAGGTTCCAAAAGGAAGCTTTCGAGAACTGACCAAGTATCAACAACAACTTCCACTGTGCTATTTATATATCGTGATAGTGGGTAGTCACTGAACACTGATTTCTAAAACTTATGATTTAACTTTTTTGAGATGAGAAGAGATGGAAAGTAGACCCACAGTTTAATGTTCATTAAAAGCTCAGTCTAGCCAATGATGATCTCCAGGTCCAGTGAGAGACCATATCTCAAAACATAGGGTAGGAAAGTGATCGAGGAAGGTGCTTGATGTCAACCTCTGGCCTCTACACACATGCGCATACACATGCACACATACACACAAGGTCAAATTTGACCAGCTCTTTACATGTATAAATATCTTCACAAGAGCTAAGAAAACCAAGGAAGTGATTACAGTGCTGGATAATAACATAATAATCAGAATAAGAGCATTGAAGTGGGCAGGAAAAACAGTTCTATATTTATCTCTGTCATACTGCCCTCAACTTCAGGCAGAATAAAAAAAAGTTTACTCTGGGGAAAAGAAAGAAGAGTACTTTGCCTTGAGCCCCCAGTATTGGCCTGCCAAAGTAAAACCCATCCCTGGGCAGCCTCCCATGGCCTCTGACTCCAGGCCAGCATGAGCACTAAATGTCTAGACCCATCCTGGTGCCAGACGGGAGCCTGTGGTCCCTGTGAGTTGGGATCATGTTCTGGCTCCAATCACCAGCAGTTGAATACAGCAGTTTGGGGATTTGAATAATCCTAGTGGTTGACAGACCTCTGTATAGTCAGGGGGCTCCAAGACTAAACCAAAATAGGATACCAGGTGGGTACTCCACTGCCAGAGAAGTCCTGGGCTGAGGGCTCCCCCTAGTGCCACAACAGCTTCAGCAGTAACTGGCTTAGGGACTGTCCGAGTTTGTTCTTCATTGCTGTGACAAAATACTCTGACCAATACCAACTTGGGGAGGAAAGGGTTTATTTAGCTTACATATCCCAGGTCACAGTTCATCCAGGAGCCCAGGGTAGGAACTCAGGGCAGGAACCTGGAGGCAGGAGCTGGAGCACAGGCCATGGAGGAATGCTGCTTACTGGCTTGCTCTCCTGGCCCCTGCTCAGCCTGCTTTCTTATGCAACACAGGCCCACCTGCCCAGGGGTGGCACCACCCACAGTGGGCTGGGCCCTCCTACCATCACTCATCAAGAAGATGCCCCTTAGACATGGCCACAGGCCAGTCCAATAGAGGCAATTCCCCATTTGAGGGTCCCTCAACCCGGGTGTGTCAAGTTGACACTAAAGCACCCTGGCCCCTGCTCAGCCTGCTTTCTTATGCAACACAGGCCCACCTGCCCAGGGGTGGCACCACCCACAGTGGGCTGGGCCCTCCTACCATCACTCATCAAGAAGATGCCCCTTAGACATGGCCACAGGCCAGTCCAATAGAGGCAATTCCCCATTTGAGGCTCCCTCAACCTAGGTGTGTCAAGTTGACACTAAAGCACAGGGACCTCACCAGATCCTGTCCCCCAAACCTTTGAAGGACATTTCCAAACATTCCAACTGCAAAGGTTGGAATAGCTACTTTTCACTTGCTAAAACCTGACCCCAGGGTTAGCTGTACAAGCTGAGGCAAGCCACCGAGGACCCAATATGCCTCCAACAGTCTCATCTATAAAATGAAAAAGTGAATGCAAGATTAGCAAATGACAGTCTCAGTCAGTAAAGTGCTTCCCGGTGAGCATGAGTGCCTGAGTTTGATTCCCAAGAATCCGTGTGGGAAAAGCTGGGCATCTGTCATGCCAGCACTGGGGAAGTGGAGGCAGGGGGATCCCTGAGGTTTGCTGGTAGCCAGACTAGCCCAATCAGTGAGCTCGGGGTTGAGCCGGTCCCAAAAATAAGGTGAAAAGCAAGTAAAAAAGATACTCAACCTCAACCTCTAGCCTTCACGTATATGCATGCATGTACACACACACACACACACACACAGAGAGAGAGATGAACACATGTGGCGGGGGCACACACACACACACACACACACACACACACACACACAGAGAGAGATGAACACATGTGGGGGGGGGAGAGAGAAAACTTGCCTGACACAGGATAGATGCAGCCTAGTGAGTGTTCATGGAATAAATGAATGAGGAATGAGTGAATGAATTGCTCTGCTCACAGGATAGGCTGCCCACTTCACTCTGGCCAGCTACCTTGGATGTTTGGCCCTGAGACCTCCCAAGGTGTTATCTATCAGTCATGGTTGTCACAGCTCTGCATTACTCACAGCTCCCCATGGAGGCTTCCTGACTCCATTGGACAGTCCGACACTGGATTTATGTCTCCAGCCATGTAGAGGATTCTCAGAGATGTGGTCTTTGGTGCACTTCAGCCAGACACTGTCTTAAATTTATGCCGGCAGACTTCATCAGGGCCCAGGTTTGCTGGGGCCATTAAAAACGGGGAGAGGAAGAGGGTGTTTTTGAAATGGAGTGTGAAATAAGGTAAAGAAAAGTTTAATGGGGCTGGAATCCAGTCTCCAAAGTACCTTATTAATAGATACTTTATTCCTTGTCATGCCACCTATTAAATGCTTCTCTCTCTGAGGCCTCCATGTCCTAGACCACATCCCAATGGTTTGTGTCCCACAGCAGATAGGCACTGAGTTCTGAGACTGCCATGTCCTGGGTACTTCACCTTCTCCCTGGGACTGCTGGCTCATTAAGGAAGACGAGGCTAGTGATGATGAAGTTTGATTATAATCCCTCTCACCAAGCAGGCAGGATACAGAGAAACCTCAAAAGCCAATAATCCTAGTACCCCAAACCATCCACCCTGGAGGAAAGAATAAGCTCAGCCAGAAGATAGAGCTAACAGAGGTACTGGATAATGATGGAGACTGAGAAATAGGGAGACTTGGAGCTGGAGAAGTGGCTCAGTGGGTAAAGCACTTACCATACAAGCATGAGGATCTGAGTTCAAGCTCCAGTACCCATGTAAAAGCCAGGCATGGCAGCATGTCTGTAACCCTAGCTCTGAGGGAACAGAAAACGGTGGAAGCCCTGAAGCTCACCGGCCAATCAGTCTAGTCAAACCAATGAATTCCAAGTTCAGGGAGAGATCGTACCTCAAAAGTAAGATGGAGAGTGATTGAGGAAGATATCCAACAAAGACTTCTGCCCTCCACACATATGTGCACACACACACATGAATATGTGCATACATATACATCACACATGGAGAAATGAAAATCATGTCAGAATCATAACTTTAAAGAAGAAAAAGAAAAGGGAAGATAGAGGAGAACCAAGATGTGGCCCTAGCACATCCTGCATGCTCCCACTAGCTTGCTGGGCCTTTCTGGAGGATCAAAGTCCTGGCCTGCCCTTGGCCAGATGCCTCATTCTGACACCTTCACACAGCCCATCCCACACCCCACATATACTTACTGAACTACATGTCCCAGAGCCTGGCTGAATGAGACCCTCACAGTGACCCATGTTCAGCTGCCAGTCCATCCCCTGCTCAGGACGAGTATGTGAGGGCTGTGCTCCTTAGTGTGGGAGCTGCCAATCAGGCCAATATTTACACACCGGTAAGTTTAGTGAATAGGAGTCAGTCTCCAGGAACATGTGTTTCTGTTCTTCTGACTAAATGGAGGCTTAAGTCTGCAGGGTAAAGACCTAAGGGGACTGTCCTTGAGCTCTGTCCACAGACATAATCAGCCAACACAGCAGCTGATCTACTGGCTCTGGGCTGCACAGAGGTTCACAGGATCATGAGCACCATGAGATCAGAGATAGGAAGAACCTGGGCTGGGGAGAAGGTGACTTGAAAGTGAGGAAGAACACAAAGCCCTCTGGGGTTAATGAGCAGCATAGAACCACTATACCATTTTGTCAATGCACTGGGTAGCACTCAGCTCAGCCCCAAGCTACCTGGTCAGCCATTGCCTTCCATACCCGCAATGTGCTAAACTCATCTAAGTTACCACAGGCTGGGTGTGCAAAGAATTTCTAGCATGCACAGGAACCCTGAGGGATGAGAGCAGCTGCAGACCTTGGCAACAGCTTGGGTTTCTGTATACATGCTGGTTGCCTAGGACATTGAGGCTTTTACGATCTTCTTTTGAGTGCATATGTGCATATGTATGTGTGTGCCTGTTTGTGTGTATTCAGGTGCACATGTGTGTTCCAGTGCACCATGCATGTATGCATGTGCTTATGGAATCCAGAAGTCAATCTCTGGTGTCATTCTCAGAAGTTCTCTGACTTGTTGTTAAGACAGGGTCTTTCAGTTGGCCTGGAGCTCACCAGGCTAGACTGGTTTGGCCAGGAAGCTCCAGGGATCTGCCTGTCTTAGCCTCCCCAGCACTGGGATTACAAGCACACAGCACTATGCCTGGCTTTTTTATATATAATAGGTTCTAGGGACTGAACTCAGATCCTTATGCATACAAAGCAAACACTTTACCAACTGAGCTCTCTCCATCATGTACCTTAACTCTTGTAGGTTCTATTATTAAATCCACATGACAGATGGGAACCTGAGCCCCAGAAAGACTAAATAGCTTACCCAGTATCACACAGCTATGAAGTGGCAGAGCTGGAATTTGAACACAGGCAGAAGCAAACCCTCTGGGGTTCACTATCTTAATTCTAGGTCACACAAGCTTAATACTTTCCTTAGCTGGTCACTCATAGGCACAGCAGATGGTCTGGGTGATACTTAAGATAATTGGCTCTTGGGGTCCTGACTCCGTGTGGACTTCTCACATGGCTGTCACTGGGCTTACAGTCTCCTCTGCCTTCCTGGCCCATAGCTCCTCACCACAACCTCCCATGTGTTCAAGGGCATGTCACACTCTCCATGAGCCCTGACCATGACCTCCCATATGCTCAAGAGAACCCTGTTCTTCCAAGGTATACAAAAGACTTTAAATTGCCAAAGCAGCCCTGAATTCCTGTCATAGCTTTACCCCTTACTGGGTATATGACAAGACAGCAGCAGCTGCCATGGTCCCAGAGCTTGCCTGTGCTGGGCTGAACCTAGAGCTTGGCCTAAGACCTGTGGCTCAACCCCAGCATCCCTGTTCTCACTCTAGTCAGGAAACAAATGAATAATACATAACAATATTAATACAGCCAGCACAAAAGAAGTTAGGTGGAAAGCAAGGCCTGCATGAATTCAAAGACTTGTCTTTCTCAACATCTCAGTGCACTATGGTTACTACTATGCTGCCCTGAGTATTCTCACTTTCATATCTCATTTGGGTCCACCACTCTCCCTGAGTTACTGCCTTCTTCTTTGATATTTAGGCAACATTACCCAATATCAACATCCTTGATCTATCCTTTTATAATCATCATAACTATCCTAGATGAGCAATCCAACCATTTGTCTCCACATCAGAAACATGGGAGCTACAAGATAGAGAACTCACTTCATTGCCCAACCAATACAGTGACCTACTAGGAACACACAGTACAGTAAAAATAACAAGAATAAAGGTTATAGTTTGAACCACTGCTATATGCCAAGCACTGTATTAACCTTTAGTTCATTTAACCCTCACAGCACTGCTAAGTTATTAGCCAAAATCATTACTCATTAGCTAATATTGTCACCCTCATCATAGATAAGGAAGCTAGGATCCATCACTCAAAACAGACTCTTTTATCACTCACAGTGTCTAGTGTGGTTATTCCTACTACTCTTTGTTGTCACTTATTGAATATTTGTTCCATACCTCTTTGAAAGCCTACTTTATTCTAGGCACAGTGCTCAGTCCTAGTAATATACTAGAAACAAGAGAGGCAGAATCCCTCCCTGTCTCAAAGAAAGTTACAGACCAGAGTGCCATGCAAACAGAGGTAGTCCTCAAACACGTGGTGGGATGGTTAATATCAATTTGACAGGGTCTAGAATCACCTAGGACACAAACCTCTGATCTTGTCTATAAGAGAGTTTCTAGATGTGTTTAACTGAGGTGGGAAGGCTTGCATTAACTTAAGGAGGCGCCATTCTACAGGCTGGGAGTCTGGACTGAAGAAAAAGGAGAAAGCAGGTGGAGCACAGCATTCATTACCTGTTTCCTGGCCGTCAATGCAATGGGAGCAGATGCCTCACAGTGCCACTCTTGCCACCCTGCCTTCTCTGCTATGGGGGACTGAACTTTCCAATGCAATTGACTATACACCTTTCCCTCTTCAAGCTGTTTTTGCCATTTATTTTATCACAGCAATGAAAAAAGTAACTAATATATCATGTTTATCATGTCTTGAAAATGCTCACATCATCTTGAGTTTCCTCTACACTGGGTTTTTGTTTTGTTTTGGGTAAGATCTTGCTATTGTTTCGGTTGCCCAGGCTGGCCTTGAACTTGCAAATCTCCTGCCTCACTTGTGGCAAAGACTCCAGGTCTAGACTATTACTCCCACCTTCTGAACTGCTTTTAAATAGGTTTTGTCTATTTTCCTGTGAATTGATTTTTTTCTTATTCATTTGTAAATGCTTTTATCTGTGAAGGAAATTAACCCTGCACATGGTGAATTACAAAATGTTTCCTCCATCTGTCTTTTGACTTTTTTATTGTGACTTTTTTT
>NW_008348999.1:42828-69249 GCF_000622305.1 Nannospalax galili | reverse complement strand
TCCTAGATGAGCAATCCAACCATTTGTCTCCACATCAGAAACATGGGAGCTACAAGATAGAGAACTCACTTCATTGCCCAACCAATACAGTGACCTACTAGGAACACACAGTACAGTAAAAATAACAAGAATAAAGGTTATAGTTTGAACCACTGCTATATGCCAAGCACTGTATTAACCTTTAGTTCATTTAACCCTCACAGCACTGCTAAGTTATTAGCCAAAATCATTACTCATTAGCTAATATTGTCACCCTCATCATAGATAAGGAAGCTAGGATCCATCACTCAAAACAGACTCTTTTATCACTCACAGTGTCTAGTGTGGTTATTCCTACTACTCTTTGTTGTCACTTATTGAATATTTGTTCCATACCTCTTTGAAAGCCTACTTTATTCTAGGCACAGTGCTCAGTCCTAGTAATATACTAGAAACAAGAGAGGCAGAATCCCTCCCTGTCTCAAAGAAAGTTACAGACCAGAGTGCCATGCAAACAGAGGTAGTCCTCAAACACGTGGTGGGATGGTTAATATCAATAGTCAATTTGACAGGGTCTAGAATCACCTAGGACACAAACCTGTGAGAGAGTTTCTAGATTGGATTAATAGAGGTGAGAAGACCCACCCTACATGTGGGTGACACCATTTCTTGGGCTGGGGATCCCAGACTGAGTACAAAGAAAACATTGAGCACCAGCATTCATCTTTGCTTCCCAACTGTGGATGCAACTTGACCAGCTGCCTCCCATTCCTGCTACCATGCCTTCCCCACCTTGATGAACTGTGTCCTTAAACTGTGAGCCACAATAAACCCTTCCTTCCTTAAGTTGTTTTCACCAGGCATTTTGTCACAGCAGCAGGAAAAGTAACTAACAATCCTGGCAACCCCTGGGTTGGGGGCAGCTGAGGTGAGTGAGTGAGAGGAGACCTTCCTTTTTCCAGGGAGCCCGTGCCATTTAGTAGGATTTGCCAGACGATCCACTTATTCTGATAACATGGACTTCTCATTTCCTTATCTGTGTCTTTCACTTCTTTCTCCAGAGCCAAATTTATTTTATTCAATCTGTATTCCCAAAGACAGAGGACAAATGGAGCACTTATAATAAAGAAGATGAGGACAAAGAAGGTGCAAAATAGTTTACTAAATTCCATGCTGGCATTTGGAACCACTCATGTGATTCAAATCCATTTATATCTCTCGAAGCTGGTGACAAGAACATATATTTCCCTAGAAATGTAGCACACTAAAGCCACTGTAAATAAAGGTCTGAAAAACTGCACTTTTATTTACATGATGATCTATCAGGGTCCTCATTTCCTCCAATGCACTGAATGCTGGATGCCTGACTGGTCTCTGTGTTGACACTTCAGACTCCTGAAGCAAGATAGAAAAGCCAAAATTCACATCCCTGAAATCCAGTCCTATAAATCCACTTGCTCTGACCTCCTGTTGTATAGCCATTTCCTCCAAGATAAACTTAACCTGGAGGGAAGCTGGATAAGACTTGGGATGGTCTATGGGAAGAGGAAACATTCCACCCTGAAGGGAAGCTCAGTTATACTTGGGAAGTAAACAATTCAGAAACTTCAGAAGTCCCTGAAACTGACCAGATGTACTAGGCCCCTCTCTCCCCAAGCATATGAGCACTGAGGACTGCTGAGAGACACTCTCAGACCAGCTGAGCTGCATGAAGAGGCTCAGACATCTGAGCTGCCTGGAGAAGACACACTCCAACCTGTGGAGCTGCCTGCAGGTTGTGCAGTGTGTCTCAGGCTCCCAGCTTTCTTGAACTGTCACCCAGGTTGGAGTGGGCTTTTGGTGATACATCTGTCTCTGAGTCATTTCTGCTTGTCTAATTAACCCCAATAAAATTTATTGGTTTACCAAGTTGGATTTTGATGATATTCATACTTTGGTCTGTCATTGTTTCCCTATCTGAGTAGACGTTTGTTCACATCTCCCCAGGAACAGAGTCACACAGCACCTTCTTAACTTGTTGGGTTCCAGCATCTACTTTCACATGGTAGCAAGGCAAGCATCATTTCTTTATCCCACAGGCCTCTTATCAATATACCTATATATACCAGCATCCACTGAGGCTCTACCCAGAGGCCAGGGAGTCATCTGAGACCTAGGTCTTCATTGTAGTTGTTACTGGATCCTCAAACTTCACTGGCTCAGATTCCCACCAGTGGATTCCCTTCTCTCTGGGTCAGACTGGATCCCTCTAGCAGACTCCTCAGTGAACCCTTTCTTCTAGGTTGCTCCCCACCAATCCTTCTATTGTGTCCACAGTAATTTGTTTTAAACACTGTTTTATTATGAAGGTCAAGTTCCTCAGCTCTCCTTAGTGTCAAACATTTCATTTTTTCCACTCATATTCGTGCATGGCCTCTAAAACCCTCAGGCTTTGAGCTATGCATTTCTCATTCCTTTCTTTGTATGGCATACTTTCCTCGTCTTCTTTACCTAATGACAACTATTTAAAGTGAGCAGTCATCACACCTTCCTGGAAACCTTCCAAGGCCTCAGCCTAGGGCTGGATCCACACTGCAGCTACAGTAGCACTGCTGTAGGAATTATAGCACTGTGACAGAAATACCTGGTTATCTGATTCTCTGCCAGCTAAAGCACAGACTTTAAAGAAGAATAAAAACATTTAAAAATATCTTCCGCATCTTTATTTCATGTGTGTGTGTGTGTGCACATATGTGTGTGCACATGTGGGTATGTGTGTGTGTGTGTGCAGTTAATGTGAAGGCTAGAGGACACCAGGTGTCCTGCTTGGTTACTTTCCACCTTAACCCCTGGAGAGAGGGTCTTTTACTGAACCTAAAGCACAACTTTCACCATGTACAAATATAAACTGAAAGCAGATCAAAGACCTAAATTTAAAACCTGAAACTCCGAAAATATAGGGAATGCTCTTCAGCACACTGGGGAGGGCAAGAGCCTTATGAGTAGAATAATAGCACAGGAACTAGCCCCAAGTACCAACTGATGGGACTAGAGGAAATTAAAGTTTCTGCATAGCAAAGGAAATAATCAGCAGAACACACACAGTCCATGGAATGGAAGAAAATCTTTACCAACTATACATCAGACAAGGGGCTAATATCCAGATTATACAAAGAAATTCAAAATTTAAATACCAGAGAAATAAAATTACCAATCAACAAATGGGCCAACAAATTGAACAGACAGTTTTCAGAAGAAGAAATACAAATGGCCAACAGCTATTTTAAAAACTGTTCAACATCCCTAATCATCAGGGAAATGCACATTAAAACTACTTTGAGATACCACCTTACCACAGTCAGAATGACTTTTATCAAGAAATCTAACAATGGGGGCTGCAGGTTGACTCAGTGGTTAAGAGCACTGGCTGCTCTTGCAGAAGATCCGGATGTGATGTATGACCACAAGGAAATAGAGTTTTTCCCAACAGCTGATCAGTTTCTCACATGTACTCACAGCAATGGTGACAGTATGCACAAGACCTATGCAAGCTCAAACCAGAAAAAAAAAATCCTAGCATAGACATGGGGAAGTGTGTAAGAAACCCCAACCCAGCCCAAGGAACTTTTGGCAGCAGATCGCTGCTGGGATGGGAAGAGACTGTCTCTTAAGCGGGTTAGAGCCACACTAAAAGACATTGGACACAAATTGGACTCTATAGACTTTGTTAAATATATAATAGAGTACATTAGATTGGGAGGGCAGTAAGGGAAGGTGTAGATAGGGGAGGGGATCTGAATACCATCAAATATATGAAAATCATAAACATTCAATTAAAAAGTTTAAAAATTAAAACTGTGAATTGCAGAAGAGCCACAAGCTTCATTAGGGAAAACCATAAATCCCTTAAAGTTGCCCTAGATTGGCAGCCTGGCCTTGCTCAAGCTTATCAACTGGTCGCTCCCTGGACTGAGACTGTTTATGGAGCCCACCTGTCTCCTTTAGGGTTATAGATAATTCACCTGCCTGCCTGAGAAAATACACTTGAGAGACAAGACCCTCAAGGACACCAGACCCTGGCAAGGAGTTAACTCTTACAGCTGTGTACAGCAGAGTTTCTATATAAGTCCAGACTGCTCCCCTTTTGAGGCAGATGTTCATTCTATGTGGAAGCGCTTATCAGCCTTTGCTGTGTTCCTTGAATAGAAGAACATATTCCTTGCCTGTTGCAGGTCTGGCTCTGACTCTTATTTCTAAACTTTAAACTCCTTCCTTTTCCTGCTCTCCTAAATCTAACAGATACCACCTTACTCCAATCAGAATGACTATTAACAAGAAATTCAGCCAGGCATGGTGGTGCACACCTTTAGTCCCAGCACTCGGGAGGCAGAGGCAGACAGGTCTCTGTAAGTTCAAGGCCAGCCTGGTCTTCATAGTGAGTTCCAGGTCAGCTGGGGCTACATAGAGACCCTATGTCAACAAAACCGAAAGAAAGAAAGAAAGAAAGAGAGAGAGAGAGAGAGAAAGAAAGAAAGAAAGAAAGAAAGAAAGAAAGAAAGAAAGAAAGAAGGGAGAGAGAGGGGAGGGAGGAAGGAAGGAAGGAAGGAAGGAAGTAATTCAGCAACAGGGACTGGAGAGATGGCTCAGCAGTTAAGTGAAATGGCTTCTCTTGCAGAGGACTCAAGTTTGGTTCCCAGCACCCATATGGTGGTTAGCAACTGTCTGTAACTCCAGTTCTAGGGTATCTGACACCCTCTTATTGCCTCTGTGGGCACTGCAAGCACGTGGTACACTTAACATACCTGCAGGCAAAACATTCATACATATCAAAAATAAAAATAAAGAAATCCAACAAAAAATGTTGGAGAGGATGTAGAAAAAGAGGAACTTATTATTCACTGCTGGTGGGAGTGCAAATTAGTACAGCCATTATGGAAATCATTATGGAAGTTCCTCAAAACTTAAAAATATAGCTACCATAGGACCCAATTATCTCACTCTTGGACATATACCCAGAGAATTCCATGTCTTATTATAGAGATATTTATATTCCCCATGTTTATTGCTACTCTGTTCACTATGGCAAAGAAATGCAATCAACCGAGTTGTCCATCAACAGATAAATGGATATATTCACACATATATGAATATTATTCAGCTCTTAATTTACAGCAGAATGGATGGACCTAGAATGTGTAATATTAAGTGAGGTCACTCAAAATCTATCTGAGAAAGTGAAAAAAAGCATGCTTCCTTCATATGTGATCCCTAACTTATAATGTATACATATACACATGCATACTAATGCATGTGTGGGTGTACTATAATATCTAGAATCAATAACAAAAAAGGGTAATTTGCAAAGAAAAGGAGCCTGGTTTTTGTCTCTTTCATGGTGATGTGTGTATTCAAATTTCTGCATATTGAAGTAATGGGAATCATTTCTGTATATTCCGTAAGAGACCAGTAAGTGGTGTCCCTTTCCGGTAGTGATTGTGAGAATTAGAGTTACTTTTTTGCTTCCATTGGCTAATAGTGCAGTGGAAATCTAACATGATGACACTGATTTGTTGACTGTAATGAATAGATAATACCATTACTGTTCTTGGTAACTACTTTTTATTTCGTTATGAATTTTCTAATTTCTAATAAAACATAAAATAAAAAAAGGAAAGAAGGAAGGGAAGCTGTAGAGATGGCTCAGCAGTTAAGAGGACTGGCTACTCTTCCAGGGGACCCAAGTTCAACTCCCAGCACACACATGGCAGCTAACAACTGTCTGTAGCTCCAGTTCCAGGGGATCCGACGCCCTCTCCTGACCTTCGCAGGCATTGCACAACACAGGTGCACTTACCTACATGCAGGCAAAACACTCATACACATAAAATAAAATATTTTATGAAAAGAAGGAAGAAAGTGCAGATCCCATGTAGCACAAGGGAGAGTAGAGAGTACTGGGACAAACTTAGACCAATGCTCACACATAACCAACTGATTTTGCACAAAGATGCCAAGAGATTTTTATTTAAAAGCCTTCCTAAGAATTTTCAAAGCTGGGTAAAGATGGAAAAAAATTCCCAAATTCTACTTCACATCACACACACAGTCAAATTAATTCAAGACAGATCACAGAACTCATCAAATCTATTAAACTCCAACATGTTTAGAGAAAAAATAAGAAAGTATTCTCTCACTTTGGGGCAAGGCAAATAACTTTCAGAAAAGACATAAAAATCTGTAACCATAAGAAGATAAACTTTATCAAATTTTAAAGTTTGTCTATCCTATTCATAAAATAATAAATCAAGCCATAGACTGTGGGAAGCGAGTACGGCCGAGCCAGCCAAAGATGGCGCCCTGGCTGGCTGCCAAACCTCGTGCTGTTTACCTCAACTCTTGGCTGATTGCCAAGGCTCGTGATCCTCGCTTGTTTACTCCAACTCCCTGAAGCATGGTGAGCCCGAACAGGTGCTGCCTGCCTGATGATCTTGCTACGTGGCCAACGAGCTGCACTCTGCCTGCCCGCTGCACGTGTGTGTGCCCTGATTGGTCCTGGCTGGGGGGAGGGCTGTTGGAAATGCTATATAAAGAGCTGAAGTGTGTAAGAGAGGAGAATAAGAATAGTGGGTGAGATAATAAAGAGAAACAAAGAATGAAGAAAGAGAGAATAAAGGAAGAATGAGAAAAAGAAGCTTGAACCTCACCTTGGTGTCTGTGTCGTCTTTCCTCAGCTCTGCTGGACAGAGTCGTGGCTCGCAACAATAGACTGGGAAAATATTCACAAGGTGCACATCTGATAAAGAGCTTGTATCTGAACTACCCATTCTTAAACTCTGTAAGACAATAATTAAAAGATATACAACTCAATAGGTGACTAAAAGGCTGGGGAGATGACTCAGGAAAGCACTTGCACAAGTGTGAGAGCCTGAATTTGAATCTGCAGAATCCACATGAAAAGCCAGCTGGGGGATGGGAGGTGAAGATAGGACGCACTCCAGGCCAGTGAAAGATTTTGTCTCAAGCAAAAGGTGATAGCTACCTAAGGAACAATATTTTAGATCATTCTCTGATGGCCACATAGGCACTGAGCATGTGTGCTTCCACACCCACACACAAACTACCAAAAGACTTGACCAGATAATTCATGAAAGCAGAGGCAGTGAGATAGGTCGATCCCTGGGACCCTCATGGTGAAAACAGAGAACCAACCTAAGTGTCCCTCAACTGATGAGTGGATAATGAAAATGTGGTTCATTTATACAATGGAGTTTTACTCAGCAGTAAAGAAAGATGAAATTTGCAGGTAAATAGATGGAACTAGAAACTGTTATGCTAAGTGAAATAACACAGACTCAAAAAAAAAAAGTATGTTCTCCCTCATACGTGGATCTTAGCACCAAATCCTTATAAGTGAGTATGTATCCAGACATAACTACAGGAACCAGGATAATGAAAAGGAACCATGGAGGTAAAGGAAAAGAAAGAATCTGAAAGAGAAGAACAATAGGAAACAGGCATTAATAAGGGAGATATGGATAAAAATGAGGTTATTTTAAGGGGCGGGGGGACAGAAAATTATACAAGGAAACTAGGGGATAAAGGGAAAGAAGGAGCTCAAGAGAAGTGGGACCATAGGAGAAGGTTATTATTAAGGGAGAAATGGGAAAAATGGGGGCACCTTAAATCGAGAAACCATGGTGGAAGGGTTAGACAATGTGAGAGGTAAATAATGCCTAGCTAGTTTTTAAAAAAACAAAGGGAACCATATTAGTCCAACAACCTACCGACAAATTATACATACAACTAGATCAAAGAATATAATATATGTCTAGGCAAGGTTTATCTCAGTACATTTGGTCTTTGCCCAAGCTTTATCTACATGGCACATGGTAATTAAAAGTACCAGACTTGTGGAACTAACCTTCTTAGATGGAGAGGGACATAAAGGACAGTTTTTGCTCCTTGCCCTCCTACAAGCATCTCTCAAAATGTCCTGTAACTGTGGTGAGTCACCTGTCCTCTTCATCAAGGAGGCTGTGGAGACCCCACCAGATGGACTTGAACCAGTTTTCCAGTCTACAAAGAGGAGGGTCAACACAGAGGAAACAGTTCCTCCATGCTTCCAAGCAAAGCCAGCCATGGTCAAGCAGGACCTTTGACTTATCTTCACATGGACGGAACTGGTAAAAAACTAAAATAAAAAAAGAAGCCAGGGGCTCCTCCCAAGCCCATGCAACCCCTGAGGAACAGATCCTCATATGACCTTGTGATGGCTAATCCTGGCTATCAACTTGATTGGATCTGGGATTAACTGAAATGAAAGAGGTCTTCTTGATTGGATCATCTAAAGCCAGAAGACACACCCTAAATGTGGGCGGTACCTTCTGATGGTAGCCGGTATAAAAGACCAAGGCAGAGGAGAATGCCAGGCTTCTTGCTGCTTGCCTTCTCTCTCGCTGGTGAGTTCGTCTTGCTGCTGTAGACTGAAGACTAGCTTATCCTTTGGAATTTGTCAGACCTTAAGCGCCAGATTGGAACTACGGAGACATCCAGCCTTGTGGACTGAACGACTACGGGTTCTCAGCCTCTCCAGTGTGGTGCAGCCATTGTTGGACTACTCGGACTCTATCCTGTGAGCTAAGCTGATAATACAGACCTTAAGAGTAAAAATAAGTTGGTTTATCTGGGCCAATTGTAGGGTCTTAAACACTCAAAAGGAAAGTAGAACCAAGGATTAAAGGAGTCAATACAATTTTTTAAGAGTCCATATGTATAGCTAAAGGCTACATAACAAGAAACAATGCCAGACAGGAGATACTTTCCTTTGAGTTACTGGCCAGGGTGGCCCAAAAGACTCCTAGACAGTAACTCAGCATAGAACTGGGAAAAAGAACAGCAGACCCAAATCTTATCTAAAGGAATACTGACAACTGATTGCTGCTAGATGAGGAACAGCTGATCTTCCTAAAACAAGGATCTCTAGATAGATTCAGTAGATGGGCAAGCACTGGGGAATGGCTGGGGGTACCAACAATACAGTGGACACTATCAGGGGTGATAGAGTATATGGGCTCCAGTGGGGCAGGGGTGGTAGGCTATGGGAGGGTGCCATTTGGGAAGTGGATATATAAATGAATAAGATGGTTTCGGATGTTCTGTATGATATACATACACAAAAAAAATCAACAAATTAAAAAATGACTTAGATTTGAGGAGGATGCATAAAATTTTACTTCATGTTAATTAGTAGAAGTGATAAACATTACCATTGAAATCTACCTGATGACTTTATATCCATACTCAGATGCCAAGGATCTGCGTGTAACCGACTGTGACTAGTAATAATCAAATACATAGAGATTAGCACAGCATGTGCAAACATCTAAGTGTTAGTAGCATTAAAAATGAGTCTTTCTGTAGGAAACAGCATATTTTAAAATGAAATGGAGGTCTTTTTTTAATGTTAAAAACTCATTCAATTTTATGTCTTACAGGGTCTAAACTGAGTTCAATATTGTGTAACTGTATTAATTCAACTGTGAGCCTAAAAATTTAAAAGCCACTTTTGAAAGAGATATATCCTTGCTCGGGAGTGTGTTACTGAGTATGTTAAAGCTGTAATGAAATGCTTCTTCTAATCATGTGGTTATTAAATTTAAAAAAATTTTTTTATAGATATATATATATATGTTGGAGAAGCAATTGAGGAAGACACCAGCCTTTGACCTCTGGCCTCCATACATGTGTATGCTCACCTGGACACATACACACACACTCCAACACATACAAATACACAAGTTTCCATATAGTTATATGTACAGCAGCGTGAATGAAAACATTTCATTTAATTAGAGAAACTAGACAGAAAGGAGCATATACTTAAGCTCCCGTTTGTATGAAGTTCAAGAACAAGAAAAACCAAACTGTGGTGATAGAAATCAGGTGAGGGAGAATTAGAAAGGGCATTCGGAAACTTTCTGGAATGATTAAATGGTTCTTTATCTTGATTGAAGTATATGCATTTGTTACAACGCAGCAAGTTAAACAAGTATGATCTATGCAGTTCATGGGATATAAATTTCATTTCAATAGAAAAAAGGTACAATGAGACTTGGTCGCATTTATGCTGAGCAAGCAGTCATATTATCTGAAGCATAATATTCAAAATGACATAATAAGAGTCTGTCCTGGCAGGTGTCCTCCACACACCTCCCTAGTCAGATCTGCTCTCTCAGTGAAACCTGCCCACATGCCAGGGTGGCCTCTGACACTCCCATTTCCATGTGGACCAGCAAGATTCCTTCCTCCACTTTTTTTTATTGAGGAAGGAAATGTGACACTCCCAAGCCAATCCCTTAGTTCTCCCTTCACAGTAGGAAAGGCTTCTGACAAGGGCTCTCCTGGTCCTCTGCACTCTTTTTTTATCTGTGCATCTCAATCCTATCCCTTCAGCTTGTTGCTGATTCCAGCTCAAATTTGAGTGTTTTAAGCCATTCCATTTGTGGTAAGTTACTCCAGCAGCAACAGGAAGCTAATACATTTTTCTGAAGCTATGGACCGAGAAAAATCTCCTGAAAAGGCAGACTGAGAGCTAAGGGGATGGCTCAGTCAGTAAAATGCTTGCCTTGTGAGTGTGAGGACTTGAGTTCAATACTCAGAGCCCATGTAAAAATACCAGGTGCACTTATAATTGCAGAGCTGAGGAGGTGGAAACCACTAGCTGAATCAATGAGCCTCAGGCAGTGAGAGACCCTATCTCGAAAAAACTAAGGTGGGTCACTCCTGAGGTCACAAGGCAGACTGATTTCCGACCTACACATACAGAGAAAAGGAGAGAGAGAGAGAGAGAGAGAGAGAGAGAGAGAGAGAGAGAGAGCTTGACTAGTCATCCAATACCTTCCCTTCTTTTGGAAAGGTTGAGAACTATTGCTAATGGACTTGCTGCTCTCACAGTGTTTCCCTGATAGACTAAGGGGTCCAGGGGTCCCATAGTGTGTATCACCCACCCACAGCTTAGGCTCTTCCCTCCCCAGAGAGGGACCATTCTGCCAGTCTGCCAGCTTATGCAGCTTAGACAGAGATTCCCAGTCAAAATCACAGATATGAACAGCCTGTGACCAGGCACAGATTCTCAGAAAAGCCATCTATTAAAATGGGGTGGGGGGCAGGGCTAGAGAGATGACTTGGAGGCTAAGAGCACTCACTGCCCTTCCAGGGGATCTGAGTTCAGTTCCCAGCACCCACAACAGGCAGTTCACAATCACCTGTAACTCCAGCTCCAAAGGATCTGACAGCATCTTCTGGTCTCTGAGGACACCTGCACACACACATGGCACAGACACACACACATACACACCAATGATAATAATAATAGTAATAGTAATAATAAAAACAACAACAAATCTTTACAATCATTTTTAGATGCAGAGACTATCTAGAAATAGACACACCTACTCTTTGCAGACCTTCCTTGGTTCTGAGTACACTATAGTCTCAGTTATATTCCTCAGGTATTGAGTAAAGGGATACATGAATCTCCCCCAGGCACTGACCTCCACATTCTGCAGTGGTGGCTCCTCCCATCTATGAACTCTATGTCTGCATCTTCAGGAATAGGAGTGATGACACCATCTCCAACAGGCTAGAGAGAGAACTAAATGGGACACATAAATAAAGGCACTTAGACAACACAGGAGCTCTTATCAGAAGCCAGTTACCACTGCTGAGGGTAGGACATAGGATGGTTTGGAGGTATTTCTTCCCCTGAGACTGAAGGAAAATGCATGGTTTGGATCTTACATGTTTCTCTAAAGGATCACATGTAGTAGGCCTGGTCCCCAGCTGGTGACACTATTGGGAGGTGATGGAAACTTTAGAAAATGAGGATGCTGGAAGTAAGTTTCACCAGTGAGATATGGCCTTGATGAGGTATTAGAACCACAGCCCCTTCTATTTTTCTGTTTGCTTCCTGGAAGCCATGAGGTGAGTATCTTCCTCTGCCCCAGTCAAAATGAATCTTTTCCTCCTTTCAAGTTGATTTGTCTCAGGTGTTTTGTTCCAGTGATAGAAAGCTGACTAGCGCAGGAAAGGAGGGAGGGGACAGAGGAGACCACCTTTGTGTTTTGCTATTTGTGTGGAAGAGATGGAAACCATAGTGGGCCTGTGGGATGTTTCACTGAATCAGAAAGAAGGATCTACATGGGGCATGAGGTGGTAGGGCACCAGCTGGTTCACACTCTAGAGGTGCATCAGTCTCTTAGATTTCTAAAACAGATTGATGTGTCCCACCTTCGGAAGTCTCTGACAGAATTGGTCTGAGATGGGGCCCAAGAATCATATTGCTTTCCTTCTCCCTTTAGAAATCTCAAATTAATTTGTGTGTTACTTTAATTTAGATGACTACATAATAATGGTACATATGAATAGGTAAAATGTGATACTTCAATACATGTATACTTTACAGTATGATCAAGATAATTAGTGTTTCCATTTCCTTAATCATTTGTAATTTCTTCGTGGTGCAAGCATTCAAAATCCTCCAGCTAGCTTGTGTGTGTGTGTGTGTGTGTGTGTGTGTGTGTGTGTGTGTGTGTATGTGGTGTATGTTATGTACAGGTTACATGCATGTTCATGTATTTGTGGGTATACATGGGGGAGGGTGGTATATGCACATGTGAGGCAAGAGGTCAACCTTGGTTGTTGTTCCTCAGGAGCCATTCACTTTCTTTTTTGAATACAAAGTTTCTCACTGCAGATCTTCAGCTTGCTGTTGTGATGAGCTCCTGAATCCATCTGTGTCTGCCTCCCAAAACTTTGATTACAGGCACACACAACCATGCCCAACTTTTTACATGGATGTTGGGGATTTGAACTCAAGCCTTCATGCTTGCAGAACAAGTGCCTTAACCCACTACCCATCTTCCCATGCCCCGCCTTGTTTTTGTTTTTGTTTTGTTTTGTTTTTTGAGACACTGTCTTTCACTGGGAGCTGGAGTTTGCTGATTCAACCATGCTGGCTGACCAGTGAGCCCTATATCTACCTTTTTAAAAATATATAGTATATAACTGTAATAGTTACACTATGGTAGAATAGTATGAAATATCAGAACACACCCTTCCACAGCACCAGATCAAGCACCAGGCAAGCCACTTTACATTCCAATCCCATGTTCTCCCCTGCCTCTGGAAACCACGGTTCTCCTTTCTAGTTCCACAAGAACACATCTAAGAGAGGTCATGCTGTGCTTGTCTTTTTATACCGGTCTTATTTCTCTTGACACAAGCTCTTCAGATTCATCTACATAGTGGCAAATGGCAGGACTTCATCTTTGATCGAATGACTAGCATTCTGTTGTGCATATACATCACATTCCCTTTGGCCCTTCATCTGCTCATGCACATTTAGGTTGATTCCATGCCTTGGCCTCTGTGAATAACGAGGTAACCCTGGAGTGCAGATATCTCTTCGACGTACTGACTTCATTTCCTTTGTACATATACCCAGTAGTGGGCTGATGGATTATATAGTAGTTTTGTTTTTGATTTTTGGAAGAACTTCTACACTGTTTTCCATAATGACTGTATTAAATTACATTCTCACCAACAATGGAGAAGACTTCTTTTTCCAAATCCTTGCCAATGTTTGTTTTTCATCTTTTTTGTGATTTCTACCCTGTATCACATTGTGGTTTAGATTTTCATTTCCCTTTATAGTTGATAGTGAGCATTTTTTCATATACCTCTTAGCCATTTGTATAACTGACTTTACCTCATTTTCAAATCAGATTTGTGGGTTTTCCCATTGAGTTGTTCGAGATCCTTATAAAATATAAATACTGGCCTCTTATTAGATGTATTGTTTCCAAATATTTCCCCCATTTTTATAGACTGTACCTTAAAATCTGCATTTGTGTATGTGTTCCACAGTGTGTGTGTGTGTGTGTGTGTGTGTGTGTGTGTGTATGTGGGGGGGGGTGTACCTCTGTGTGCATGTGACGGCCAGAGCACAACTTCGGGTGTCATTCTCAGAACCACTATCCACCTCACTCGAGATAGGGTCTCTCATTGGTCTGGAGTTCACTGGTCAGGTTGGTCTGGCTATCTAGTGAGCCCTAGGGACACTTCTGTCTCCACCTCCCTAGTGCTAGGATTTCAAGCATTTTCCACCATGCCCAGCTTTTTATGTGGATCTGAAGATCAAACTGAGGTCCTCGGGCTTGCAAAGAAAGCACTCTACCAACTGAGCTGTCTCCCATCCAAGAATCTACATTTCTAATAGACTCTCAACGGATAATGATGCTGTTGGCTTAGGGCCATCATCTAAGAATCAGTGTTCTAGACTACTCCAAGTACTCTATCAGCATCTTCCAGGCAACTGTTAAGTCCAGGAAGAGGACTTGCATTGACCGTATCTGTTTCTGTGACCCAAGTTTGCTGTTAATTCACCTTGCCTTGCTAGGTGGAAAATGAGAAGACAGGAGATCTCATCAGGTCTATCAGGCTCCAAACTCCCAACCTCTCTCCAGCTGTGTGTGTATGTGTGAGTGTGTGTGTGTGTGTGTGTGTGTGTGTGTGTGTTTGTGTGCCATATGCATGTGTACACATTTGTAAACTTACCCATGTCTACATATATGGAGGTCAGAAGTTGACTTCAGGTATCTTCTATTTATACTTTATTATTGAGACAGAATATCTCACAGGCCTGGAGATTACCATTTCCACAATATTTGTTGGCCAAGGAGCATCAGATAGCCACTTGACTCCAAATACTGGGGTTACAGACACCCACTGCCACACCCAGCCTTTACATACTGTTAGTGCATGGGGGCCATGGTGTTAGAGTATGTCATAAATATCTCTGGACTTTGCTCAGCTTCATACTCTATAAAACACTTTTACTTATCTTGCTCACCCCCTGAGCTAGGCAAAACAGAATAGGACCCCTGCCCTCATATAAGCTGCTGTGAGAAGTCCCAAGACATTGACTCTCTGAGAGTCAGAAAGGATGCTCATCCAAGGAACCTGGAAATCCAAATGGCTGTACAAAAAAAGGAACTCCATCTTAATTACATCTAGAGAAATATAGACTCCTGGCTTTCTCTCTCTCTCTCTCTCTCTCTCTCTCTCTCTCTCTCTCTCTCAATATTCTTGCTCTCTCTGCCTGATTTCCATGTCTGCTCCTTCTCCCTCTTTTAGCACCTTATTTTTATATTAAATGGACCAGCCTTTGTCCATGAGCCCATAGTTTCATCACCCTCCCATTCTCATGATTCCACACCACAGAGCCAAAATACCTAAGTAGGGAAGAGAAAGTGACCTCTCCCAGATGAAAAGAGCAGCTGAGATCAGATTCTGAACCATCTCTCTGTGTTGGCCTAGAAAAGGAGGCCAGTACACCAGTGAGATAAGGAGTTTTGCCCCAGCACAGATAATAGTTGTGGTGTTGCAATTGGCTTCAAGGGTTTCACAGGTGACATAACACCAAAGGCCTGAGTGACTGTGAAGAGGACGAAGAAGATGAAGACAATGACAGTGTCGATAGTGAAGAAGAGGAGGAGGAAGAGAAGGAGGAAGGGCAAGAAGAGAAAAGGAGGGAGAGAGACTGATCTTTTACTACCCTGTAGTAAATAGAGTATTAATTCTTTTACTAATCAATAGTAAAAGAATTCATTAAATCAGCTTACACTGAAATAGTAACAACAGTTGTCTCACACCCAAGAGACTGAGAACCACGTAGTTGCTCAGTCCTTGAGGCTGGGGGCCTCAGCAGTTGGAGTAGTTCCACAGGGCTGTCTCACATTGGAGAGGCAGACAATCCAGTATTGCTCTGTCCATGAGGCTGACTGCCTCAGCAGTCCCAATCTGGCACCAAAAGCCTATGGTCCTTCCATTTTCAGTGGAAGCCTGAAAATGCCAATTCTGATATCAGGGACAGAATCTGCAGCTGCAGCAACAGGGTAAATTAACTCAGCAGTTAAAGAGAAGGCCAAGGGAGCAAAAGGCTAATAATCTTCCTTCTGCCATGCCCTTTTCATCTGGGCTGCTACCAGAAGGTGCTGCCACATTTGGGGTGGGTCTTCCCACATCGATGAAAGCAATCAAGACAATTCCTCATTTGTGGCTCCCTACTCTGATGATTCAAATGTGTGGTAAACTGACATTAGAGCCATCACAGGGCAGGAGGTTGGCAGGTACAGCACACAGTTGCATCTAGGCAGCATGGACCAGGAAGCATGGAGCTTGACAGGCAGCCTCCAGGTCAAGTCTGTGTTTTGCTTAGTGATTTGTGCTTTGCTTAAGCAGCAGAACTTATGCCTGGCTTCCCTGGGCAGCTGCCACTGGGATCTCCCTAAATGAGGAGCTGCAGGCCAGTCAGGTGAGCTGATAGCACCCTCAGTCACTCAGCAGAGGGCAAAAGAACATCTCAAGGCCCCAGGCAAGGAGCTGCTCCTTGGGCAGGAGGGCATGTATGCAACTATTCAAAATAAAAAGAGATCTCAGTGTGTGTGTGTGTGTGTGTGTGTGTGTGTGTGTGAGAGAGAGAGAGAGAGAGAGAGAGAGAGAGAGAGGTATGGAGGCCAGATGATGTTGGATATCATCCTCTGTTACTTCACTTTGTTTTTTGAGACAATGTCTCTCACTCAATCTGGAGCTCACTGACTGCCTAGGCCAGCTGGCTGTCAAGTCCTGGAGATTCTACTGTCTCTCTCGAAGCAGTGAGATTACATGAGTGTACCTCCATGTATGCCCAGCTTTTTACATAGGTGCTGAGCATCCAAATTCAGCTCCTAAGGCTTGCAAAGCCAAGACTTTACCTATTGACCCATCTCCCCAGTCCCTTAGACAGAGCTCTCCTAAGTCCCTTCCACATACGTGAAGACTCAAGAGTAGTCTTCAGGAGAGATGCCAAGGAAGCATCCACAAGATTTCTGGAGGTACTCTCCCATAGGCACTGATGGGAACATTATCATCTCATGGGCCAGGACTCCACTCACATGCTCAGAACCAAAACCCCTCATCAAACACTGCAGTCCTCTTGTGTTGGATAAGCTTGTCTTCCACATGACAAGTCAGACTAGCAACTAGTAAATAGATGTCTTCTTCTCTAGCTTCTCCCTCAGCTTACTTCAAACTAATAGGACCCTAAGACTCCCCATAGGAAGGGAAAGGCAGAGGGAGACAGTCACTCTCCCACCCAATCAGTCAGCCTTAACTACATGAGCGGCAGGGAATAAGGAAGTGGGGGGAGGGAGCTCACCCTCTTGGACCAGCAGCAGCAGATCTGAAAGCCATAGCCAAAATGTAAGAATAAAACAGCCCAAGTGTGTCCACACCTTTGTAAGTAACCCTCACCACCATTATATGCTCTGTTAGTAAGCCCAATAAATATTTTTAATACCTAAACTGTAGTTTGGAGGAATATTTTCTCAGTTTGTCATAAGGATACTGGGAGGAGGGGGCCTGGAAGCTAAGCGCGCACTCCTCCCAGCAGTAAATTCAGCTTACAATTAGTGTAGTTGGCAGCAGGATACAACAAAACTTAGGAGCTTGGGAAGAGCAATAATGATGTATTTGATATGGAAAAAGACCGAAACAAAGTTGGGTGAGAGGAGAGTGTGGGCAGAGGAAATATTGACATGGTGGGCTATCCTCATAAGCTTACTGGGGGTAGCAACGATGGCATGTATAATGCAATGGATAGTGAGATGTGTAACTAGGGTGAAGCCACCTAAGTGGATGAGTTCAGTGGGGAAAAAAAAATCCCAGGATGGCATCCATCTTGTAAATGGTATAAGATAGCTTGCCTGCTTAAGAGGTGGAGGCTACCACAGTGTATGTATGGAAATTCTTTAAGGACTGTGGAAGGTCTAGAAAAAAATTTACAAGCCTTAGGAGCAGAGAGGAGAACAAAATTTTAAAAAGCAGCTACAGAAGCTGCTTGGCTGCTTCTTTGCATAATGAAAGATTTGTCCCAGGCAGAGGCTATAGCCTGGGGAGAGACTGAAAAGATAAAGGAGATATTACTGGCCTCTTCTGTGTTGTCCTCAGACCTTACCAGTAAACTGGTAAGAGAGTAAAAGAACTGGAGATTTTACCTTGGCTTTCCCTAAGGATAGGGGACCAGAAAGGGAAGGAAAACCAGATTAGATTAGATCAGTAATACAAGCCTCATCCTGGAAGCCTGAAACATGACCCATGGGAAAAGGCAGATAGTAATGAAGAAGAGAATGACCTAGAAATAGCTAAAACTGCTCTTCAAATCCAACATTTAATACAAAAAAAAGGAGAAAGTCATGTTTCAACATGCTAATGGAGGCCTTAACAATGGTTTGGTATGGGGAACTATATAGTCAGTAGAGAATACTCCACACTAGATCTGTTGGAACTAAGGAAGACTTTCAAACAAGCAATGAGGGAGTCCCTCACCACATGGCTTGTGAGAATATGGGACATGGTAGCAAATGATAATAGTTTAAGTGCTACAGAAGCATTAAAGCTGAGCAATATAACCACCCATCCCTCCTTGAGACATAGGCTGCATAACCTGAGGCAGTACAGAGGGAAGCAGTCCCTGATGGAATGGCTTATGCAAGCCATTAGAGATACTTGGTCATCACCAGTGGAGACTCCCGTGAATACCGGGGGATGGAGGACCGTAGAAGAGGGACAGGCATTACTGAGGGAACTAGGTGTAAGGAAAGCAATGTATGATGCCCAGTTCACTGGGCCAGATAGGACTGTGCTCACTGAAGACTTAAAAAAAAAAAAAAAAAAAAAAAAAACGATTCAACAGGGACCTCTAGATTGGTGTGGAGCTTTAGTGGTTTTGCTAAGTCTGTTAGTGGGACAGGATCTTTGTGAGGTAGGAGAGACTGGCAGATCGAAATGGCTTAAGCCAGCATGTAAAATGTCTCTGTAAAATGGTAGAACAACCTAAAAAATATAAAAAGGACAAAACAGAAAAAAAGCGATCTGTTTGGGTTACTCAAAAGGAAATGTGGCAAGATTTATGTCTAGCCCAAGTTCCTAAAGAAAAAAATTGACAAAAAGCCAAATTCTGTACTAAGGAGCTTCTGGAAGGCTTTTGTGCTGGATAGCTTTAGTGTCAACTTGACACACCTGGGTTGAGGGAGCCTCAATCGGGAAATTGCCTCTTTGGACTGGCCTGTGGCCATGTCTGAAAGGCATCTTCTTGACGAGTGATGTGGGCGGGCCCAAACCACTGTGGGTGGTGCCACCCCTGGCCAGGTGGGCCTGTGTTGCATAAGAAAGCAGGCTGAGCAGGGGCCAAGGGAGCAAGCCAGTAAGCAGCGTTCCTCCATGGCCTGTGCTCCAGCTCCTGCCTCCAGGTTCTTGCCCTGAGCTCCTACCTTGGGCTCTCTGATGAACTGCGACCTGGGAGACATAAGACAAATAAACCCTTTCCTCCCCAAGTTGGTATTGGTCAGAGTATTTTGTCACAGCAATGAAGAACAAACTAGGACAGCTTTAAAACCTGAGGAACTGATCACAAAAGGCATACAAAAGGTAAAAAGCTCTCCCAGGGGTGGATAAGGACCTCCAAAGATTAAACAAGGTACATTTCTCTCCTGAGAAAAATTATGCTAGGTTTGGAGGCAGTTTTCCCAGCCAGGGACTCCCCCAGAAGCCGGGTGTGGTCAATGGAGAGACAACAGATGTGGCTACAGCCAGGTGAATGATTGGGAAAAGTCTAAAACAGCCTAATCCTGAAAATGCCAGAGTAAACAACAAATATCTCACAAAAATAAAAATAAAGGCTCCCCAAAACTTTACAATTGTTAAGTAAATATTCCATTACCAGGGGTGGGTTGCCCCTCTATAAGCTGTTGGCCAGACTGGTCCTATAGGTCCCCAAAATTATAAAAGCAATTGCCAATATGTTGGTTGTACACCAGAAGTGGATGGTAAAACCCTATTGCTGAAGACACCTCATGATAAGAGTCTGGGAGAGGGAGAAATCAAGCTAGGACTAAGCTGGAAACTCACTGATACTGGATGGGTGACTTTCATAGTGCCAGAAGGTGACATGCAGATGGCTAGCAGGGAATTATCCCTGATAATTCTACTCAATAATGGACCCTTCTTGCTGCACTATCAACATGCAAAGCAAGATGATCCTGCTGGTGCAATAATGGCATGTCTAGTGTAGGTACAACCAGAAAAGTTTTGATTGGATATAATGCCCGTTCCTAGGTGTGGAACACACACCTGGTACTATAGACCAGGCCCTGTGGCAGGGGAGGTTATAAACTCCAGTGGGGAAGCCACTGCAAGTATTTTATAAGATGAATGTAATGCACCTGTTAAGGTATCCTCTAAGCATTTGTGTTTACAGCCATAGGTTAGATTATTACAGCAGTCCATATTCATTTAGATGCTATTGCTTTTTTTTTTCATTTGTCTTTATAGTAGGAAAAATACGACTAAGATCAAGAGCCACATCTTGGGGACAAATGATGAGAAGGCCCAAGAGTTCAATATCTCGCCACAGTAGAAGAAAGATCATCCTGCATCTGTCACCTCCTCCAAGGCTCAGGGACTTTTGCAGAAGAGGCTGGTGGGAAGATTATAAAAACTAAATGAAGGGGTAGAGTGTTGGATAAGCTTGTCCTCCACATGACAAGTCAGACTAGCAAGCAATTAATAGATGTCTTATCTAGCTTCTCCCCCAGCTTACTTCAAACTAATTGGACCTAAGACTCTCTGTAGGAAGGGAGAGGCAGAGGGAGACAGTCACCCCTCCCACCAATCAGTCAGCTTTAACTGCATGAGGGGCAGGGACTAAGGATAGACACAGGGGAAGCAAGGGGGAGGGGGGTCTTCACCCTCTTGGACCAGCAGCAACAGATCTGAAAGCTGCAGCGAAAACGTAGAAAAAAAACAGCCCAAGGGTGTCCACACCTTTGTAAGTAACCCCTCACTGCCATCATATGCTCTGTTAGTAAACCCAATAAACACTTTTCTTCCCTAAACTGTAGTTTGAAGGAATATTTTCTTGGTTTGTCGTAAGGATGGCGAGAGGAGGGGGCCACAGCAGGCCTGGAAGCTGAGAGCACCTGCCTCCCAGCAGTAAATTTGACTTAAAACTTGCTGGATAAACATTGGGTCTCCTTTCAAATATATGTTACAGCTCCTTCTCCTAATCACATCTGTGACATTTGTTAACCTGTAGCCATAGCCTGTATTTGTTATGAATTAAGGTTGAGGCTGTTGTCATCCCTGGCACAAGATGGTGAGCATTGCATTTTCTTACCTACAGATGGTTCTTAATGAGCATAAACGTCTCAATTAAAAATGCTGAGTCTTGGCTGGGGAGACAGCAAATAAGAGGACTTGTGTTGCATCCTCAGAGCTCTTTTTTTTTTTTTTTTTGGTCTTTGGGAGACAGGGTCTCCCTGTAGCCCCAGCTATCCTGGAACTTGCTATGTAGACCAGGCTGGCCTTGAACTCACAGAGATCTGCCTGCCTCTGCCTCCCAAGTGCTGGGATTAAAGGCATGTGCCACCAAGCCCAGCTGCTCACTTTTTTTTAGTTACTTATCCTCCTTACATGCCCTCATCTGCCCTGCTTTCCCATCCCCCACTCCACTTAGCCCTTCCTGTTCCATTATTTCCCTTCCCTCCTTTATATCATTGCATTCTATCTCTTCTCCTTTGAAAGTCCCCTGCCATGGCCCTGTACTAATTTCCTGACCTCTATGTAAATTCCAAATGAAACACATATATCTAAAAATTCAAACATAACATCTACATATGAGAGAACATGCAACACTTATCTTTTTGAGTCTGGGTTACTTCACTAAGAATTATTGTATCCAGATCCATCTATTTACCCTCAAATTTCAGAATTTTATTTTTCTTTTTAAAATATTTTACTTTTATTTTTAAGTGTATGAGTGTATTCCCTGCATGTACATAAGTGCACCCATGTTCTGAAATGCCCACAGAGGTCAGAAGAGGATATCAGATCCTCTGGAACTGGAGTTACAGACAGTTGTTAGCCACCATGTGGGTGCTGGGAATCAAACCCAGGTACTCTGCATGAGCAGCCAGTGCTTTTAACCACTGAGCCATCTCTCCAGTCCTGTAATTTTGTTTTACTTAACAGTTGAATAGCATTCTATTGTGTAAATGTACCACATTTTCCTTATCCATTCATCTGTTGATGGACATGGAAACCATTTCCATTTCCTGGCTATTGTGAGCAGCAGTGAACATGGATGAGCAACTATCTCTGTAGTAGGACATACAGTCCTTTGTGTATATGCCCAAGAGCAGTATAGCTAAATCATGCGGTAAATCTATTTCTAACTTTTTGAGGAACTACCACACTGAGTTCCATTGTGGCTGCACCAATTTTCACTGCCACCAGACATGAATAATTGTTTCTCTTTCCCCACATCCAGGCCAACATTTTTTGTCATTTTTTTATCTTAGTCCTTCTGACTGAGGTAAGATAAAAATCTCAAAGGAGTTTTAATTTGCATTTCTGAAGGCAAAGGATGTTGAACATTTAAAAAATATTTCTCAGTCATTTATGTTAGATAAAAGCCAGGCAGGGAATAGCTACAGAAAACACAGGAGGACTCTGGCAAAGCAAAGTTTACTTGTTAGGATTTCCGGTGGCGGGCAGCTCAGCTGGGGAGAGAAAGGCAACCAGCAGCCTTCTGACTGCTGAGGAAGTTCTTATAGGGGGGTTGGGGGATGTGGAAGTGGCAAAAATAATCTTTACAGTTTCAAGGGAAGGAGCTTGAACTGAGACAGCTCTTACATCAGTGGGTCTGAGTGCAGGGACCTGTTTATCTTCCAAAATTATCTGGGGAACAGCTTTGTGCTGAGACAGCTCTAAATGCAGCTGCCTGGCCAGTTCCTGTTTTACAAGTGGGCTCTCAGGATCTGCCTTGTAAGGCTTTTCTGCACTGGGAGAGGGTTGTCTGCAGACCTGGACTCTCACCATTTGTAATTCTTCTTTTGAGAACTTTCTGCTTAGTTCCATGCCCCATTTTTCAATTGGGTTGTTTGTTTTCTTGGTGTTTAGTCTTTTGAGTTCTTTATATATTCTGGACACTAACCTTTCATCAGATGTATAGCTGATAAAGATTTGTTCCCACTCTGTAGGTTGCGTCTTCCCTGGAATGATGGTGTCCTTGATTGTATAGAAGCTTTTTTAAATTTCATTGTCAATTGTTGTTCATAATGTCTATGTTACTTGTACTTAAAGTTGATACATGACCACAATGAAGCAGTGTTTGGACACAACAGGGCAGCTGTACATATGAACTCACAGCAGTGGAAGTTCAAGCCAGACAAAATACCAGCATGGAAAGGGGGAGGTTGGCATAAAATGTCACCCATAGCTGAGGAGCTACTGGCAATTGATAGCTTCTGGAAGAGAAAGGGCTAACTTTTTTTAAGAGTGTGGTCCCTTGTAGCATTCTCTCATTCTCCACCATCTGTTCACCCTCTCATGTTCAGGGCCATGGGGCATATACTCCTATTCTTAACACCAGCCCATGGAACACTGGTCTTTGAAATTAGCAATGAGTTCCCATACCAATAAGATTCTGTCCACTTCTAGAATGGCAGCTCAGTCCTGACAATGGCCACAACTTGTTCACTGCCTCTACATTTGCTTCTTGCCTGTAATGGTTAATCTTGATCATAAATTTGACAGGATTTAAAATCAAAAGGAAACAAATCTCTGGGCATGTCTATAAGAACTTTCTAAATTAGGTTATTTGAGGTGGGAAGACCACCCTAGATGTTGGTGGCACCGTTCCATGAGGTGGGCCCCAGACTTCCAAAAAGGAGAAAGTAAGCTGAGCACCAGCATTCATCTCTCTGCTCCCTGACTGCAGAGGCAACGTGACCAGCTGCCTCATGCTCCCGTCACCATGTCTTCCCCATGTTAGATTTAGGAGGGCAGCAAAAGGAAGGAGTTTAAAGTTTAGAAACTTAAGAGTCAGACCCAGACCTACAACAGGCAAGGAATATGTTCCCTTGATTCAGGAAACCCAGCAAAGGGCTGATACCTCGTCCTCAAGGAATGATTATCTGCATTCTGAAGGAGGAGCAGTCTGGTCTTATATAGGAACTCTGCTGCACACAGCTGCAAGAGTTAACTCAATGACAGGGTCTGGTGTCCTTGAGGGTCTCTTTTCTGAGGATTATTTGCTCAGGCAGGCAGGTAACTTATCTATAGCACTAAAAGAGACAGATGGGTTCCACAAATAGTCTCTCCCAGTCAAGGGAGTGGCCAGTTGATAAGGCTTGAGCAAGGACAGACTGCTGACTTAGGGCCAGTTAGCCACTCTAATGAATTTGTGTCTTTATGGACTCCTCTAATGAAGCTTATGGTTCTCCTGAAATTCACGTATTCTATCGTCCACCATGATTGTGCTGCATAGCTTTAGTGTCAGCTTGACACACCTGGGTTGAGGGAGTATCAGTCGGATAATTGTCTACATTGGACTGGCTTGTGGCCATGTCTCTGAGGCATCCTCTTGATTATTGAGTGATGTGGGAGAGCCCAAACCACTTAGGCGGTGCCATCCCTGGGCAGGTGCACCTATGTTATATAAGAAAGTAAGCTGAGCAGGGGCCAAAGGAGCAAAGTAGTAAGCAGCTATCTTCCATGGCTTCTGCTCCAGTTCCTACCTCCAGGTTCCTGCCCTGAGTTCCTACCTTGGGCTCCTTGATGAACTGTGACCCAGGAGATGTAAGATAAAATAAACTTTTTCCTCCCCAAGTTGGTAATCAGTCAGTGTTTTGTCACAGCGATGGAAAAACAAACTATAACAATGATATACTGCACCCTCAAACTATGAGCCAAAATAAACCCTTCCTTCTTCAAGTTGCTTTTGTCAGGCAGTTTGCTACAGCAACAAGAAAAATAAAACATTTCCCAGGTGGTGCAAAATACTGTTTCCCCAAACTCCACAGTCTGGATTCTGCTCCAGTCCCTAGGATGGTACTTAATTCATTGCTGGACTCTGGCATTAGCCCTGGGAACACCAGATTTTACTCAGTTCTTTGTTTTTCTCTCTCATTACTGGACATGTAGGTCCATAAACTTGCTGCCCAGAGATTCAAGTAAATAACATGAGCCTGAATGGAGCTCAAGAGCCCCAGGTTAGGTTAATAGCTCAAAGGTGATATTTAGAACATCAAGATCAGCCTTGACCTTGGGAGAAACTCGAGAAGACCAGAGAGGAGCCCCAGGATGTGCCTGTATTTAGAAGACAGACAGACAAGGCCTGGACTTAGGGGGTTAGGGAGATGGCTCAGTCAACAAAATACTTGCAGTACAAGCATGGTGACCTGAGTTCAATCCCATGCAAAACAAGCTAGGCACAGTGGTGAATGCCTGAAATTGTAGCACTGGAGATGCAGAGAAGGAGAAGCCCCAGGGCTTGCTGGCCAGTACATTGATGAGTTTAACTGATAGGAATGTGGGTGAGAGGTTACTTATGGGAACACGGATGACTCAAAGGCAGCTGCATCAGCCCATCATGAGAGCTGCATCCTTGGAGTTGCCCACATGCCTTTCAGGCAGCCAAACAGTAAGAGAGCACTCTCTCCCCAAAAGATCTCACTGCTTATGTAATCTTGAGGGAGGGAAATACCTTGTAAATTGTGTGAGTTTCAGGAAATACCTGAGACTTGTGAGAAGCTTACTTCCTGAATCTTAAGAAGTCTCCCTTCAAGATGGACTATTTCATTTTGGAAGAAATTGCCACATAACATTGGCACACAATAAAAACAGTAAAATTATTACAAACTCAATAAATATGTGTTGAAGTGACCTGAAATCCTATAAGCATTCAAATAAACATAGAGATTCTCTGTACCATGTCAGGTAAGCCAACAGAGCAGTCTGTGACATAAATAGGGTGCTGACCCTACTAAGTCCTACTGAGCCTGATCCTCCAGAGTGCTGTGTAAACAAGCCAGGTGACTTCTATCTCTCTGCCCTAGACTTGCTTACCTCTTCACAACACTGACACACAGCAGTTCTTAGCTGCAGTCAAGCTCAGTTTTCCACAACAAACATGGACCAAAGAAGCAAATGTGGCTGTATTAGTTGGGGTTCTCCAAAGAAACAGAACCAGTAGAATGAATATATATGTATAGAGATTTATCATCTTAGCTCACAGGATAGAGTCCGAGTAGTCCAGCAATGGCTGCACCACACTGGAGAGGCTGAGAATCCGGAATCGCTCAGTCCACGAGGCTGGATGTCTCAGTAGTCCCAATCTGGCACTGAAGGTCTGATGAATTCCAAAGGATCAGCTAGTCTTCAGTCTACAGCAGCAAGACAAACTCACCAGTGAGAAAGATGGGAAGCAGCAGGAAGCCAGGCATTCCCTGCCATGGCCTTTTATACCGGCTGCCATCAGAAGGTAATACCCACATTTAGGGTGTGTCTTCCAGCTTCAGATGA
>NW_008348999.1:40770-41731 GCF_000622305.1 Nannospalax galili | reverse complement strand
ACAAGTATGTTCACATCCTTTGCCCATTTGGAGAGATCCACATACTTCCCCAGATGTCTTTCTCTCCAATTTTCCAATCATGCTCCTTCTAAGTCTCTGACCATCCAGCCAAACCATTGGCTACATCCCATGTATCAGTATATAATCGCACTTCTGGCCATTTCTCCTTCCAAACAAAATGCACGACCATGTGCAGTGCCTGAAGTTCTGTCCACTGTGAAGACTTTCCTTCCCCAGTGTCCTTCAGGGTTGTTCCAGAAATTGGCTGTAATGCCACAGCTGTCCACTTCTGAGTAGTGCCTGCATAGCGTGCAAAACCATCTGTAAACCAAGCCCTAGTCTTTTCTCCCTCAGTCAACCGATCATAGTGCATACCCCATGAAGCCATAGGTGCATGCTTGAGAACAGGAGGCATCGTAACAGAGAAGTAGGAACCATAGGCATTTGGGCAACTTCTTCATGTAACTTGCTTGTGCCTTGTGATTGTTGCTGTGCACGGCCTACTTTACGGCTTGGGGGGTCAGATAACACCCAGCTCATGATGGGCAGCTCCAGTTGCATGGTGACTTGGTGGCCCATTGTCAAATGTTCAGTTTCCACTAAGGCCCAATAGCAGGCTAAGAGCTGTCTCTCAAAGGGAGAATAATTGTTTGCAGAGGAAGGCAAAGCTTTATTCCAAAATCCCAATGGCCTCTGCTGTGATTCCCCTATGGGGGCCTGCCAGAGACTCCAAATAACACCTTTATCTGCCACTGATACCTTAAGCACCATGGGGACTGCTGGATCATTTGGCCCAAGGGGCAGAGCAGCTTGTGCAGCAGCCTGGGCCTGTTGAAGGGCCCTTTCCTGTTCCAGGCCCCACTCAAAGGTAGCTGCCTTCTGAGTCACTTAATATATGGGTCGTAGTAATACACCCAGATGAGGAATATGCTGCCTCCAGAATCCAAACAGGCCCACTAAG
>NW_008348999.1:39406-40719 GCF_000622305.1 Nannospalax galili | reverse complement strand
GCTTAACCAACAAGTCCAGACTGTCTGCTACCTCCTGCTCACTGGATCCAATCAGCATAACATCATCAATATAGTGGACCAGTGTGATATTTTGTGGAAGAGTCAAGCAATCAAGATCCCTTCGAACCAAGTTATGGCACAGTGCTGGAGAGTTAATATACCCTTGAGGCAGAACAGTAAAGGTATACTGTTGGCCTTGCCAGCTAAAGCAAATTGCTTCTGGTGGTCCTTATGAACTGGTATCGAGAAGAAAGCATTTTCCAAATCAATGGCTGCATACCAGTTACCAGGAGATGTATTAATCTGCTCGAGTAAGGAAACCACATCTGGTACAGCAGCTGCAATTGGAGTCACTATTTGATTAAGTTTTCAATAGTGAACTGTCATTCTCCATGACCCATCTGTCTTCTGCACAGGCCAAATAGGAGAGTTAAAGGGAGATGTGATGGGAGTCACCACCTCTGCATCTTCCAAATCTTTGATGGTAGCACTAATTTCTGCAGTCCCTCCAGGGATGCCATACTGTTTTTGGTTCACTATTTTCCCTGGCAGAGGCAATTCCAGTGGTTTCCATTTGGCCTTTGCAATGATAATAGCCCTCACTCCACAGGTCAGGGAACCAATGTGGGGATTCTGCCAATTCTTAAGTATATCTATCCCAATTATACATTCTGGTCCTGGGGAAATAACCACAGGATGAGTTTGGGGATCCACTGGACCCACTGTCAGTTGGACTTCAGCTAAAGCTCCATTTATCACCTGACCTCCATAAGCCCCTGCTCTAACTGGAGGGCCACAATGCTTTTTAGGGTCTCCCAGAATCAGTGTCAACTCAGAACCAGTATCCAATAGGCCGCAAAAAGTCTGATTATTTCCCTCCCCCCAATATACAGTTATTCTAGTAAAAGTTCGCAGCTGGGTGAGAGGCGAATAGCATAACTCTTTGGTACTATAACAAGGTCCTTCCTCAAGGGCACCTGGCCTTCCCTTCATTCAAGGGATTCTGGGTCTGTAAACTGTCTCAAGCCTGGAAATTGGTTGCCTGAGTGAGATTCTCTATTGCTATGATCCAATACTGACTTCCTGTCATTTATCCTAGAGCTTTTCTGCTTATACAGATCAAATAAAAACTTAGTAGGCTTCTTATGTATGTGGTCCCTGGAAACACCATGATTGATTAGCCAGTACCACAGGTCCATTCGAGTCATGCCATTGTAGGTATTGTGTTGCCTTTGTTGCCCATTATGATAAGCACACTCACCTTGTCTTTGTTAATTCAATACTGCCACCTGACCCCCTACTCCAGGGTCCTA
>NW_008348999.1:34982-38703 GCF_000622305.1 Nannospalax galili | reverse complement strand
CATCTGAGGATTCTAAATCCTCAGCCTCCTCAGGGTTCTCCCACACATCTCCATCCCACGTGTCAGGATTCCAACCTTTTCCTACCAATGCCCTCACCTTTACTGCTGACACCCTTCAAGGCTGGGAATTAAATTTACGGTGTAGGTCAGCCAAACATATAATAAGAGCTCCAGCTTGATTTTCTGCACTCTGTTGGAGAAAGTGGGTCACTGATGGCATGCCTTTGGAGGGTGTATCTTGTTTCTGGTCCATTCCTGGCATTTTCTGATTCCTCGTTACTGTGAGGTGAGCAGCTTTCTTCTACCACGCCCTTCCACCATGATATTCTGCCTCACCATAGGCCAATAGCAACAGAACCAGTCAACCATGGACTCGAAGCTCTGAAACCATGAGCCTAAATAAGTCTTTCCTCCTTTTCTTTTCTTCTAGGAATCTGGCCATAGTCATATAAACTGACTAGCACAGAGGATGTGGCAAATTAAATACATAGACAAACCTAAACTTCAGAGAAGGAAATTCAAGGTTAAACAAAGAAAGCATCTTCCATCTACTCCACTTCTTCACTTTGTGTCTGACCAGCCCTGCTGGCCATAGGCAGGCTGAGTTCTTTGAACCTTACTTCCTTTTGTCATTCTAACTTACCTTCCGGCAGAGGGGTTCCTGGCCATCATGTTACTTTAAAGTCAAGTAACAGGAAAACAAAGAGGAAACTTGGTGTATTAGTCAGGGTTCTCCAAAGAAATAGAACTGATAGAATGAATATATATGTATAGAGATTTATCAGCTTAGCTCACAGGATAGAGTCCGAGTAGTCCAACCATGGCTGCACCACACTGGAGAGGCTGAGAATCACTCAGTCCACAAGGCTGGTGCTGAAAGTCTGACGAATTCCAAAAGATCAGCTAGTCTTCAGACTACAGCAGCAAGACGAACTCACCAGGGAGAGAGAAGGCAAGTAGCAAGAAGCCAGGTTTTCTCTGCTGTGGCCTTTTATATGGGTTGCCATCAGAAGGTAACACCCACATTTAGGGCATGTCTTCCAGCTTCAGATGATCCAATTAAGAAGATCTCTCTCATTTTAGTTAATCCCAGATCCAATCAAGTTGACACCCAGGATTAGCCATCACATTGGCCATCCAGAGCCTGCCACTGTGAACGCCACAATACACACCCAGAAACTGGTAACTTGAGATCCCAGCCGGGGCTGGGGGGATAGCTCAGTCACTAAAGTGCTTGTTGTGCAAGTATGAGGACCTGAGTTTGGTCCCCAGAACCCACATTATAAAAAAGAAAAGACTAGGGGCTGGAGAGATGTCTCAGCAGTTAAGAGTACTGGCTGCTCTTGTAGAGGACCTGGATTCAATTCCCAGCACCCATGTGGCAGCTAACAACCATCCGTAACTCCAGTTCCAGGGGATCCAATCAATGCCCTCTTCTGACCTCCATGGGCACAGCACGATACAGTTGTACTTAAACACATGCTGGCAATACACTCACATACCACATATATAGAGAAGAAAAGCCTTAACCAGTTTCATGTTGAACTAAAGAAACACTTCTATCTAAAACATAAATTAAATGAGTGCTTCAACACTCACCATAGTCACTTTACATAATGAATATGTTTTTCTCCCAATGTTCTTGTGACTTTTCAAACCCTATGTTCCTTTAGCCATGGACTGAACTTTTAGTTTAGAATCTTGTTATAGATCATAAGACCTCGTGTCTCTTTAGGTCCAGAGTGCCCATGGAGAGGTTCTTTCTTAGTCACACAGATAAGCATGTTGAACCTAATTTTTTGGTTCCATTTTATGATTTGTGTGTATGTATGCTTGTGTGTGTATGTTTGTGGAGGAATGGAGATACATGTCTGTGTACATGTGGAGACCAGAGGTCCACTTCAGGTACTGTTCCTCAGGCACTGTTCATCTTATTTTTTAAGACAAAAATCTCCCACTAGCCTGGAATTCACCTAGTAGGCCAGGATAGTTGGATAGTTGGCCAACAAAGCCTAGATAGAGATTTCTGTTTCCAGCTCCCCTATACTGGGATTACAAGCACCCACTATCTTCCCTGACAGAATGTGTGAATTGCAGAAGAGCCACAAGCCTCATTAGGGAAAGCCATAAATCCCTTAAAGTGTCTAACTGGCCCTGGATTGGCAGCCTAGCCTTGCTCAAACCTGGCCTTGCTCAAGCCTTATCAACTGGTCACTCTCTAGACTGAGAGAGACTATTTATGGACCCCACCTGTTTCCTTTAGTGCTATTGATAGGTCACCTGCCTACCTGAGAAAATAATATTAGGAAAAGAGACCCTCAAGGTCACCAGACCCTGGCATGGGGCTAACTTTTGCAGCTGTGTGCAGCAGAGCACCTATATAAGTCCGAACTGCTCCCCATTTCAACACAGATAGTCATTCCACGTGGAAGAGCTTATCAGCCCTTGCTGGGTTTCCTGAATCAAGGGAACTCATTCCTTGCCTGTGGCAGGTCTGGCTATTTGTAATGCCAGCTCTGGGGAGGCAGAAACAGGCCTCTGGGGCTCACTGGCCAAGCAGCCTAGTCCAATAGGTGAATTCCAGGACAGTGAGAGACCCTATTCCAAAAAACAAGGTGGACATGTCTGAGGAATGGCATCAAAGATTGATCTCTGGCCTTTACACATGCAAGTACACACCCCAAAAAGAAAAAGAAAAATAGTGACCCAAAGAAACCACTTTTTATCCAAAATTCCACCTAGCAACTGGTAGCCTCAGATCAGGACTATTAAAACTCCAACAGGTGCTGAGATGGCTTAGCAGGTGAAGGTACCTGCTGCCAAGCCTGACAACATGAGTTCAGGGCCCAACACCCACATGGTGGAAGGCAAGAACCAACCCCCAAGAGTTGTCCTTAGACCTCCATATGAGTGCTATAGCATGCATGTGCCCCTACACACAAATTAATAAAACCTTAAAAAAAAAACAAAAAACCCTTCAGCCACCGCTGCCCTTTGAAGCTCTGATCTGTCTGCCTGCTGAGCAGCATCAACTACAAGCCTCTTTCAGATCCCTCTCTCTTCCTGCAGTCCTGGGCCTTTTCCTCTCCTGAATGGTAACCCACAGTATAGTCCCTGGATGGTCGCACTCACTGGTCAGACCTTCTCCAATGCAAACCTGCTAGCACAGCTCCTGTGTGCTACTGCCACCTTGTGGTCAGATGTTTTTAAACTGAGGGGTCCTGAAATCTTGCAAAGTTCCTGGGTCAACGCTGCCAGATCACCTCTTTATTCCTCTGCACAGAGCGGTAAGCCATCAACTGTGAAATATTAGCTGACAGAAACAACTTAAGAAAGAAGTGTTTTCTTTTGGTTCAAGGATTCAAAAGATTCAGTCATGGTCTCTTGGTTCCATGTGTTTAGATAGAACATCATAGTGACAAGAACACCGGGCAGTAGTGGATGGAAATAGAGTGGGGAAGAGGTAAGGACCAAAGAAAGAAACAGCCCTCTGATTGTTAATTAATCTTGATGAGCAATTTGGTTGGATGTGGAATCTGGGCAAGTCTGTAAGGACTAGGAAGAATTAACTGGAGAAAGGCTCTCCACCAGAGTGGGCAGCACCTTCACTAAGGTAGCCCAGGAATGAAGAGGTGGGAGGAAGAGCAGTGCCGCTGCTTGTCTGCCTTTGCGTCCTGCTGGCAAATGTCTCCTCCTCCTCCTCCTCCTCCTCCTCCTCCTC
>NW_008348999.1:22281-34960 GCF_000622305.1 Nannospalax galili | reverse complement strand
TCCTCCCCCTCCTCTTCCTCCTCCTCCTCTTCCTCCTCCTCCTCTTCCTCCTCCTCGCCCCCCCTCCTTTTTCTATTGCTGCTGCTGCTGTTACTACAGCTTCAGAGCTGGAAAGATGGCTCAGCAGTCACATGCACTTCCAGAAGACCCAAGTTTAATTCTCAGGACACATCGGGCTACTCACAACCATCTGGAACTCCAGCTCTAAAGGATTTGACACTTTCTTCCAACCTTTGCAGGCACCTGCATACACATGACACAGGGGAGTGGGGTGGATAGATGATAGATAGATTAGATAGATAGATAGATAGATAGATAGATAGATAGATAGATAGATAGAAGATAGATAGATAGATAGATAGATAGATAGATAGATGATAGATGATAGATAGATATAGATGATAGATAGATGATAGATAGATGATAGATAATAGATGATAGACAAAAAATTTAAATGGACTCCAGCTTCTTCAGGTTCCAGTGTGGACTTAAGATCAGTGACTCTCCAGGAATTCACAAGACCTTCAGCACCAGATTGAGCCTGCTGAGGCATCCAGCTTCCAGGACTGAGCAGCTATCTGGTTCTCACCCTCTCCAGCATACAGATGCCCATTGTTGAACTACTCAGCCCTTGATGTGTAAGTCCATCTCCTTTCATAATATATGTTCATTTTCTACAGTTCTGTTTCTGTAAAGAACTCTAGCATATGCCACAAGGACATACTCTTCAGTGGCCTGATTCCTCCTAGGTCTTACCACTTTCCAATAATGCCATCATATTATTAATCCACCAGAAGATTGATCCATTCATTTTGTCAGAGCCTTCCTGGTCTAATAGTCTCTGGTAACCCCTTACAGACACACCCAGAACTGTGCTCCACTAATATCTTGGGCATTTCCTACTTCAATCAAGTTGACAAAATTTATCAGCACAGCCAAAAACTGAGTTTTCAGAGTGAGAGCAATCATGTTCAAAAAGAAGTGCATGTTTCCCAAGGCTTCCCACTGGCCAATTGTAGTATTCACTCTACAGATGAGTATGACTGCATTATACCCAGCACCTGTGTTTTGAGTACCTCAGGATCTAGCCTAAACTTTGAAAACCCATGCCCATTAGGGAAAACTCACATCTAAGTAAATCCTTCCTATGTGCAAAGCTCAGACCCTAGAAAATAAGATAGAGAGTAGGTTGTCCAAACAGAACTTCAGAGTAGAAGTATTGTCAGGCAGACAGGAGAGGGAGGTTCATGATGGTTAATACTGATTGTCAACTAAACAGGGTCTAGAATCACATACATTTTCTGGGTATGCCTGTGAGGAGTTCCTAGATTAGGATGGGTTGGGAAGACTCACTCCAAATGTGAGTGGCACCATCCCAGGGGATGGGGTCCTGGATTGAATGAAAAAAAAGCAAGCCAAGCTTCAGGGTTCATCTCCTTCTCCATCTGCTTCTTTCTGCAGGATACAATGAGATCAGCTACCTCATGCTCCTGCTGTTGTGCCTTCCCCACCAGGACTGAACCTTCAAACTGTGCACCAGAATAAACCTCTCCTTCCTCAAGTTCTTTTATCAGATATTTTCGTCTGAGCAATGAGAAAAATAAGTAATAGAGAAGGGCATTTCATGTGTGCTCAACCTCCTGGCAGGTTTAAGAAGCAGGAATAGGAGTCCAAATGTATGCTTAAGTGTCATTCAAGGGAGTGCGGAGACTCTCAGCTCTGGGAGACACCTGTCAGCAAAGTCAGGTATTGAAGTATCTGAAGGATTTCCATGAGGCACAACGATTAGACATGGGCTTAAACCTTGGAAATGGTATGGCTGGTATCCTTAGGAAGGTTTTCTGGGACTCCTGCAAGGGGATGTCATGTCCATCCCCTTTCCCAAGGTTCCATGACTTGCACAAGCCTTGGGATGCTCTATAGTACTAGGCACCAATTCCTGCTTAGCCTATGCCCAGCTTAAGGGCAACGAAAAAGATCCCATTATTAGACTCTTTCACCATTGCTGGGGGAAGAGAGCCAGAATAGATGAACACAAGAGTCCCCAGGTCCCAGAAGTGCAAGCATAACCTGGTTTTCAAGGCAGATAATTTCTATGAGAGGTGGCTTCCTGGCATTCAGGGACCCTGCCCAGCTCCTCTCAGAAATTGGGGATGTTTCAATAGGATGCACTTGCTCCCCCCATAGTTTTATTCAGTCAGTTCATTGCACATCTTCCCCTCGTTGGAATCCTCATTCCCTTGGGCTTCTAGTCACTCCTGTGCTCTGTCCTGGGTGAACACAGAAGTTAGGCTACCAGTCTAGTCAGGAGTCACTTTTGTGGACAGGCCTTTTCTTGTCTAACAACTTCCCTATCCCAGTCTGCAAGGTGACTGAAGGAAGGAAAGAAGGAAGTGGAGTTCATTGTGGTAATCAAGCAGAGGTGTAGGAAGGTCCTTGTAGATTGGGGCTCCCAAAAAGAAGCCTGGTACCTTTCTGCCACCTAGAGACTGGGTGAGCAGAACCTGCAAGGCCTTTTTAAGCCAGCTCTGGAACTCCTCTGGGGAAAACTTTCAAGTATCTCATAGCTGAGGACTGAATGTGTACATGGAAACTGATGCTCACTTCTCATGTGAACAATTCTGAAGTAGAGCAATTTCTAAAGCTTTAATGATGACAGAACAGATATCAGACAGGACTACTGAGGGCACATGCTGTCAAGGTCTCTCTGCTCCTTAGGAGGTGGAATCAGACCTTGGCAGTGCCTAGCTTCGTGTCAGGCAATCTTAGAGACTGGTATTAGAAAGAACTGTGGAGAATCCAAGGGAGGGAGCATGTCTGGAGAGATGGCTCAGCAGTTAAGAGCTCTTGCTGCTTAATCATAAGGACAAGAGTTTGGATCCCAGCATCCAAATAACAAGCCAGGTGTCTTGTGTGTGTCTGTAACCCCAGCTCCAAGGTGGGCAGAGATGGTAGGATTGCTGGGGCCTGCTGACCTCCAGTGTAGCCAAGAAAATGTGAACCCCGGGTTCAGAGAGAAATCCTGCATCAAAGGAATAGGTGGAGAGTAGTAGAGGAAGACACTTGACACCCTCTTCTGGCCTCTGTGCATGTGTCAGTGCACCCAGGTACACACACATGTGCATAAATTCACATACATACATACATACATACATACATACATACATACATACATATATTTTTAAAAATAAAAGAAAGTGGCTGGAAAGATAGCTTAGTGGTTAAGAACACTGGCTTCTCTTGCAGAGGACCCAGGTTCAATTTCCAGCACCCACCTGGCAGCTAACAACCATCTGTAACTCCAATTCCAGGGGATCCGACACCTTCTTCTGAACTCTGCAGGCATCGCACAACACAGGTGCACTTATATACATGCAGGCAATACACTCACACTTACAAATTTTTTTAAAATAATAATAAAATATTTAAGAAGAAAAAAGAGAATTTCATGGGGCTAATAATAACAAGCAAGTGAAATGCCACTGAGGCAGGGATTGGGCTTTGGGCCTTGCAAGACTAAAGAGAGGCTGGAATGTGCTCTCTAGAGGGGTCTCCTAAATTGAGAAGTCCAGGGCAAAGCAGACATCTGCCCTAGGAATCTCACACACCATTCACACACAGGCCACCACACCCTGGGGTCTTCCACAAGAGGAAGGGGACACTGAAGAAGGCAAGTACCGGAAAAGCTTAGCTACTAGGGTTCTGTATGGCTTGAGCTATACACACATCCCTTTCCCACAATGCACTGGGACCCCCCACCATCTGCATGGAGCTGCATTCACAGCCTTCTCTAAACAATGTAACTTGGTCACTTCAGCCCATAGCTCTCTATAGCACTCTTAGTAATTCCTCCTCTGTGGTTAAATACATCCTGGAACTAGGGAAGTGGGTTGATCCAGCTTGAACTGGTTTGGAGGTGCATGTACAGTAAAGCACATGTCCTCTGAACAAACTTCTAGAGAAAATTCTCTATTTACTATCTTAGCCTATGATGGTTGAATGTGTGTATGATTAAAAGTAGATATATCTTAAGAAAGGGTGTGCATAGTGAACTAAGGCTTACAAGCAAAAAACACTACCTACACCCTGCCCTAGTAACCAACTCTACACCCTTTAGGGCCCATAAAAGGAAGCCCCGGGCAGTACCCAGGTACTCTTGCTAGTCCAACAGAGACCACAGTAACAAAACCAGACCAAGCCAGCATCAGACAGGAGCTGTCCCCACCAGTGGAAGAAGCATCTCTCCATGAAGACAGGAGATTCATGGATACCATGTGGCAGCATGTCTTACAGGTGAGGCGTTGACTGACCCTTCATTCTAAACAATCTTTTCAAAGGTTGAGCTAAGGAATAAACTTAAAAATAAGATGACAGCTTGTCAAATCAAAGGCAGTACAATTTACCATGAAGTAAGATGGTGCTTTGCTCTAAAGCAAAAAGAAGACATGTGTATGCTCATTGTGAGCGATCTGGATCCCCTAAGCTCTGGGTTCCTCTCCCATGATGCAGCCCACTGTATACATGGGTGCCAACTGACCCTCTTCCTGTGTTCCCGTGAGAACCAGGGCTCAGGATAGGCACAAAATGCTGATGACTATTGGGTAAATCTCAGTAATAAACTGTCCCATTGTCCATAACCCAGTTCTAGCCTGTAAGAGCAGTTGGTTTTGTTTTGTACTTTTTGTTACATCTGCCTAGCCTGTAACATAGCTGTTACAATGGACATTCAACAAGTATTTATTGAGTAAATTGCAAACCTTAGAAATAGTGGAGTTATTCAAGAACAAAGTCAAAAAAAAAAAAAGGAACCACACTATGTGCCAGCAATAATTTCAGGGACAGACTTCAGGGATGGAGGAATGAGGAACACAGTGGACTCTTCCCAGGAACCTTTCACCTGAATGAAATAATAGAAACAAGTGTGGGGGTGAGAGTTGACGTGTGCGCATTTTGGGTGTGTATAGGTGTCCATGTATGTGGAGACCAGAAGACAACCTCAGCTGTCCTTCCTCAGGCATTGCCCACCTTGTTTTTGAGACAGGGTCTCTCACAGGCCTATAACTCACCAAGTAGGTTCAAAACAATGAAATGAATAGAAACTGAGGCATATCCAAGGTTGACCCTGGCTTCCATAGCACACACATACATGTGCAGGTATACCCATACACATATGAACAGGTACACACACACAGAGAAATGAGGAAGTCTAGGTCACCAACACATTTTATCATCCTCTCACAATCTTTATCACCTCCTTAATAGCGACACAAGATGCAATGACAACTGTGTTCTGTATCGCCAGGACAGCTTAGATTTGAATGCTCCAGACCACAGTATACGGCACAGGCTGTGCTGGTTAGTTTTTCTTAACACAAGCTAGAGTCACCCAGAAAGAGGGAGACTCAGCTGAGGATTTTCTTCCATAGGATTGGCCTGTGGCCATGTCTGTGAGGCATTTTCTTAGCTGCTGACTGATGTAGGTGGGCCCAGCCTATTGTGGGTAGAGCCATCCCTAGGCAGATGAGTCTGCGCTTTATAAGGAAAATAACTGAGCAAGCCAGGGGGAGCAATCTAGTAAGCAGTGTTCCTCCATGGTCTCTACTTCAGTTCTTGCCTCTAATTCCTGCCTTGAGTTCCTGCCTTAGTTTTCCTCAATGGTGGACTATGAGCTGTAAGCCAAATAAACACTTTTGTCCCCAGGTTGCTTTTGGTCAATATTTTACCACAGCAACAGAAAGCAAACGAGAACAGATGCCTATAGCCTTCCTGCCATCTTCCTCCTTACCTGCTGCCCCCAAGGCCATCTGCTCCCTGCTAGTTGAAGCCAGGAACCAACCGGTAGCAGGTAGGAACTATCTGTTGACCCACACCGGGCCACTTTTGGGGTGGGGAGTATTAAGGGCTGGGAAGCCAAAGCCACAATAAGAATGCAGAAAGTCTGAGAGATGCTCAGCCCTAAGTAACACATCTACAGTGGAACCACTATACCTAAGGTTCATGAAACATAGCAGAACAGGGGGTAGAGAGAATACTAATACATCCCTTAACTCTCATCAGTTATACAACAGAGTGTGATGGACACAGAAGGCCACAACTGGCAACGTTTTAGAGAATAAGAGACTGCAGAATGCATGTCCCTGGGTAGGACTCTTAAATTAAGCCTCACCCACCCATAGTTCAGGAACCATCGTGGAAGAGGGGGTAAAAGATTGTAAGAGGCAGGGTTGGTACATGAACACAGGGAAGCAGAGACTCGCAGACCACTGGAAACTTGCTCATATGACCTTGCAGCAATGCTGACAGCATATACAAGACCCATGCTGACTCAATCTGACAGAAACCCAGCATGGAGAAGAGGAAATGGGCAACAGGCCCCAACTCTAGCCAAGGAGCTATTGGAAAACGATTGCTGCTGGGTGAGGGAGAGTAGATCTTCTTTAAGGGAGTGACTCTAGGTAGGCTGACTAGACTCCAGTGGATGAACTTGCACTGAGGTACACCTGGATAGAAATGCTTGACCGGATAGGGCTTAACATATGTGACAAACTACCTGAAATCTTGGTGGGGGAGGGGGCTATGGAGGGTGGGAATTTGAAAGGGATCTAAATTTGATTAAGTTGTATTATATGAAATGCACAAAACTTCAATAAAAAACATTTAAAAAAAAAAAAAAAAACGCAGAAAGCTGACTCAGGAGGTGTGGCTTCCTGAGCCCAGGCAGGCAGTCCCTGCACTGGCCTCCAGGCTCCACCCTGTGCCCCTTTCCTCCTTATTCCTGCCCCTCTTCCTTCCTCCTTACCCTCAACCCCTTCGCTCCTGCTGCTTCTTTTCCCTTCTCCTCAACCCTACTTTATCTCTTCCCTCTTCACTCTGTACCCCTCTCAGGTCCAGTCTAGTAGTCTGTCCTGGCCTGGTCCAGTCTGGTATGATCTGGTCTAGTAAAATCTTCCCTGGTCTTTTCCTATATGATTCTGTATGGTCTGGTCTAATCTGGTATGATATCCTTCAGTCCAGTCCAGTTTGGTTCATTCCTGTCTGCCCTGCTCTACTCAAATGCCTGGTGTGGCCCATTCTAAACTGATTTGGTCCAGTCCAGTCTGGTTCAGTCCAGTTTACTCTATCGGCTCTGGTCTGTCCTGATCTGTTCCATTCTAATTAAATCCATTCAAGTCTTGTCTAGTGTGTTCCAGTCCAGTCTGGTCTGGTCTGGTCTAGTATGCCCTGATCGGTCTGGTTTGGTCTTGTCTTATCTGGTTTGTTCTGGTCCGGTCGAGTGTGATCATCCCTGGTCCAGTTTGCATTGGCCTGGTTCCATCCAATCTGGTCACATTCAGCTATTAATTATATGTGCTTCCTGCCACCTATCCTCTCTTCTATCTTTACCTAAACCTAAAGCTCACATTTGTACCCCCAGAAGATGAGCAGAGATGCCTAATTTCCATCTTCCCCAAATCTCAATATTTTTTAATCCTTTCCCAATATTTAGATAAGTGGTCTGACTTAATATGTTGGAACCTCTAGGGACAGGCATCTGGCCTGGACTCCAGTTACATCTGAATACCAAAACCCAGTCACTTCACTTAACTTGTATGGGCATCTGGCTCGCCATATTCTTTCAAGTGCTGGAAATTGTAGCCCAAGATGCAGTGGGTGGGTGTGTTGTCTAATACTGATTGCCAACTTGACTAAATAGACTAAAGTCACCTAGGAGACATGTCTATGAGGGCATTTTTAGAAAGGTCTAACTGAGGTGGGAAGACCTACCCTGAATGTGCACAGCACCATCCCCTATGCTAAGGAACTAAATAAAAAAGAGAAAGTGAGCTGAGCACCAGCATTCATGTCTCTGTTTCATGACTGGACGCAATGTGACCAGGTGCCTCAAATTCCTGTCATGATGGACAATAACTTCAAACAATGAGCAAAACAAACCCTTGCTTCCCAAGTTGCTTTTGTCAGGCATTTTGTCACAGCGATGAAAACAGCAGCTAGTACAGTGGAAATGGCAACATGTGAACAGTGAGTCCACTTCACATCTTGGATCCACATACACTGAGACCCAACACTGATGTGTTCCAAAACCGAAGACTTGGGAACCAAATTAGGTAGACACACCAGAGGACCATCCAACCTTGTCCCTTGCCCTTCCCTTGACTGATGTTCTGTCACCAGCTTCACCTTATCAAGTATAAACAAGAAAGGGTTTAGGAGGAGCATTGGTGTTATTGTTACTTCCCATGAATGAGAAACTGCCATTGCCCTTTAAAGACATCTTAGAAATTTTAATCCAGTGGCTAAAAAAAAAAGATCATTTTCTTAAATTAAATTAATTTGCTAAAATCCCCATGGTTCACTGGGTTCAGTCCTGTATCTATGATCTTTTTGGGTCCATAACACTCATGGGATTTGACTTCACCTTTTTCTAACTCATAAAAATCTCATCAAAATGGAAATAAAATGCAATTTTCAACTCTCTGATGAAGGCGCCTGTCTGGGCTTCCTGGCACTCTGGAATTAATGGCCTCTGTCCTCTACCTCCTTGTCAAAACACTTTAATTCTGCGCTGATGGGAAGGAGAAAGAAGACACCAGTGTGTGCATGGTCCCTGACCCCCTTGGTTGTTCCAGCATTCATATCCCACAGGAAGGACTCGGGAAAGAGGTACGCTAGCCCACAGAGCCGCTACCAGCTACAGATTGCATGTCCCATGGAGGTTTGTCAATGAAAGGAAAGAAAGGCACTATTTCAATTAGGGAAATGAGGAAAACCAATTTTGAGTTGGCTCTTTCATAGATGTGAGGTGTCACAGGCCAGGTACCCAGCATGGCCCAACAGCCAACACTACCTACTCTTTCCAAACAACAAATACTCCCTGAGCTCACCCAACAGAGGCCTTTCAGAACTACCCCAGCACTAGATGGAAGTGTCATTATGTCCATCTTTGTGGGCATGTTTGTCTGTGGTGTGTGTGTGTGAGAGAGAGAGAGAGAGAGAGAGAGAGAGAGAGAGAGAAGAGAGAGAGAAAGAGAGAGAGAGAGAGAGAGAGAGAGAGAGAGAGAAGTATATGTGTGTGAGTATAACCACCCATGTGCCATGGCACACATGGGGAGGTCAGAGGGCAACCTTTAAGTGTTGCTCCTTGTCTTTCCATCTTGTTTGAAACCGGATCTCTATACTGCTCTTGTATAAGCCAGAACAGCTGCAGCACCCCCATCCACATACATACACAAACTTCTAGAGATTCTCCAGTCTCTCCCATTTCCCATAGTGCAATTGGATTATAGAACTTTACACCACAGCGTGTAGCTTTTACATGGGATTTTCACATGAAAAACCTGAGGGTTGAAGGAGGCATTTAAGAAATCTGTTCTTGCTCAAGCTAGTGGGGGACAGAGCAAGGCTAATAACACCATGTCAGGGCCAGCCCAGATGGTGGTGACATGTTGGGAATACACTCCTAGTCAGCTAGGGAGTGCCATCCAGGCATGACATTGTCCAGCCTCCACATCTACTCAAAGAAGGGGGATGGTATTCAGCCCAGTTTATAGATGAGCAAATAAGGTAAAGCAGCAAAGCAACTCTCTAACACAGTGCAGGAAAGTGGCTAGTGTCTGCCACAGAAAGGATTGTGGACTCTCCAGTTGCTGTAGTGCCTTCAAATTTAAAAATTCCCTCCTAGGGATGGGACAGATGGCTCAGAGTTTAAAAGCACTGGCTGCTTTTGGAGAGGACTTCATTCAGTTCAATTCCCAACACTCACATGACGGATAACAACTTTCTGTAACTCCAGTTACAGGGAATCTGACATGCTCTTCCAGCTTCAATGGGCATTGCATGACCTTGGTGCACTTACATACATGCAGGCAAAACACTCATGCACATAAAATAAAAATAAATCTTTTTTTAAAAATTCTCTCCTAGAGGGAGACTCATTAAGACTCAGAAAACAAAATTTACAAGGCTCAGAAGTAAATAAAACTTTCAAGTCTCAATAAGATCTTAAAATTTACAAGATTCCCAAGGCTTCTCCCCAAGATTATATAAACAGAAACCACTGCGGGGGAGAATATGCTCTCTGACTAGTAACTGGCAGAGCTGCTGGCCAGTCATGCATTGAGCTTCAGAGACACAACTTTCATGAGTAGTTGCCCATGCTGGGTGGGCTTTTCAGTGATGCAGCTGCCTTTGAGTAATTGCTGCTCCTGTAAGTACCCCTCATCTTCATTGTTATAAGTAACCTTAATAGATACAGCAGTTCATTAGGCTAGACTTTGATGGAATCATTTATTTAGTCTGTCATCATTGCCCAGTCTGAAGCAAATAGACATTTGTTCACATCTCCCCCAGAAAAGTCACACAATACCAGTCCTCAAAACCCATGGTGACTCCCCACCATCACCTTACACCTGACCCTTAACCATAATGCAAATGGATGCTGTTCTTTTAGAATGAACACAAAGAAAGTCTGGCATTCTTCAAATGGTGTGTTTGAGTCTGGAGGAGTATTCAACCTTTCTAATTGATGATTCTCAACCTAATCTCTGAATCATGGATCCTATCCCAACTCCTGAATATGGAGAAGAAAGATAATCATTCCAAGTGGTCTCCAGTGACTCATAGCCCCTGTGGCCATCCACATGGTTGTGCATATGTATGTGGTTACAGGGAGAGGGAGTTGTATCCCAACTCTCCACTTGGGCTAAGTGAAAGGCCATAGGGAATTGCTCTGAACAACAAAATGAGAGATAATGCATATCACTCTTGGACAGAAGTGTTAGGAAAATTCACAATTCACCACTTTCTTTCTATCCAGTTCAGTGATTGTGTTAGTTTTCCAGTCCTGTGACAAAATGCCTGAGGCAAAACAACTCACCAAGCCAGAGGAAAGTTTCTTTCTGACTCATGGTTTCAGAAGTTGCAGTCTGTCATTGCCTGCCGTTGTTGCTTTGGCTTGTGACAGCACAGTACACCATGGCTGGACTGCATGGCAGAGGAGACCAGTACACCTCATGGCAACAGGGAAGCAAAGAAAAGGAGAAGGCCCAAGGTCCCATGATGCCTTTCAAAGATGTGACCCCAATGACCTAACTTCCTCCCACTATACCCTCTCTCCTAAAGGTCCTCCCCACAGTGCTGGTCCTCCCCACAGCCTTTAATATGTAGGCCTCTGGAGAACATTACAGAATCAAACTATATCACTATATCACTGATGGTAGAACTGGCACTGAAATGGGACTGCATCAGACTGAGTCCATGACTGACTACAAAACTGGAGACCCCTAGCAACCATTATTAGCAAGGACAGTAAATTCTTCCTGTGTAAGGCCCTCAGAGGCAGGCATTTGTTTGTTACAACAGCTCGACCTTGCCATACACATGCAACACATACTCCAACAATCTTCATACACTTCTACAACCACACACATACACACATACAACACCCCCCCACACTCGTACACACTTTATAACTGCACTAGCCACATGTGTACACATACTCTCACAACCACACATGCATATATACATTCTTACAACACCCTCACCACATACCACATACACATAGACATTTCTATAACCATACACAAACATGCATACATACAACTCCCATACATACTACCTACAACCACACACATATACACAAACACTACAACTTCACACACACGCACACACACACACACATTCCAATAACCATATACACATCTCATGGCTTCTTAGAAAGGACTGCGTGTTGAACATCAACAAATTGTCAGTCCTGTGCTAAACTGTGGGGAGCAAATATGAATGAGACATGGTCCCTGCACTAACAAAATACTCACCTGATAAATGTATATACACCATTGGTGGGAATGAAAAGCAGTGCAGCCATTGTGAAGGAAAGCATGGAGGTTCTTCAAGGATTTCAACATCAAATTGCAAGTGATCCAGTAAGCATGCTTCTGGGCAGACACTCAGAATACTTGAAAGCAAACCCTCTAATTTGCATACCCATGTTCATAGCAGCATTTTTCACAATAGATAAAGGAAAGCAGCCCACTTGTTCTCAATAGATGAACAGATAAACGAAATGTGGTATTTGTATACAATCGAGTAATATCCAGCTTTGAAAAGAGATAAAATTCTGATATTTTTTAAAACATGAATGAACTTCAGGGATGCTATGCTAAGGGAAATAAATTAGTCACAAGACAAATACTGTATGAATCCTCTTATATAAAGTCCCTAATAGTCAAAGTCAAAGAAACAGAGAGTAGAATGTTTTCCATGGCCTGGGGGCAGAGAGGGTTTCTGTTAACTCAAAGGCATGTCCAAACTTTTGACAGTGTGAAGTGACATTGTCATCTACTAAGTTCATGCTTGAGAACTGAGCAACAGAGGTACCAAAAAATTGCAAAAAGAAAATTTCATATTTTAAGAGGTTTAGAGTTTTGTTTTGGCCTGTGTTGCATTGGTACAATAGGAACTGTTTCCTCAGGGTCAGAACCCAGAAGCTGATAGAGCTGTGGTCCAAGGGGACAGAGTTACATCTCAAGCTGGCAGCAAAATGTGACAATATAAGCATTGGCCATGTGGTATTGTGCGGGGGTCTCTCCCTCTCTTCGTGGGTCATTGGCCACTGGTCCACGAGGGCAGGGGGAGCAGAAGTGGTGAACGGAGTCAGGACGGCCAGTGAGCACTGACAGAA
>NW_008348999.1:20157-20571 GCF_000622305.1 Nannospalax galili | reverse complement strand
GCAGCCCCCATAGGTATCAACTTCCTTGAGGCACGATTGATCTCTTTGTTGAAAAGGGAAGCAAACATATTCGTTAGTTCCGTATCTGCTAGCATTTGGGTATATTATGATTTCTATGGGTTTTTGACAGCCCACTAGGGGGCAGTCTGCGGTTCCGATTATCTGATTTTTTCCTTGAAATGTTTCTCTGACATAAAATCTCCAGAACATAGTATTAGGGAGAGTGGGGCTGGCTGAAGCGTTGCTGTTAAGCAGGGTAAAAACGGCCATGAGGATGACAGAGAAAGAAGCTCGGGGGGGGGCATCTGCAGCGAGCAGTCTCCACTAGATCATGGGTCTCTTTCCACGTGATCCGGTGTGATTTTGGGTGTTGTTTCTTCTTCTTCTTTTCTTTGTCTCTGACAGGGTAAGGCA
>NW_008348999.1:17756-18142 GCF_000622305.1 Nannospalax galili | reverse complement strand
TATATCTGCAATCAGGGGTCTTATTGTGCCAACCTCTCCATCAGGATCTTCCCATTTATAGAAGTTTTTAGTGATGAATGGTCGGGAGGGCCCCCCTACTCCCATTAGTTGGGGTCCTGGTATTAATTCCCAGTGTGGGGGAACCTCTGATCACCTTAAGATGGTTTTATCATCCCTGGTGTCAAGGAGGCATTTGAAAGGCTTATTGTCTATTTTCATGGTTAATTTTGGATGGGTATTTTCTGTAATACTGGTTACCCATAATGTTTGTGGCTTCCCTCTTGTTAGCGGGGTTCAGGGTTGCCCCGGAAGGAGTTTAAAGGTGGCAAAGGTTTGCCATCTCTGTCATATTTAGATTTACAATCTCTTTTCCAGTGAAAGCCCCT
>NW_008348999.1:8130-17723 GCF_000622305.1 Nannospalax galili | reverse complement strand
CTGAGGGTTTTAGGAGGTCGAATGGCTGCTGAGTTATTTTGAGGGCAATTTTTTATCCAGTGTCCAGTTTCTCCACATTTAAAGCATTTTGAGTTGGACTGAGTTGCAACTGTAAGGGCTTGGGCAATGGAGGAGGCTTGGTACGTGGCAGTCCCAATGTCATGGGTGGCCACAATCCATTTGTCATAATGTTCATTTTTTAGTCCCTGGCATGCTTGTCTGTGCTCAGGGGTCATCCCTTCCCAGACAAGGTTGTTTAAAAGCATTGCTTTGGCTGCAGGATCTGTTTGTTATTTTTCTATCTAAACTGGCCTGCACTCTTAGTATAAAGTCTGGGAGCATTTCAATTGGTTTTTGTTTTAAGAAGGTTAATCAGGCCCTGTGGACAAGGGGGTTAGGTGGTCCCAGGCCTGTAGTGCACATAAGCGGACCTGCTCAAAACAGCCAGCAGGAATCACAGCCTGCTGGATTCTTGTGGAAAAGTTGCCCTGGCCAAAAAGCTGGTCATGGTTCCAATCTATGAATCCAGGGGGTGGATCTTGCCCTTGTTGTGGTCTCAGCTGTTGATTATGTATGTCATTCCTTTTAACCTGCATCAGGCATTCATCTCTAAATAAAGCCTCCCATTGTACAAATAATGGACTGGGGAGGTAGATCTACATACATCTCTCCAGTCCTTGGGGGTTAGGAGATTAGTATTAAAGGTTTGTAATATAGATTTTGTTCATGGAGCATGTATCCCATCCTCACGAACAGCTTGGCACAGCTCTTTTAAGTCTGCTGCCAGGAGTGGGTACCAAGCCAGTGGACATTGCCTTGTTATTTGTAGGTTAACAGGAAAAGCTTCTATGGATGGGGTTTTTGGGTCCTGAGGCCATTGTGTCTGGAGATGCTGGGGGCAACAACTCCCATTATCCCTGAGATTACAGAGCTGTTCAATGGCTGTGGGGTGTGGCGCCACAGGTGGTGCCGGCAGAGGTGAAGTGGGAGGAGGATTTATCTGGGGATCTTCGGGAGTTTTTGAAGTCTGAGTTTTAACATCTGTGTTTGTTAAATCAGTCCATGAGGATTCACAGGGGGGAAGAGGGGGGTAAAGGTTATTTTTGTTGATGGGTGGGTTTTGTCTGACTTGATCAATTTTTATTTTTGGAGCTGTTGAATCTGTTACTGGGCAATCCTCAGGATTTTTTTTTCTTTATTTTTTAGGGCTGTTGAATCTGCTGTTGGGAAATCTTTAAGGTTTTTATCATTGTTTGAACCCTCCCCTTTATTATTCCCTGGTGCTAGTAAGTTTTCCTCAGTCTTAGGTGGGTTTCCTAAGCATTGTCGAATAGCTGCTAAATATGGGGAGAAAGGAAACGGGAAAATGGTGTCTTTCCTGGATTTCCTTTTTACGAGCCAGATAGGCAATGTTGGTCCAGACCTCTGGATCAGAAATGTCTGCTGACAGGATCCAGGGTGCAAATTGAAATACTTCATTTCAAAATTTTGAGCTTTTCTTTTTGGAAATCTTAAGTCCTCTCGATTTAAGTAGGGCTCTAAGGGAGCAAATTTGGAGGGTTTTTTTGGCATGATGCTGAATTACCCATTATTTTTTTGGTGTGATGCTGAATTACCCATTATAGAAAAGAAAGGAAGTGTTGTCAGTGGTGTTCAATGTTCCCAAGGCAGCCTGCCATGGAGGATTGAGATGCTTTGACAAACACAAGCCTAGCCACAGATTTAAGGGTCTGGCAACTGTCCTTGTGACTTTTAACTGGTTGCTGCATTACCAGATTTTTATGATAGTTGTAAAGGTTACTGCCTACACCCAGTCAGGCTGTCGGGGTCCGGAAAGAGGGAAGGGGGCCTTCGACCAATATCAGGGTGTTGCCCTGACCAAGAGGCTTCCGTTGCCCACAAACCATATTCAGACCCTTGCGAAGGCAATAACTGAGATAAATAAAGCAAAGAGAGAGAGATGGGGTGGTCCTCTGATGAGCCCCTTCCCCAAAAGAATGTTTACAGAAGAAAAATGGCTTTTTAAAATTGTTTGTATGGCACAAGCCACCTTGAATTTTTAAGTGCTCCACAGGGGCTAGTTAATTTAAATTTTCACCTAACTGGTTTAGCTTGGGCTTGAGCATCCCAGGGGCAAGATAACAAAACAGATTAGGGAAGTTTATTTTAGAAGTTGACTTTAAGGCTTATATAAGGATCCCTTAGAACTTTGGGGATTTTTGTTTCTAGGGGTGTTGTTTAAGATAGAAAAGGAAAGTGGGGTGAAACGCTGATTTCTAAGGGAACAGGCCTGGGATCAAAACCCCAGGTGATTCCACGTAGTCCACAGTGCAAGCCTGCCTACAAATTTAAGAGATCAGGTGACCGCTCTAAGAGCAATTAACTGGTCGTTGCGTTACCGGGTTTTTGCATTAGAAAGATGTATAGATAGGAGATCTTATCTACACCCGTGTGGGCAGTCAGGGTCTGTTAAGAGGACTAAGAGCCTTTGACTAACATCAGGGAGTAGCCCTGATCAGAAAGCCTCAGTTGTTCCTTTGTCTTTAATGGTCCTATGCAAAGACTCAGACCGAAAATAAAAGGAGGAAAAAGAGGAGAGACTGCCAATCCCCAAGGGTGGGGTGGCTTAGAGGCAAAGCTGCCTTTATCCTCCTGATGGGAGGTGATAGGAAAAAGAGATTGCCAATCCACAAAGGTGGGATGGCTTAAAGGCAAAGCTGCCCGTTACCCTCCTGATGGGAGGGATACTCACAAACTCTGCGCGTTCCAGGAGCCTCACGTTCAGGTGCCAGCTGCAGGGCTCTCTCCCTCTCTTCGTGGGTCATTGGCCACTGGTCCACGAGGGCAGGGGGAGCAGAAGCGGCGAAGGGAGTCAGGACGGCCAGTGAGCACTGATGGAAGAAAGCCCTTTCAGGGAGGCTGGTTTCATGGGGCAGTGAAACAGCAGTGATACAGCTCCAGATTCAGTGAAACAGCTCCGTTTTTTACAGCTCCAGACTCAGTGAAACAGCTCCGTTTATTCAGTGGGAGAACTAGAGGCAATATCCAAAGCCTTAGCTGATAGGTGCTCATAGTATACTTTATTTACATGTGGTATCAGGCAATGCCTGATTATCATATAGAAAAAACCTGGGGGTAGTTTTTACCAGGTAACTATACCAAAGGTCATGTTCCAAATAAGGTCAGGCATCCGTGCTTGGCGGCACTTTCCAGGTAAGCCAGAAAGAGAGCAGGAGGCCCCCTGCTATTCCATTTGGCGCCAAGTCCCTTAGGGCTATCCGGACATGGAGAACTACAACCCTAACAGCAGGGTTTCCCAACAGTATTGGGTTTGAAGATAGGAAAGATGCAAGACTCAGGAGAGGTCACAGAGAACAGCTGAGGCCTAGGACCATGTGTCAGGGTTGGAGTCCCTGTGGAGAGGCTCTGAGAAGTCACTTCATGGAACTGTGAAGGTAGAGTCTCAGTTACAATGGAGAGGTACTAGAGATGCCAGGACTATGGCATAGCCACAGAAGACTATGGCATATCTACAGGTACAGAGTGGAGCAGACTGAAGCCCAAGACAGAAGTTGTGTGTTCTACAAGAGGCAGACACAGAAGAGGGGGAGACTCAAGCCCTTTGGTCCCAAGGTGCTGGGCATTGGAACCATAACATTTGGTATTTTCTCTACTGAATTTTGATTTTGCCTTAGTTTGTCTTATGCCCTGATTTCTTCCCTTTGGAAATGGTTTTATGAAACTCACAGTTAAGAAACCGAACATTATAAAGTGATGGAATTGTAACAACTTTAGGAACTTTTAAAGTTGGACTATATTTTTACATCATGAGAGAAAAATGAGACTATGGGACAAAATGGAAGGTAATGGGTTAAAAGTGATGTGCTTATGTGTCAAGTTGACAGAGGGTAGAGTATAATGGTTAACTCTAATTGTCAACTTAACACAACTGAGAATCACCTGGAAAGAGAGTCTCAATGAGGGATTATCTAACATTGGGTTGGCATGTGGGGGGTTGTCTTAATTACATCAACTGATACGAGAAGACCTAGTCCATTATGGGTAGCACCATTCCCTAGGCAGGGTGTCTTGAACTATATGAGTGTGGGGGAATCATCCTGGGTACAGATAAGCAAGTAAGCAAGAAGCACACGTGTGTTCATTTCTCTCTGCTCTTGACTATGGATATGATGTAACCAGCTGTTTTAAGTTCCTTCCACCTTGACTTCCCCCACATGCTGGACTGAGATATGGAACTATGAGATAAAATAAGCCCTTCTCCCTAAGTTGCTTTTAATCAAGGTATTTTATCACAGCGACAGAATGAAACTAGAACAAGGGACTCCCCTCAGGTCAAAACTCCCAGATCAAGGGGATCCCCTCAGGCTAAAACTCCCAGACCTGAGCTCCACAAAGGCATGGCATCAAGAGTTAACTCCACAAGGCCTCCTTCAGCTCCAGCTCGCAGGGGGTTCATACTCCCAAGACTGACTCTAGAGTACATTTTCCTCCTGGATGGCTCACGCTCAATCTAGTGTTACCATCGGGGTTGGTCCCATGTGAATGGAGAGTGGGGGATCAAGCCTGATTCATACATAATCATGTCCTGATAGATAAATGCAAGCTCTGTATCACGCATGGAAGGGACTTGTCTGTATGGGGGAAGAGAGTGAGAGATCGACAGTGTGTGAGAGCAAGAAAGAAAATGTGTATATACATATAAGCATGTCTCTATCATATAGATGTACTATGTATTTGTGTATGTTGGGGTCTGAAAGTATGGGTAAACACCTATCTGTGTTGCATGCATGAACATGTACATACACATGTATGTACATGTGTGCATTTTCCTATGAAATGTATATGAGTGTGCATATGTATATGTAGATGAAATATACATGAGTATGTTCATTTGTATGTGATACATGTGAGGTGCACATGCTTTTGAAGTGATAGAGGGAGGACTACACTAGGTAAATACTTAGTGTCTCCTCTTCACTCCTTCCAGGAACCGTGGAACTGAAGCAGTGATGATGGGGCAGAGGGCAGAGGGCAGAGGGCAGAGGGCAGAGGGGAGCATCTGCAGACACAACAATGAAAGCAGAAGAGCTTTTCTTCTTGGAGTCACCATTTCCTAGCAAGTTGCTCAGCATCTGCGCCTCCTTTTCCTGATCTATAAAACAGAATTGAATAGATATGGCTTGGGGTTAGGCAAAGGGTTAAATGTCCCTAACAGTCAAAGTCAAAGAAACAGAGAGTAGAATGTTTTCCATGGCCTGAGGGCAGAGAGGGTTTCTGTTAACTCAAAGGCATGTCCAAACTTTTGACAGTGTGAAGTGACATTGTCATCTACTAAGTTCATGCTTGAGAACTGAGCAACAGAGGTACCAAAAAATTGCAGAAGGAAAATTTCATATTTTAAGAGGTTTACAGTTTTGTTTTGGCCTGTGCTACACTGGTACAATAGGAACTGTTTCCTCAGGGTCAGAACCCAGAAGCTGATAGAGCTGTGGTCCAAGGGGACAGTTACATCTCAAGCTGGCAGCAAAATGTGGCAATGTAAGCATTGGCCATGTGGTACTGGGTTTGAAGATAGGAAAGATGCAAGACTCAGGAGAGGTCACAGAGAACAGCTGAGGCCTAGCACCATGTGTCAGGGTTGGAGTCCCTGTGGAGAGGCCCTCTAGTAAAGGGGGAGGTAAATGCCCAGGTCCCACCACCATCCCCAGGAAGAATGAAAAAATCACTTCCCCTGAGAGTGAGAGAGCCTGCCAGGCATCTGGGCTCCATGCTGGGAAACTGTAAATGCATGGTTATTACAGAATGTTCCTAAGTGATTTTCAGTATAATTAAGATGGATAGCTCTAATAATCCTGCAGGGTCTCATTCCAAGCCACATTACCCTGCGTTTACAGGGAGTTCTGTGCACTCAGCTTCAGTGAGCACCAGAGCCCACCCAGGGAATGCATGGGAGATGAGTTCTCAAGCCTCTGACCCTGGACGGAAGTGAGTGAGGGTTTGGGGCTTAGATCAAAGCCCCAGAGAGCCTCCACAGCACCATCCGCTGTGTGAAAGTACATTTAACTTTTTACTTCTGTAAAAATTCACACTATGCTTCAGTCACCAGTGGGACCCTATATTATCACCCTTTAATATGGCAATACAGACTTGCAAAAGAAGAAACTGAGGTCCCAAGGGGGTACAGAACCTGTTCAAGGCCACCCAGCTGATCAAAGATGAAAGCAAAAGTCAGAGAAAGGGCCCTGACAGTAGATTATGGACTGGGCTCAACCTTACTCCATAGTAGATGGCTGTCCTGCAGTACAGGCTGGCCCCACTCACCACTTCCTGGCCAGCTCTGGGCTGAGTTGGCCAAACCCCACCTCACTGCAATGGCACCAGTAATGCCAGCCGTGGGCACAAATGCTGGGCTTCTGAAGTGCTAAAGCCTGTGCTGACCCTTCAGGTGAACTATTCTGAATAATTCCCACTCTTGCCCTATTATTGCTACAGGGAATAAGGAGAGCAGTAAATGCCGGGTTTACAGGCCAACCTGAGACTACACAGCTGTTCCAAGACCATGAATAGTGTTGACTTAGGCCAAAATGATGCATAGCCTTGACTTTCTAGCACTCCTCTCATTCCTATCTAACATTACCCCTTATAAGTCTACTTCTCCCTCTAGAAACCCACATAAAAATAAGGGATTTTTGTCTCACAAGCTACCTATTGCTACCTCAGAACTCCCACTTCTGGCAGCACAGCATTATTAAAAGATCTTTTATTTGAAACCCATCTTGGCATCTCTCAATTGGAACTGCAAGAAATTCTCTCCAGTTTTTTAACCTAACATTTGTTTCTCCAAGGAAAACAAGTACCTCATTCAGGGCCTGGAGCCTTCTCCTAGAGACCACCTTTGACCAGGATCTGGAGCCTTATCCTACTGTCATAACTACTGCAGAATTCAGACCCATATGCCAGGCTACCAGGAAGGCCCCATATCTGTGTGTAGAAGTACCCTTATGAGAAAGGACATCTTGTCAGTAAGGACTAAAAGTAAGATGTGAAAGCTAGCCTTAAGGACTATCACACATTTCCATGAGGAGAGAGCATGGCCTCAGAGTCGCTGCCAAGCTTCAGAACACAGACATTCTATTTGGGGTTTGTGGCTGAAGAGAAGCTATTCCTTTTCTCCAGGAAAAGGCTGGGATCTAGGACCTCATAATGGCAGCTGAGAGAAAAGGCTCCTCCTAGAGCCCAAAGCAGGGAAACAGGTTAGAAAATGGAGTGAGGGGAAGCGCAGATGAGGTCAGCTCCACAAAGACAAGAACAGACATCCCAGGTCACCAGTGTAAAGTACGTGCTCACAGCCTGGGGACACTTCCTAAGGGTCACCCAAACTGATAGCAGGAGATGATGTTGCAAAATGGAGATGCCCCTCAAAATATTGTTGCAATCATAGCCATGTTTATATAAATTTTTTGTATTTATTCATTTAGTTATTTGAGTCAGGGTCTCATGGAACCCAGGCTAACCTCAAACTTGCTATATAGCCCTGGATATTCTTGAACTTCTGACCCTTGTACTTCCACGTTCTGAATGCTAGTATTACAGGCATGTACCACCATGCCTGGTTTACATGTTGCTGGGGATCCTACCCAGGGCCTTGTGCATGCTAGCACTCTACAAACTGAGCTACATCCCCAGTCCATGATCCTGTTTTTAGAAGCAAAATAGTAAGCTGTGAGGAAACATCGATTTCTTTTTTTTAATGTCCAAGCACAAATTTAATTAATTTTGAAAGTAAATAAGAAACAAAAGCAAGCTCAGACATGTACATGGCTTCCTTTGTAGACATTAGCTGACCTGTTTCTCTATCTTTGAGTTTCGAAGTGATTTTCCTTGCTCTTCCATAATCTTTTATTTTTATTTTTTGTCTCTTATTTTTGTAATGGGACTTTTTTCTATTCTAACAATTCCCCGCTCTGAAGATGTAACCCTAAAATCTTTTAAGGATTAGATAAAAGCTCCCAAATACTTTTGACATTTTTGGCCTTTGGAACAGAGTGTGTTGCTAAGAGGCCCAAGGACATTGTGAGTTTGGGCCAAGAGACTGGCTACTTTTCTTTAGGGTCTTTTTACCCTAACTGCCTAGCCAATTGCTACCTCCTGTTCTTATTACACCATCCTCTGAAGAGGTTACCCAACTTGCAGATAGGGAATTGGGAAGAAGACCCCTCTGCTTCTTCTATGCTGAACAGGGATGCAGGGTGAGGCAATTGGGGTACCCCTTCAGGGAGTCCATCTAAAAGACTCCCAAATTGCATAACTCTCATCTGTAGGGGGAAAAGAAAGTCCTTGACTGGTGAATAGGAGGTATGAAGGGGAAGTAAAGGCAAGAGTAATTGGCATTACAAGTTCTAGACAGGGAACTAGAAAAAAGAACAGGGCAATTTTCAAATATTCAGATGAGAGTTCATTGGAATTTCTTGATAAGGGCTTCCAAAAGCATCCATCTATTGGGTTCCTCCTCATTTTTCTTTTGCCTGCCAAGGCCAGGCTTAAGAGTGATGGATTCAGGATTTGCTTTCAGGTATTTTGATAGCCAATGGAGTGGTTAGAATCAGTGTCAGTTCCTTCTCAAAGGTTTTGAGATAACTGAGGGGTTGCTGAGGTGTATGTATGACCTGAAAGTATGCACACTGGAAAGCGTTTACCCAGCCTGGGTCACGCCTTCTCTTCCTAGCCTTCCCCAGATTGTATACTTTAGCCCTCCTCAAATCCAGGAAACCATGTATGATTAGGACCAAATTACATACAGTTGGCTGGGAAGAGTGGCTGGATATTCCAGTGAGGGTCCAATGACCCTGCTTGGCTCTCCTTTAATGAATGAGCACAACTGTCAACAAGCCCAATTGTGATGATGTTTCACCATCAGGCTCAGCTGGTCATGATGATGGTAGTTATTTCATGATGTACAGCATCCTCTTATTAAAAGGACATGCAATTTTAAAGGATTTGGTGCTAGGATCCACATATGAGGGAGGACATACGTCGTTTGTCTTTCTGAGTCTGTGTTACTTCACTTTAACAGTTTCTAGATCCATCCAATTACCTACAAATTTCATTATTTCATGTTTCTTTACTGCTAAATAGAACTCCATTGTGTAAATATACCACATTTTTGTTAACTATTCGTCAATTGAGGGGCACTTAGGTTGCTTCCATCTCTTAGCTATTGTGAAAAGGGCAGCAACAAACATGGATGTACAAGTGTCTCTGCAACAGGACGAGTTCCTTGGGTATATGCCAAGGACTGGTATAACCAGTTCATTTTTAGTTTTTTAAGAGTTCTCCACACTGTCTTCCATAGGGGTTGCCGAGTTTGCAATCCCCCCAGCAATGAATGAGTGTGCCCCTTTCTCCACATCCTCACCAGCATTTGGTATCATTTGTTCTCTTGATCCTAGCCAGTCTGATTGGGGTAAGGTGATACCTTAGGGTGGTTTTAATCTGCATTTCCCTAATTACTAATGATGTTGAACACTTTTTGAGATGTTTCTTATCCATCTTTATTTATTCCTTTGAGAAAT
>NW_008348999.1:7571-7856 GCF_000622305.1 Nannospalax galili | reverse complement strand
CCTACACCTATATCTTGTAAGTTACTGCCAATATTTTCTTCTAATAGCTTTGGACTTTCCAGTTTCACATTGGGGTCTTTGATCCATTTGGAGCTGACTTTTGTACAAGGTGAAAGATAAGGATCTAGTTTCATTCTTCTACAGGTGGAGATCCTGTTTTGCCAGCATCATTCATTGAAGATACTATCTTTCCTCCATTGCGAGTTCTTGGCACCTTCGTCAAATATAAGGCGGCTGAAATTGCATGTACTCAGGTTTGGGTCTTCAAATGATGTTTCATTGATG
>NW_008348999.1:4950-7455 GCF_000622305.1 Nannospalax galili | reverse complement strand
CTTTGGCTATCCAGGGTCTTTTGTGCTTCCATACGAATTTTAGGATTTTTTATCTAATTATGTGAAGTATGTCATGGGGATTTTGATTGGAATTGCATTGAATCTATATATTGCTTTTGGTAGGATGGTCATTTTCATACTATTAATTCTTCCAATCCATGAGGATGGGAGGTCCCTCCATCTCCTGTTGTCTTCCTCAATCGCTTTCTTTAACAATTTAAAATTTTCACTGTAGAGATCTTTGGTGTCTTTGGTCAGATTTATTCCAAGACGTTTTAATTTTGTTTTGCAGAAATTGTGAATGGGAGCATTTCCCTGTATTCTTTCTCCAATTGCTTGTTATTGGTATATAGAAAGGCTACTGATTTTTGTAGATTGACTTTAGAACCTGCCACTATACTGAAAGTGTTGATCAGTTCTAGGAACTTTTGAGCTCTCTTAGGTATAATATCATATCATCTGCAAAAAGTGATAGTTTGACCTCTTCTTTTCAATTAGTACTCCTTTAATTTCCTTCTCCTGCCTTATTGCTCTAGCAAGTTTCAAGCACATGCTGAAAAGGAGTGGAGATAGTGGACATCCTTGTCTGGTTCCTGATTTTAATGGGAATGCTTCCAGTTTTTCCCCTTTTAGAATGACATTGGCTGTGGGTTTGTTTTATAAAGCTTTAATTTTGTTGAGGTATGTTCCCTCCACTCCAATTCCCTCTAGGACTTTGAACATAAATGCATGCTGAATTTTGTCAAAAGCCTTTTCTTCATCTATTGAGATGACAATGTGATTTTTGTCTTTGAGCCCATTTATAAGATTAATGATGTTTATTGACTTGTGGATATTAAATCATCCTTGCATCTCTGTAATAAAGCCTACTTGATCACGGTGAATGATTTTTTGATGTACATCTGTATGCAGTTTGCAAGTATTTCAATATAGTTTTCTTTTTTAGTTGTGTTGTTACCCAGTTTGGGTATTAGAGTGATGCTGGCTTCATAGAAGGAATTTGGGAGTTCTCTGTTTCTATCATTTTGAATAATTTAAGTCGTATTGGTTGGAGGTCTTCTTTAAATGTCTGATAGAATTCTGCTGCAAATCCATCCGGGCCTGGGCTTTTTTTAATTGGGAGGTTTTGTATTGCCATTTCCACTTCCTTATATGTTATGGGTCTGTTTAAACTGTTGATCTCAGTTTAATTTTGGTGGTTCCCATGATTTTAGATATCCATCCATTTCTCTTAGATTTTCAGATTTAGTATCGTATAGGTTTTTTAAATATCCCCTTATAACAGTCTGGATTTTTTGGGTGTCTGTTGTGATGTTTCCCCTTTCATCTCTGATTTTGTTGATTTGGATTTGCTCTTTCTTTCTATTGGTTAATTGGGCTAAGGGTCTGTCTATCTTGTTTAGCTTTCCAAAGAACCAGCTCTTAGAGTCATTGATTCTGTGTATTGTTTCTTTGTTTCTATTTCATTAGTTTCTGTTCTGATTTTTGTTATTTCTTCTCTTCTGTTGGGTTTGGGTTTCATTTGTTCTTGCCTTTCCAGCATCTTGAGTTGCAGTATTAGTTCATGTATTTGGGCTCTTTCTAAATTTTTGATGTAAGCACTTAGAGCTATAAACTTCCCTCTTAGGACTACTTTTAAGGTGTCCCAGAGGTTGTATTGTGTTGTATTGTCCTTTTCATTGAATTCCAGGAATTCTTTTATTTCTTAATTTCTCCTTTGACCCATCACTGTTTAGGTGTGTTGTTTAATCACCATGAGTTCCTGTAGTGACTAAGGCTTTGTTCAGTGTTAATTTTGAGCTTTATTGCATTTTGGTCTGATAGAATGCATGGAATTCTTTCATTTTTTTTGTATTTGTTGAGGTTTGTTTTGTGGCCCAGTATGTGATAAATTTTTGAAAAAGTTCCATGGGGTACTGTCTCCCACTTGGCTAGTGTCTCCAAAGGGCGGGGCCTGACACAGAGCATGGACTACAAAGGGGCTGCCAGGAGCCATCTTGGGACAGAAGCCGGGAGCCTGTGATGTGGGAAATGCGCAGCCAGCTGCAACAGCTCAAAGACAGAATGGACTGACTCTTGTGGACCTGGAGTGAGATCACTGGCCCCGAGGTGTGAGCGAATGCTAGCGGGGACTATGGTAGTCATTGCATGGTCTGATATGGTGGGCTCTGAGCTACACTGCTGGAGGCATGGGGCTAGGCACTGGGTTCTCATTCCTTTGTAAGTTAATAAATGCACATAAAATATATTATATGGTTTGTCTGATAGCGCAGGAGACCCAGAGGGAATTCTGGCCACAGGTGCTGAGTAGAAAGTGTATTCTTTGGTGCTTGGGTGGAATATTCAAAAGATGTCTGTTAGGTCCATTTGATGCACAGTATCATTTAATTCAGACAGCTCTCTGTTTATTCTTTGTCCAGTTGACCTGTCTAATGGAGACAGTGGGGTATTGAAGTCCCCTACTATTACTGAGTTGGGGCTAGTCTATATCTTAAAGTCCTGTAT
>NW_008348999.1:0-4554 GCF_000622305.1 Nannospalax galili | reverse complement strand
TTCTTTCATTGCCCCTGGGGTATAGTTGTTTCTCTCTCTGCTCTCTGTATTGCTTCAAGTATTTTCTGAAGGGCTGGTTTTGTGGACATGTATTCTTTCAGGCTATTCATGTCATGGAAGATTTTTCTTTGCCCCTCAACTATAACAGACATTTTTGCTTGGTAAAGTATTCTGGGTTGGCATCTATTGTCATGTAGAACTGGAAATACCAGGTCCAGGCTCTTCTGGGTTTCATAGTTTGGATTGATAAGTCAGCTGTAATTCTGATGGATTTTCCTTTGTATGTGACTTGTTTTTCTTTCCTGCTTTCAATATTCTCTCTCTCTTCTGTACATTTAGTGTTGTTACTATGGTATATTGTGGGGAATTTCTTTTCTGATCCTGTCTATTTAGTGTTCTCTGTGCTTCCTGTATTTGTATGGGGATGTCTTTACTTAATTTCGGGAAATTCTCTTCTACAATCCTGTTTAAGATCTGGTCGATACCATTACCCTGAAATTCTTCTCCTTCCTCTATTCCTATGATATGTAGGGTTGTTCTTTGTTTGTTTGTGTGTTCTTTAAATTTGTTGAATTCCTTGATCATGTTTATGATTTTTCTTTTAGATTCGGTGTCCTGGGTTATCTCTAGGGGGTTCTCCTTATAGAATTCTTCTACAGGACTGGTGGAATTTGGTGGGGACATAGTGTTTTGCCTTTCCATTTTATTATTCTTTCCTTGTGATTTTGGCATGTGAATTCCTTTTGTTGTTTATGATTCTGATATGAGAATTAAGTTGAAGTATGCTTCTGTTTGTATTATTGGTGTGCCTAGGTCCTTTCCTTATTGGTTAGATAAAGTTGGTTGATACAGGTTTCAGGGTCTCTCAGGTTTTATTTTGGAGAGAACTGATGGTTTCAGATCAGCTATTCAGGAGCACCCACAGAAGCCCCAGTCAGGTTCTAGTCAGGTACACTCAGTCTTCCTTCTAAGGTTTGGATCCCTATTAGGAACTCAGAGAAAATTTGGGAAATTCCCTAAAGGGGGGTGCCAATTTGGGGTCTCTCAGTTGGTCTCCTGTGTTCTCAGCCCCTATGCCAAAGGAAGGCCAGAATAGGCACTCTCTGGTTGTCTGCTGAGATCACAGCCACTGCACTGATGGAGGTCAGAGCCCACCCTCTCAAGCTGTCTTCTAGGATCTCAGCCTTAGCCTACCAAAGCCAGGTCTACCCTGGGGCCTTGGGAGGGCCTCACAAAATCCCAGGTAGGGGGATGGGCATGACACAATTAGGGAGAAGCTCACCATCACGTGGAGGCAGGATCCAGATGATCTCAAGCAGTCCCCTTCTTAGCCCCTTATGCCAGAGGGAGGCCAGAACTGGGCACTCTCTGGGGTCACAGCCGCTACACCGATGGCGGTCAGAACCCACCCTCTCCAGGAAACATCAACTTCAAGGACATTTTTTAAAAATATTTTATTTATTATTTTTATTTTATATGTGTGCGTGTATTGCCTGCATGCATGTAAGTGCACCCGTGTTGTGCAATGCCTGTGAAGGACAGAAGAGGCTGTCAGATCCCCTGGAACTGGAGTTATGGACAGTTGTTGGCTTCCATGTAGGTGCTAGGATTTGAACCTCAGTCTTCTGCAAGAACAGTCAGTATTCTTAATCACTGAGCCATCTCTCCAGCCCAGACATTTTAAATCAACAACAGAAAGCATGTCACAAGTTGTCCCATAATGAATTACTTAATGGAAGACACAAACATGGGGCATGATGGAGATTGGGACTATGAGAAGAGTGGCGTGGAAAAATCAGAGGTGGCTCCATGGGCTGGACATGGGATCTAAGAAGGATAATGGAAAAATGGAAAGAACCTGAGAAGATGGGGGGTGAGTATGGAGTAGCGGGCCAGAGCTCAACAGACTTGAATTTGAACCCTCACCAGGTTCCACAAGGTGGACAACTGGCTTCAGTAAATTCTACTCAAGGTTAAGCCCAGCCTACCCTTCATCATTCTCCAGGAACCTCTTGTCTTGCTGACCCTCTGACCATGGCTTCTGATGGTGAAGACAATGTCTGTCCAGCAGCAGGTGTAGCCAGAAGAGTGACTGACTGACTGATCGACCATGACCTTAACTCCTCACACACCAGAGGACCATGGTTGCAGTCTTTCCCAGGAGCATCATCTCACTTTTAAATTCTTTCCAGTTCCAGTCAAAATTCTCTTGATGATCATTAAAATTACATGAGTGGCCTCATACAGTTTTAATGTTCTCTACCAGCAAATTCTGCAGAAGAAATCCCCCCAGGCATCCCCACTGATCATTCTAAGCAGATACAACAAAACATTTCAAGACACAAGTTTTAGCCACAAAGAATTGAAATGAATATTTCATTTAGAATGGCCTGTCTGGTAATGAATTTTTGTAAAATTTTTTCATTAAAAAATTCAAACGAAATTGAACCCCTTGAAAAGGCATTGACCAACTGGATTCCTACCTCTTGGATTTATCAGACATTCTTTGTGTGTGTGCATTTATGTGTGTGTACACATGTATGTGAGGAATTTGGATTGTTTTGTTTGTTTAAAACAGAGTCTCTCACTAAGCTGGCTGGCCAGCAAGCCCCAGGAATCTGCCCCTCACAATTGCCTTAGTGCTGGGATTATAAAGACATGCCACCACATCCAGTTTCTGTGTCTGTGTCCATGTCTGTGTGTGTGGTATGTATGTGTGTGTGTTGCATGCATGTATTGTGTATGTACACGTGTATGCAGAGTTGTGAGTCCTTGCACATGTATGCATATATCCAGAGGCCATAGGAAAATTGAAGGTGTCCTGTTCTGTCACTCTCTACCTCATTCCTTTGAGACAAGGCCTCTCACTGAACCTGGAGCTAGGCTGGTGCTCACTGAGCCCCAGCATCCTCCTGACTCCATCTACCACAGCTCTGGGATTACAAGCATGTGCATGACGACATCTGACTTCTCATATGGATGCTGAGATCTAATTCAGGTCCTCATGCTTGCAAAACAAGCACACTTACCCACTGAACCATCTCCTCAGCTCCCTGGTTTTTTTAACATGAGTTCTGGCAAACATACTCAGGTCCTCATGCTTATACAGTGTGCTGGATAGCTCTAGTGTCAACTTGACACACTGGGGTTGAGGGAGCCTCAATTGGGGAATTTCCTCTATTGGACTGGCCTGTGGCCATGTCTGAGGGGCATCTTCTTGATGAGTGATATGGGAGGGCCCAGCCCACTGTGGGTGGTGCCACCCCTTGGCAAGTGGGCCTGTGTTGCATAAGAAAGCAGGCTGAGCAGGGACAGGGGAGCAAGCCAGTAAGCAGTGTTCCTCCATGGCCTGTGCTCCAGCTCCTGCCTCCAGGTTCCTGCCCTGAGTTCCTACCTTGGGCTCCCAAATGAACTATGACCCAGGATATATAAGCTAAATAAACCCTTTCCCCCCGAAGTTGGTAGTGGTCAGAGTGTTTTGTCACAGTAATTAAGAAACAAACTAAGACATACAGTAAGCACCCAACTGACAGCTATCTCCTAAGCCTTCATCAAAAATTCTTTCCATCAACGTTCCTTTTAACAGCTGAACAAGATGTTTAAAAGGTCAATGAACACCAAGATAATTTTGCCTCCCAAGTGAGTTAATTTTTTTCATGCTCTTTGTCAAGACAGATGTCTTAGCTTTCTAAGTGTCACTGTCCTAACATCCTCACAGCTCAATACCTACAAAGCAGAAGCTATTGTGATGACTTGAGAGCCTCCCAGATGATTCTAGAAGAACCCAGAAACACCATAAAGGTCCAAGTGAAATGATGCACAAATGTTAATGGATGATGTTGACTTTATGTGCTACTGTTGTATCATAAAGAATATGCTTGTCCTTTTCCCCTGGTTCCTACGAGATAACCTCTAAATCCTCAGAATTTCCTCAGTGGCAGGAGAATCTTTGCGGACCCATGAGACCATACCTGACTGTATCTAGGTAGTCATGCCACAAGACAGCTTCAAAAGAGGGAGAGCTACAAAAGGAAGATCCGAGGGGTTGGTGCTGTGGACAAGGCAAGGAAATGGAGGCTAAAGGTTGAGTTCAATCCCTGGCCAATGATTCAATCTACCATATGTAAGCAATGATACACCAGGGACAACTGGATACCAACACTCACACAAGCCTACTGGGTGGCGACAGACATCAACACACCTGAGTGATGCATTCGCAGGACATGGAGTTTTATATTTGGTACCCTCCAAGACCTTGTGCCTATCATGTGTCACTTGGCTGGCCCTGATTTGTATCCTTTACCATGAAACTATAATGCTTTCCTGAGTTCCAAGAGCTATTCTAGTAAATTCCCAAATCTGATGACAGAGTGGGAACTGCATATTGTTTAGCAACTTGGTGAGAAGGTGACTTGGGCATCCCAGAAAGTGAAGTTGGTTGTCTGATGTGGGGGATTCTTCTTTTTATTAGCATAGATTTGTCATACAAAGCACTGAGTTTCATTGTTGGACCCCCAGACTGGGGTACCCAATGTTCACGGGAGGTCGCACCCC
>NW_008348998.1:0-616 GCF_000622305.1 Nannospalax galili | reverse complement strand
TCCCCAATTGTTCACAGTAATAACTTGCAAGCTTTTTATCAGGACAGGGAAGGGTCTTGCAGATCATGTCACCTTTCAGATTTACCATACACACACAAAAATTATTTTTATGCTTAATATTTGATTAGACTGTGTCTGATGTGAAAACTGGCCACAAAGTAATGCTGAAGTCAGAGTCTAGAAATCTCCACTCCTGACCAGGGCAGTGAACACCTCCACAGTCACAGCAAAGTGCTGGTGAAGGCAGCTGTCTTGCTCAGAGGTGAACAGTTTCAAGAGTTTGAAAACAAGCTGCATGAGAAGGAAGGACAAGCAGTGTCAGCAAAGCCTGTGAACAGGCAGGGTACTTGCCTAAGGCCAAGATCAAGGGAGAAAACCACGGTTCATGCTACTAGAGCAACACCATTCCCCAGGATTCCTGCTTTCAGGGGTTCTCACTATAAAGACTCTCTCTCTCTCTCTCTCTCTCTCTCTGTGTGTGTGTGTGTGTGTGTGTGTGTGTGTGTGTTTGAAGCTTCCACCTGATTCCAACGTCCAGCCAGAATAGAGAACCACTGGGATGGTATTACAGAATTGCCTGAGTAACCTTCAGAAACCTAAGGTGGACAGCAGGAAT
>NW_008348997.1:0-708 GCF_000622305.1 Nannospalax galili | reverse complement strand
AAAATAATAAATAAAAATATTAAACAAACAAACAACAACAACAACAAAAAAACAAGGCCCTGGGCTCAATTGCTAGCAATGCAAAGAAAAACAGAATATACTTTACCTGCAGCTTCTGATACATTTCAATGTTAATTGCTTTGACCTCCTCTAGTTGTTGGCGAAGGCCTATCAGGGTATCCTGTTTCTCATGAACATCTTTTTCCAGCAACTTCATAGCAAGTTCAATCTCATGCTTCATGCTGACTTGAACTGACAGCTCATTCTCCACATCCTGCAATTTCAGAATGTCTTCAATTTACATGCCACTTTAGGATGTCAAAATCAGACACGTGTCGGGCGTGGTGGCGCACACCTTTTGTCCTAGCACTTGGGAGGCAGAGGCAGGCAGATCTTTGTGAGTTCAAGGCCAGCCTGGTCTACATAGTGAGTTCAGATCAGCTGGGGCTACAGGGAGACCCTGTCTCAAAAAGTCAATCAATCAATCAATCGATCTTTTTTTTTTTAAAAAGCCGGACGTGGTGGCGCATGATTAAAGAATCAGCTCACCTGGTATGGTGGCTCACATGTGTAAACCCAGAATTCAGGAGGATGAGGCAGGAGAATCACTTCAAATGCAAGGTCCAGTCTGGACTATACAGCAAGATTCTGCCTCAAATACAAAACTAGGGGCTGGAGAGATTGTTCACTGGTTAAGAGTACTGGCTG
>NW_008348996.1:8844-10127 GCF_000622305.1 Nannospalax galili | reverse complement strand
GCTGCCAGCAAGCTTGTTTATTGCGTACAAAGGGCCCCTCCTATATACCCCTCAAACTTCCCCCATTGGCTCTGAGAGTTGAGCTGTATATTGTCTATTGGCGTGGCCGTCGTGTCATCTGTCTCTAGCCGGGAGGCAGATATCAGGTTAGCGGTTTGAGGAAGTAGGTCGTGTTAGACTGGCGCGCCTGCGCACAAGTCTCCAGGTCTGGTATTGTGGCGGTTCCCCACAGGCCCCTCCTACAGATAATTGTAGACAAACGCATACTGAACAGCACTGTTTACTTGTAGAATTATGAAAGTCTTTGGATTAGTTTCTTTGGGAACCTAGAACTACTGAATTTTATAATTTAAAAAATTTGTCATACATATAAAATAATATATATTGGGGCTGGAGAGATGGCTCAGTGGTTAAGAGCACTGACTGCTCTTGCAGAGGACCTGGGTTTGACTCCCAGCACCCACAAGGTGGCTACGAACCATCCTTAACTCCAGTTCCAGGGGAATCCAAAGCCCTCTTCTGACCTCAGTGGCATTGCATGACACGGGTGCACTCACATACATGCAGGCAATATGCTCATACACAGAAAAAAAAAAGAATATTATTTGTATATATTCAGAATATTTCACTGTACATCTTAGAGAATATCCTCATTCTTGAATAAAAGAATAAAAGACTCTTTGTTCCTTACCCAACTGAACTTGGTGAAGTTTTTTAACATAATATAACAGGTTCTTAATTACTTTTTCTTATTCCTGTGACAAAATACCTGACAGAAGCAACTTTAGGGCAGAAGGTTGTGTTTTAGCTCATGGTTTCAGAGACATTGCAGTCCATCATGGTGGGGAAGGCAAGGCAGTGGGAGTGACTCCATCCATAGAAGTGCAGTGACTCTTCGGATTGTGGCCTACCAGAAGACAGACGAGAACTCAGGACCAAAATCATGGGCGATTGTCACTTTCACAGCCTGTACCTATATGGTGACCTGTGTCTGCCAGCCAAGTGCCACCTCCTAAAGCTCTTCCATGGTCTTCAGAACAGCACCACAAACTGGAGAGCAAGCCTGTGGGGAATATTTCAGATCATAACGCCAGAAAAAAAATCAGCATCATTTAATTTCTTTTATAATATTGTTCACTCATCTTAAAAATAACTTAGCGAATTAAGAATGAAAGGATGGTAAAAATACAACTTAAGTAGAAATTTTAATCATAGCAAACCCCAATACATAAACACCTCAAAATGGGCATATTCTTGAATAAATCTGTGATTAAATTTGGAAT
>NW_008348996.1:0-472 GCF_000622305.1 Nannospalax galili | reverse complement strand
TTCAAGCCCCACCTCCTTTGGATTGTGCTACCTACATTCAGGGCAGGTCTCCCCCCTTCTGTTGCTGTCTCACAGAGCGGTCATCTCTGGGTGCCCCTTACAGTTGTACTCAAGTGTGCTTTGTTATTAGTGTTGGTCCATCCAACCAAGTTGACAGTCAAGATTAACCATAACAGATAATATCAATTTTTTATAGTGAAATCTTATTAGGTAGATCTTATTTTTAAATCCCTAATACCAATAAGGCTTTTACATATTTTGCATTAAATTATATGTCATCTGAGATTAACAGTATTGTAGGTTTGGGCTTGTTTGTTTTGTGAATTCAGCTATTCTCATCCTTTTCTTTTTAAATATTTTATTTATCTTTATTTTCTGTGTATGAGTGTACTGCCTGCAGGTATGTAAGTGCACCCGTGTTGTGCAGTGTCCGCAGATGTCAGAGGGGGTGTCAGATCCCCTGGAACTGGAG
>NW_008348995.1:0-467 GCF_000622305.1 Nannospalax galili | reverse complement strand
CCAGCACAGGCCTTTGGGTTTGTGTTTCTAATGCATTCTGAGTTGAGATAACACCTTGTAAATCATGTGTGTAGACCTTGAAGGCAACCAGAGCTGTGAGGGACACAGAGAGAGAAGCCTAACTTCAAAGCATGATTTTTGAGAGAGTGTGATAAAACAGTGAATTTTTCAAGTTTATCTTATACAAAATTCTTATTTTTTAACACAGGAAGGTAAGCCAGGTGTGGTGGCACACGCCTTTAATCCCAGCACTTGGGAGGCAGAAGCAGGCAGATCTCTGTGAGTTCAAGGCCAGCCTGGTCTCCGTAGCGAATCCAGGCCAGCTGGGGCTACAGGGAGACCCTGTCTCAAAACACCACCACCAACAACAAAAACAAAACAAAACAGGAAGGCTGTTGAGATGGCTCAGAGGATAAAAGGGTAGACGCTCTTGCCACACCAGTCAGAAAACCCAAGTTCAATCATCA
>NW_008348994.1:2109-2630 GCF_000622305.1 Nannospalax galili | reverse complement strand
ATCGGTGTGATTTTGAGGCAAGCAAGACAAGTCTAAAACTTTGCAATGAGAACATGGCATGACCAGCCAGTAGATGGAGACAAAGAGGAACGAATGGGATGGGAGAAAAGAAAAAAAAAAAAAAAAGAAAGCAAAAACCCAGGGAGCCAGTGAAAAATAAAAACGGAAAAACGGAGAGAGGTAGCTAGTGAGCAAGAGAGGGAGAGAGATCACAAGGCTTAGTAGAAGCTGAGGGAAGATGAGCCCCAGAAGGGTGGGGCAGGGGATAGAGATAGAGAGACAGAAACAGAGACAGAGACAGAGAGACAGAGAGACAAAGAGAGACAGAGACAGAGACAGAGGAGAGCAAATAGAAAATGAAGGCAAGATGCTGAGAATAAGGAAAAGTAGAGAAGGGGGAGGGAACTGAGAGAGCAATAAGACTTGAGTGCATTGGGGAGGCAGACCTGCCCCCCAGGTGGGATTAGGCAGCCATAAATGGAAACCAGTGCTGCCCAGTGGCCTTTAGTTGGGTCCAGGAG
>NW_008348994.1:0-393 GCF_000622305.1 Nannospalax galili | reverse complement strand
TTTTCATTTCAAGTTTGATTTCAATTTGGCTTTTCTTAAGATATCTGTTTGCTTTATTAAGTTCTAATTTCACATCTTAAATTGCTTTCTTATTTCATTCCCTTGTTTGTTTTTTCCATAGTCTTTCTTTAGTATCTTATTCATATCTTCTTTCAGTTCTTTGAATATATTTATAATTGCTATTTGAAATCATTGTCCCATGTATCAGCAAGCTTTTTTTCTGTGGAAACATTATGGTAAGAGTGGTAATTTCTGGAGGAGGCATATTATCTTGGTTACTCGTGTTGTTTTGTTTTCTGCATAGTGGCCTAAGTATCTGGAGTCAGGTTGCTTGTTGTTTCATGGTACAGATATCAGTTCTTGACTTTGCTGTGTAGGTGTTTAGTACTTTGT
>NW_008348993.1:0-903 GCF_000622305.1 Nannospalax galili | reverse complement strand
TATATATATATACTTATATGTAGACATAGGTCATGGAACCAGAAAGGAGACCATGAGAGAGTCAAAAACAAGTGCTGAGGAAGCAGGGAAGTGGGGGGGGGGCGCAGTGCCCTAAAACACGTGTGACATTAGAGCAGAGAGGCAGCTACTGGGGTGGATGGATACAAAGGGGACAGGAGGATGGACAGGAGGATGGACAGGAGGATGGGGAAGAGGGTGTGGGGAAGGTCAGCAAAAACAAACCGTGTTTGAAAATGCCATAATGGAACCTAATGCTTTTATTTAAAAAATAAAAAAATTTAAAAAGAAAGGAAATCAATACAAAGCCATTTGAAAGAAGTTGGAGTGGGCCAGGCTTCTGAACTTCATGTTTTTGTCATTCAAACCCATTGTTGCTTGATTTTGAAGTTAGTAAACAGGAGAAGCGTCAAATTGTGGATAAGTTACTTTAGAAATGTTAAAGGTAGGGAAAACGGAGATGGAATTTCTTAGTCATAGATCACAAAACCAACAAGCATCCAATTTAAAACCTGAAGATTCAGCCTATAGAAGTTTTTGAACATCTAGATGTTAGATGAGATATGCACGTAGACATATAATTGACATTTTTACTTTTCAAGGTGAGACTGAAGCATAAGGTACTTAGTATAGTGTGAGATACACCGTATAAACACTATAAATTCATTTGTTGTGCATCCAATATTCAAATGTAACTGGATATCTTGTGTTTTCAGTTGCCAACTCTGACAATTATATTCTGACATCTCCTTTGAAATAATTGCTAATTTCATGCTAAGCTACAAGGGAGGGGCATTAGTTAAGCAAAATGATTGCTAAGGAAAGCTACAGGAGGCATTTTTTTTTTTTTTGTCTTTTTGAGACAGGGTCTCCCTGTAGTCCCAG
>NW_008348992.1:0-367 GCF_000622305.1 Nannospalax galili | reverse complement strand
CAAGGGCTACCAGGAGCAGATCGCGTCTTTGAATTCCAAATGCAAGATGCTGACGATGAAGGCCAAGCACGCCACCATGCTGCTGACAGTGACAGAGGTCGAGGGGCTGGCGGAAGGGACTGAGGATCTGGACCGAGAGCTCCTCCCCACGTCTTCGGCTCACCCCTCCGTGGTCATGGTAAGAATCTGCACCCCGCACCCCCACCCCCACCCCGCAGCCTGCCTTGGTCTTTGGACTGGAGTCCGGCGGGTGGCCCTACTGCCCCAGCTAGGCTCTTATAGACATCGACTTTAGAGCTTGCAAATTCGAATTCAAGAGTGATTTCCTGGACTCCCAGTGACTACCCTGGGGCCAGACTCAGCCTTT
>NW_008348991.1:0-610 GCF_000622305.1 Nannospalax galili | reverse complement strand
TCCACAGCACACCCCTAAGGAAAACTGACTCTCCCTCTTCCAGCAGCTATCAGTTGCCACTAGTTCCTCAGCTAGAACTAAGGCCTCTTGCTCATCTCCCCACTTCCAAGATGGGATTCTGTCTGGCTTGAGCTTATGTGGATCTTGTGCATGCTGACACCATTGCTGTGTATTCATATGAGCAGCTGCCCAACTGTCTTGAAAACTTTTTCCTTGTGCTCATCTACTACCTCTGGCTCTTACAATTCTTTCACCCCTTCTTCTACTGATCCCTGAGCCTGAGGCCATTACAGTAAAGGTGACTGTAGCTTGCTATTTCCTATAAATTTGTTTGGTGATTCTGTGTTTTGCTGAATTATTGGTATTTATTTTCCTTCTCCTGTCTTAGTTTTAAGGATTTGCTGTGTTGGATGTGGTTGTTTATTTCCCAAGACTAGTTCATTTATCTATTATTTTCATGGAGTGAATACTTTCATGTCTTCACATGGAGGAGGCTATGTTTCTTCTTCCTGCCTGTAAAGTATTCCTTTAACAATTTTCTGTAGGGCTGGGTAGGTTGTGTTGAATTGCCTTCATTTGTAATTGTCTTGAAATATCCACTAGTTTTTTT
>NW_008348990.1:0-534 GCF_000622305.1 Nannospalax galili | reverse complement strand
AGTAAATTTTTTAAAAATTTATTATTTTTTGTTTTTGTTTTTTAGCTCAGTACAGAATTTTTTTTAGAAGAAGCATTTCATATAGCTTTAATATACTCATTAACAGTTTACAAAGCAAAGATACATCTTTTTCAAAAGTGGCTATAAAATTTTTAGGTTCGTTGTTGAATTAATACAGTTATACAATATTGAACTCAGTATAAGCCCTGTAAGACATAAAATTGAATGGGTTTTTAACCTTTAAAAAAGATCTCCATTTCATTTTAGAATATATTTTTCCTTGCAGAAAGACTCATTGTTTTTGCTCATAACACTGAGATGTTGGCACATGCATCTCTAATCTGTATGTATCTGATTATTACTAGTCATAACTGGTTGCACTCAGATCCTTGGCACCTGTGTATGTCTATAAAGTAATCAGGTAGATTGCAATGGTAATGTTCATCACCTCTATTAATTAACATGAAGTAACTTTTTATGCATCCTCCTCAAATGTAATTCATTTTTTAAAATTTGTTGATTTTGTGTGTGTGT
>NW_008348989.1:0-596 GCF_000622305.1 Nannospalax galili | reverse complement strand
TTGAGGTATCTTTTCCCTTTTCTGGTGTCTGTATTTCTTTGTCATTAGCACAGAATGTGGTAACATGAGTTCCCACAGGTGATGTTTATACACTACAGTCAGAAGCTATGACTTTTGAGGATGGATCCCTCTGACTGAAAACCCTGGTGTGCCTTTAATGAGAATTCTAAAATATTTTTAGTTGCTCTTTCCTCAGAGAAGTGGGACATTAATTTAACCATCTCATCCCATCTGTTATATCCCATAAACCCTCTCTTTCTCCCCTTTCCTGTTTTGAAAGCAGAGTTCTCACAAAACATGCTTGTCATTGAACAATTGATGACACTGTCATGTGACCAGAGTTCAGTCAATGTGTCATCTAGACAGGCATTTGCTTAATTAATATGTTGTAGTTTTGCCTTCAATCAAAGAAACTTCAGACATCAGTGTTACAGAAAAAGATGGTTTAGCTTGTTTTGATTAAGTTTGGTTCAATTAGCTTTGAGCAGGAGTTCATCTTTACAGTTCATGAGAGAGGAGGGAGGTGAAAAGGAAGTAGAGAAGTAAGATCTGGTCTCCAGGCATAACCGTGGCCATGAACAAACCCAGCAGGCTTC
>NW_008348988.1:0-882 GCF_000622305.1 Nannospalax galili | reverse complement strand
TTTTAATTTTTGCACCCTGGAGACTTTAATGGGACAAGTCATGACATCAATGTACCCTTTCTATGGTCCCAGTGCAAACATGTGGTTTCTTTGTAAAGGTGCTGATCTCTTTGGCAATTACAGACTTTTTGTCAGCACGTGGATTCTCTTCAATAAAAGTTCTTTTCCTAACCAAACTATGGTTTTCAATAGCTTTCTCTCCTGTATTTTGCCCTCAATTGTACTGCAAACTTGTCTAAATGCGGTGGCTGATACCCATGACACAATCCGAATTGTGCCCTGCTTTGAAATTTTCTCTGCCCAAATTTTGAAGTCTGCTTCACTCAGATTTCCAAGACACAAGCAAAACAGTCAGATTCTTTGCAAGAATATAATGTAAATAGCCTCTGACATAATTCCCAATAAAGCCTTGCTTCCATTTCAAACTGCACGGACACATTATGCACTGTTCATATTTCTATTGGCATCATTTTAAAAAAATATTTTTTATTAATTTGTTTTTATTTTATGCGTGTGAGTACTTGCCTGCTTGTATGTAAGTGCACCATGTGCATGCAATGCCCACAGCCGCCTGAAGAGAGTATTCGATCCCTTAAAACTGGAGTTATAAGCAGTTGTTAGCCACCACGTGGGTGCTATGAATGGAACCCAGGTCCTCTGCAAGAACACCCAGCAGTCTTAACCCCTGAGGCATCTCTTCAGTTCCTTCTGTTGGCATCCCTGTATAAACATCCAGAAGAATTGTCCATAGCGATGTGTTTGCAGCATTCCATGGTTGCTCTGGCCTGTGTCACCAAATTCCTCCAACTTCATTCTATAAAACAATTTCAAACCCTGAGAGTCCATGGTCAAGTTTAATCCCAACATTGACTTTCATTCTCT
>NW_008348987.1:0-503 GCF_000622305.1 Nannospalax galili | reverse complement strand
GAGGAGTTGGAGGGGAACTGGGGGATGTAAAATAAAGCTATTTTTGCCAATAATCAGTGCCCAGACAAATAGATAGGTCCACAGGATACTTAAATTATATTAGAGAACTCAGTAACCAATAAAAAATTTTTAATTAAAAAAAATACTCTGGGCTGGAGAGATGGCTCAGAGGCTAAGAACACTGGGTGTTCCTGAAGACCTGGGTTCTAATCCCAACACCCACATGGCAGCTAACAGCTGTCTGTGACTCCAGTCCCAATAGATCCGACAGTCTCTTCTGACCTCCTTAGGCATTGCATGACACAGGTGCACTTACCTACATGCAGGCAATACACACATGGGCATAAAATAAAAATAAACACAATTTTAAAATAAAAGAAAGACTTTTAAAAAATACTCATGTATAAATTCTCAGAAAGCAAGACAGTCATGGAGAGTATGTAATGGAGGCACAGTGTAGTAAGGCAGGGGAAAGGCTCTGAATATAATAAAAACACATTGCA
>NW_008348986.1:0-863 GCF_000622305.1 Nannospalax galili | reverse complement strand
ATAAGAAATGAATAAAAACTGTAATTTTTTACACATCACGGAAGCACTTTCGTTGGCAGAATTTTATATTACTGACCACTGCACTCTCTTTACTCTAGAGTCTCATGGGTCTGTTTGATTCCAGGGGAATCCGACGCCCTCTTCTGACCTCCATGGCATTGCACGACACGGCTGCACTCACATACATGCAGGCAATACACATAAAAAAAAATATTGTTGCAAGTGATCTGCAAAAAAATTCTGTAATGCTAGCTATGAAGACAGTGCTGGTTGTCACATGTAATTAAACTTGCAGTTTTAAACTTATTTCAATGTGATGTTCGACCTATTGCTTAGCCTGAAGTCCTTCTCAAAGTAGCAATCAGTATGTTGGCTGCCTGAATCAACCCTCTGAACCATGTAGTGACCAAAATGGCTAATTGTCCAAGGAGCCTCGAGTGCTAGCAGAAGACTCACAAGACTTCTGGAGAATGTGAAGACCGTACTCAGCCAGGGGAGCTGTAGCCTTACTTACACCTTTTGCTTTTCTCATTCATGAAAGCTGTGACCTCTACACCAACAAATTTTGCAATGCCTTTCCCTTTGCCAGAACAACACTTAGCCATGCAATCTTATAGACAGCCTCATGACTAAGGAGTTGGTGACAAGTCCAGCTTCTCAAAGCTCCTTCACGCAGTACCTCCCGACATAAAGATCTCAATAACTGCTGCTCAGTCATTTGGACAGCACCTTTCCTGGGCAGGGAGTCAACCCTGTACTGTCTACATCATAATCCACCAAGCACAGTCCTCATCAGAGCTATAGCTTTGTGTCCACAATATTATACGGAGAGTAGATTTGGATGAAAGGAAACAGTGCACTGA
>NW_008348985.1:0-707 GCF_000622305.1 Nannospalax galili | reverse complement strand
ACCTCTCTCTATGCCTAAGACTCATGGAACACAGCAGAACATTGGGTAGAGAGAAGACTAACACATCCCTCAACTCTCAAAGCTTTCTCATAAAACAGTGCTATGCACACAGAGGACACAACTGGGCAGATTTTAGAGAACAAGAGACTGCAGAGTGTGTGTCCCTGGATAGGATTCCTATATTAAACCTCACCCACTCATGGCTCAGGGACCATTGCCAAAGAGGAGGTGGAAATATTGTAAGAGTCAGGGTTGGTGCATGAACATAAAGAAACAGAGGGTTTCAGGCTACTGGGAACTTGGTCATATGAACTTGCAACAGTGATGACAGCATGCACAAGACCTGTGCTGACACAGTCAGAACTATATTTTATTTCTTAAGCAAATAAAACCCACAGAACTCAAGAACATAGGGACCATCTGCGCAGCACTTTCTACATGTGGGGCCTCACAGGGCCCCTATAGCTTTGGGTCATTCTCACCTCGCCTTTGTCCAATAAAGTTTTAAGTTCACATTGTGTGGGTGAAAAAACTGAGATTCAAAAGGCAATGTCCAAAGATTTGTAAAAGTCAGAGAGAGAAAAGGCCCAGGAACAGTTATGCCCAGTTCCAGCATTAACTGCTTCGGATGAGCATGTGTGCCTAGACTAAACATTGCATCCCAGGAGTCCTTAGTGAGTTTTAGAAGCTAACCCTGTGAAATAATG
>NW_008348984.1:0-505 GCF_000622305.1 Nannospalax galili | reverse complement strand
CGACACTTCAGGGAGCAGGATCATTGCATACAGATATTCTACCAGATCACCGTGGCATTGTCCCTTATGATAGCTATGAGATCTTTTGTTTTCTCCTTAACAACTCTTAGAAAACATTGATGGGCAAACTTACACTTACTACAAAGGTCATTCCTGGATAACTACTGTGTCCTAAAATGTATAGTGTTTTAGTGTTTGTGAAAAAATGATGCTAAATGCACACTAAGTAACATTAAACTCATTGAGGTATGTATGTATCTATATATTGTTGGTCTCTCTCTCTCTCTCTCTACACACACACACACACACACACACACACACACACACATGCATCCAAGAGCAGGTACATGTGGAGAGAGAGAATGATAAAAATGTATACTTATGCAAAGGTACTAAAGGATAATAATAATAGTGATATTAATCATCATAATAAAAAGGAAAAAAAGGACACCCAGATGTAGGTAAAAGCATGGTGCTGGAGGAGTCCCTTTTGCCCTTCAACACC
>NW_008348983.1:0-959 GCF_000622305.1 Nannospalax galili | reverse complement strand
TGCCTATCAGCAGTATGTCCATCTCATGGGCTACTGCATGGTCAAGAATCTATACATCTGATTTATTCTTTTACTTTTTGACTCAGTACACTCAAAAATAATCCCTGGAGAATTTCAAAGAATAAAATAGATACCCATGCCAAGAGGCATGGGTGTAAAAAGCAAACAGGGCTGAACATACAAAAGACATGAAAGATCAATTTCTGGATAGTGGTTTTATTGGCAATGATAAGTGGAGTTATCACCATTAAAACCTCAGGGAATTAGTTCTAAATAAAGCAGCCTCATACAGGTGTTTGGGCCCATCTAGTGGAAACCCACTCCATTCCAGCCCCTCACCTTAGCAATTACATGTACATGGACCCAATCTATATGGATGCCCCGCCCAGCCCAGCCCAATCCAGCCCCTTACCAAATAGAGGTGTGTGGGCACATCTTCAGGGATGCCTGCCCAGCATAGCTCATACCATCCCCTCATCAATTACAGGTGTGTGGCACAGCTACCTGGATATCCAACCCAGCCCAAGCCAGTCCCTTATCAATTACTGGTGTCTGGGCTATCTACATGGAAGCCCATCCTATCTCAAACCAGTCCCTTATCAATTGCAGGTGTGTGGGCACAACTACATGGATGCCCATCCCAAACAATTACAGTGTAGCCTTTATCAATTATAGCTGTGTTGGAAGATCTACATGAATACCCAGTCTAGTAGTGCATTTCAGCCTGTCCCAGCCACTTATCAAGTATAGGTGTGTGGGCACATGAAGGGACTGTGAAATAGTGTTCCTAAGGCTTTAAAACTATGTTAGATAAATTCAGCTGTAATCTTGAGTATGTATGCCGGGTGAGTCTTATCTCATGAGAAAGCTTATTCATGAATGCTTGCTGGGGAGTTATCTCCAGAATGCTGTTTCTCAGGAGACACTTGATCTCCGAAGAACATCTTTGGTGATAATGC
>NW_008348982.1:307-472 GCF_000622305.1 Nannospalax galili | reverse complement strand
TTAATACTCTTTAAATATGATATCAAACAATAAGCATATTCCATAACAAATTTACTCTTAAACATCAACAAGAACAAAAACATTAGTTCAAAGGAATGAAGATTCCTACAACTACTATCTTCTGGAGTTACTTCAGTGTTTATATCTTTAGATAACATTCTCTCC
>NW_008348982.1:0-161 GCF_000622305.1 Nannospalax galili | reverse complement strand
TAAAGTAGGGATGTGGTTGTCTTTTGAAGACAAAGAATAAAAAAAAAACATCCTGGAGTGAATCTGGAAATATGACAACAGAGTTGGTCATTGGTTCTGCAATTTTAAATGTGGTCATTCACCTGCCCAAATACTTAACCAGATTTCATATATATATATAT
>NW_008348981.1:0-291 GCF_000622305.1 Nannospalax galili | reverse complement strand
CATCATGGAAGAGGGGGTAGAAAGATTGTAAGAACCAGGGAGGAGGTGCAGGCCCATACGGAAACAAAGTCCTACAAGCCCTTGGGACCCTGCTTATATGATTCTATGGCAATGGTGTCACCATACACTAGTCCCATGCAAACTCAGGCAGAAAATAACCCAGCATAGAACTGGGAAAATATACATCAGACCTCAATCTTATCTGAAGGAATGTTGGCAACTGAGTGCTGCTAGATAAATAAGAGCTGATTTTCCTAAAACAAGGGGCTTTAGATAGGCTGACTAGACTCA
>NW_008348980.1:0-439 GCF_000622305.1 Nannospalax galili | reverse complement strand
ATTGAGGTAAAGAATAAGAACAAATCATTCTGGAAGAACACAAAGGAAAATTATGGGGCGCGCTGGGCACCAGGTGTGGGGTGCGTGGGTATCTCAGGGTCCCCGCGCACACCTGGAGAGTCGTGGTGCGGGTCCCACAGGCTTCTCCGCTGTGTCGCATCCTGGAAGTGGCAGCAGGTCTGGCCGCGTGTCGCTGTCCTATGCTTCAGTGCTGAAAGTCCCTGCTGCTGAGGCTTTGCTCAGCTGTGTCTCCACCCTGATTTCACCTGTGCACCTTCCTCAATATGCGAGTTCCACCGGCCGCTGGAACACGCGGGAATAGTGCGAGGGGGCTGAAGCTGGGATCCGTGAGTCGGTGACGGAGGAATGCTGTCCCCCAGAGAGGCTAGATCGCCAGTAGTAAGACGCAGGACTCTGCTTAGTCCGTGTTACAGCTTTT
>NW_008348979.1:0-1458 GCF_000622305.1 Nannospalax galili | reverse complement strand
GTATGAATTTATAAAGTTCAATAAAAATATTTAAAATTATTTTATTTATCATTTTTATGTATATTAGTGTATTGTCTGATGTATGTGAGTGCACCTGTGTTGTGTAAAGTCCATGGATGTCAGAAGTGGGTGTCTAATCCCTTGGAACTAGAGTTATAGATGGTTGTTATTCACCATGTGAGTGCTGAGAATCAAATCTGGTTCCTCTGCAAGAGCAGCCAGTGCCCTTTACTGATAATCTATGACTCCAGTCCCCAATACGAGTTTTTTTTTTTTTCTCTTTTTTGAGACAGGGTCTCCCTGTAGCCCCAGATGTCCTGGAACTCACTATGTTGACCAGGCTGGTCTCAAACTCACAAAGACAGACCTGCTTCTACCTCCAAAATGCTGGGATTAAAGGCATGTGTCACCATTCCTGGCTTCCAATATGAGATTTTAAATGATCCTAAGTCAAAGACAGTAATGTTTTGAATGTAGTTTCAGAACCTGTGTGTCCTGAGGAGCACTTCTTCTTCTGAGGGGCAAGCCCTGCTGTGGAGTGTTAACTATGAACAGGGAGCTTGGAGAGTTAGTCACAGAGGGTGGAGTGTTGGCACCATCTTGGCAGCAGCAGCATAGAAAAAATGACTCCTTTGTCTTGCTGGTGTGGAAGAGAGAGGGGGCATTTCTGATCTGGAGTGAGACCTTGGCCCAGAAGGTGTGGACAAAAGATAACAGAGACACTGGATGGGGTGCTGAGGCAATCTGAAATGGCAGGCCACTGTGCCACAGAGTGGAATGGGCACTGTGTGTTCATCTTTGTGAGGCGCTGAATGTTCACCTTTGTAAGTTACTCTATTTCTCCTACCTTGGAAATAAACTATGAAAAATTCAGATGAAGATGTTTCATATGGTTTGTCTAATAGTGGCAGAAGCAAGAGACCCTAAGAGAACTTGGGCGATAAATTAGTGCAGCCAGCAGGATGGCACTGGAAACAACAAACAACAGGACTTTGGGAAAAGTAAGGGAGATAATGGTGGCATTGACACAGATCTTACAATGATCATGAAATATGTAACTATAAAGGGACCATCCACACAGAAGCATCATGCCAAGGGATGGATGATGTTCATAGTACCAGAAAGTGCTATGCAGAATTTTGGGGAAGAAAAGATCCCCCATGGTTCTACTCAACAATGGACTCCTTGGGCTGCATGCTATGGACATGCCAAACTGCCTGCAAGTGTAATAATGGCTCCACTAACATACGTACAACTGACAAATTTTTAATTGGATAAGGCCCACTCCTAGGGGTGGACACACATCTCGTGCTGCAGATCAGGATAACCATTCCTGCATTGAGAAAGGCTGCAGGCCCTTATGGGGAAGCCATTACAAGTATACTATTTAATGAATATATTACACCTCTGGGATATCCTCTAGGCATTTGTATTTACATTCATGTTTGTTTAGATGTG
>NW_008348978.1:2160-4244 GCF_000622305.1 Nannospalax galili | reverse complement strand
GACTTGGAATGAACCACTTCTGCAGATCATACCTGTTATAGTCCACGAATCAGATCAACAGGGCGTAGAAGGCATAGAGATCTCTGACCAGAGTGATGAACTCATCTAGAATAAGCAGTTCCGTCTCAGACATGTCTCCCCTGGCCTCGGCCTTCAGGTGGTCTTCCTCAGACACCACCACGGCTGCCTTTTTCTTCAGCTTCTCCACCAAGGGCAAGAAATGAGTTTTTAAGAGTTGAGGTTTCACTTTATTGATGATAGGCTGAGAAAATACTGTTTGAAGACAGATATTACTATTTTCCTATGAATAAGCATTCACTAAACCAAGGGTGAGTTGTGGAAATGATAATGGAATTGAGATGTGTACAAAATATGCAAAAATTCAATAAAAATATGCAAAATAAATATATCAAAAAAAAGTAAAAGCTATGTGGAAAGTTACTGCGATGGTCAGCTTTAACTTGACACCACCTACACTTGGTAAGAGAGGCTCAGTGGGGGATTGTCTACACTTAGTTGGCCAGTGGGCATGCTTCTGAGAGACTGTCTCGATGTGGGGCCACCTGCCCTCTGTGGGTGATGCCATTACCTGGGGGCTTCTTGAACTGTGTAGAAGTGGGGAATGGAGCCCAGCACAAGCAGGTGAACATGTGTGTTTCTGTCCTTTTGCACTGTGGATCTGATGTGGTCAGTTGCTTTGAGCTCCTGGAAATGTGACTTTCTCATGGTGATGAACTATAACCTGGAATTATAGATGTGCATAAACTATCTCCCTTACCTTGCTTTTTGCCAGGACATTTTATAACTCAGACATGAAACTATGACAATTACAGAACATCTAATTTTATCTATCTGTTCAACAAGAATGACCAATGATATTTTTGAATGCAGAGGAAAGCACTAGATTACTGTAGGAAACGTCCAGCTGTCGCTCTCAAATCTTGCCTGGGAACAACCCAGTTGGAAGGCCGTGTTCTTTCGGCTTCTTACCCGCTAAGCGCTTCATCCAGGCGCCTTCGTCTATCCCCAGGTTGCTGTAGATGATTTTCAGGATGTTGCCCAGCAGCATGTTCATATGCTCCGAGCTGAGGCCCGTGCAGCAGGTCTCGGCTCTCTCCACCCGGTTCTCCGGTCCGCGCTCCCACCACCGGGACATGTAACTGCAGAGCATGGGCAGCACCACCTCCATCACGTGCGGCATCCGGGTGTAGCGGATGCCGGACTCCGCCAGCTCTACAGTCTACTCCATGAGCTTCTCCAGGGATGGTATATTCGGGCACACATCCTCCACGTTGGCTGGTAAGCTGAGAGCTGGGGAAGGACAGGTCAAAGTGGACCACGCTCAGTGAAGGAATGGGCACCACGCAGCAGGTTTGCACTGCCTGAAACACACACTATTGCATTTGGGCTCAATACTCAGCCTGGCCTGGTGGGCCTTCTCCTGGCACGTAACAGCAAACAGGAACAGCCAGACCCCTCCTCCAGCTCCCTACACTCAAGTAACTGTGTGAACCCATTCACCTTCCCTCCCTGTGACGGGGGAAGGAGACTGAAGGTCCAGTTTTCAGCGCTGGCCTTCTGGATGCTTTGCCCAGCTTGGGGGCCTTGATCCTGCCCTTGCAAGGCCTTTGTTTTCGCCTTTCCCTCTCCAGTGGCTTCTGACCAGGAGCTGCTCAAGGGGTGAAACTGTGCTTCCCAGACAGCCTTGCATGCACAGGAATTAGGCTCATTTCCACCACACACTGAACTGATTTTTGTTTACGTCCCTTAACTCATGCACTGTTAAGAAGTTCTGCAGCACTGCCCAAATTCCTGTTCCTTCCTTACCATCAGCACATCTGGTCTTTTCTGCTTTGGAGTCAATTGCAGCAGAGTCCTTAACTCACCTTCCCCTAGATGAAATAATCCCCTCTTTGGTGATCCATTTTTTAAACTCTCTTCTCTTTCCAGCCTATATATTTTATATATTTGTTAAGGAAACTGTGTCCGTTCTGACTGACTCAAAGCCTTAGCTCTTCAAGCTTTTTTTATTGTTGTTGTTTAATCATGGATTTTTTTTTTTCCTCAGGAGCAACTGAAACACA
>NW_008348978.1:0-1102 GCF_000622305.1 Nannospalax galili | reverse complement strand
ATATATATGAAGCTAATATATGAGTCAGGGCTCAGGGGAGGGCTCTGGACTGGTGTTAAAGCAGGGATGCTTCCAATATGTAGATGGGTTCACTAAGGGAGTGAGTGCTGATGGAACAACAGGTATTCAAGGATATCCTGAGATACCATATAATCTGAGGCCAGGTTGCTGAGGCAGAACCCTCAAAGAAACCAAGAAGAAACAATGGCTGAGGAAGAGAGCCACAAGGACACTATGGCCTGGAAGCATGGTATGGTGGTTTGAATGAAAATGTCCCCCACAGGCTCACATATTTGAATATCTGGCCCCAGTCAGAGGTGCCCTTTGTAGAGGTTTAGGAGGTGTGACCTTGTGGAGGAAGCACGTCACTAGGGGCGGGCTTAAAGAGTTCAGAGCCTTAGTTCCCCCTCCAGTTTCCCTCTCTCTGCTTCCTGTGTGTGCTTGAAGATGTGAGTGCTCAACTTTTGGCTCCAGCTGCCCCCAGCCGCCATGCCTCCCTCCCATGATGGACTCTCTCTGGAACCATAAACCCAAATAAACTCTGCCTTCTATAAGTTGCCTCATTCATAGTGTTTTCTCAGAGCAACAGAAAAGTAACTAATGCATGTGGGAAAGAAGTGTTTCAAGGAGAAAACAATGGCTGTTCTCAATGTTCTTTTTCAAATTAATTAATTGATTGATTGATTAATTAATTTTCGTGTGTATGAGTGTCATGTGATGCCCCTGGGGCCAGAAGAGAGTGTCGGATCGCTTGGAACTGGAGTTAGTGACAGTTGTTAGCTGCCATGTGGGTGCTGGGATTTGAACCCAGATCTTCTGCAAGAAAAACCAGTGTTCTTAACCACTGAGCAATCTCTCCAGCCCATAAAAATATTATATATTTGAAACCAGTGAGAATGACTAAGATGGCCCAGTGGGTAGCGGTGCTTTCTGTTAAGACTGGCAACCTGAGTTTGATTCCTAGGACCCACAGGGTGGAAAGAAAGAACTAGTTCTCAAAAATTGTCATTAACTTAGGAAAATTCCAAATAATTTTCTTTTAGAAATACATATAATAAACAATCCAAAAATAGATTGCTAAATTATAAGTGGAGACCAGGGT
>NW_008348977.1:0-5676 GCF_000622305.1 Nannospalax galili | reverse complement strand
CAGTCTCTGGGGTTCCAGCTGGAGTGAGGAGGACAGGAGGAAGGATAGACTAGGGAGCTCCTCTCTAACCTTATTGTTCATGGCCACTGACTCAGGTGGCTCCCCAGTAGGAGAGGCCCCTCTGAAACCCAGGTCTTGGGTGTGGCTCCCATGGCCACAGGGAGCAGCAGTAGGTTGAGTGTCTCCCAGTGAGGGTGACCATTGATTCACTGGGAAGACAGTGGCAGGCTTAGGCCCCAGCATCTCTGCATTGGTGACACCGTGACCTTGACGGTCTGAGGAACTGATCTGCGAGGGATAGTTCTGTGAACTGACCCCTTTTTGGGGACCATAGTCATTTCTCTCTGCACTTTGGCCAACGGGTAACAGAGAAGCACTGGAGGCTGTTTGAGGTTTACTGTGATTCAGAAGTTCCTGAAGGCCTTTTTTCTTCTTCAAGGCCAGGTGGCGCTTCTCCAGCAGCTGCAGAAAGTAATGGACACCTGACTCAGCCCCAGGCAGGGAGAGCTTGGGGGCAGGTGGGGGGGCATTTGCATTGAGACAGCATAAGGATCTCTATAACCTATCTGGGTTTCAGAGGCTGAAGTTCTACAAGCCACCATGCTAGATTCCTTCTAGCTCTGCATCCCAGTCCTTCCCCTTCTTGTCCAAACCAGCATCCCTTATCTGGGATGCATGGCAGGATGAGTTAAGGTCACATGGGCATTATTGTCTAGGTCCTCTCCATTCCCTGTCTACTTGGTGTCCCTCTTCCCCATAGTCTACTTGGGGTCCTTGTCCTTCCTTCATCTGTCCTCTCTACCCGATGTCTCTCCCTTCCCTGTTTACATGGTGTCTGGCTATCTCTTGTCTACCTGTCACCCCTGCCATGTGGCACCTGGTGTTCCTTCTTCCCTGTCTACCTGGTCAACAGTGAGTCCTTCTTCGTTTTCCAGTTCCTCGGTTAGAGCCAACATATCCATCTCTGGTTTGTGGGAGAGGATATTACGCACAAATTTGGGGGTTATGATGGCTTTCACCTGTAAACAGAAGGGCATGAGCGCCATGGTCAGGGAGCACCTCAAGTCAAGGGAACCTTCAGGAGAAACAACGGGCAAAACCCAGTGTGTTCTGGTCCATATCATGTTGCTGACAAGTGATGATGACAACTAGTGTGGATGGATAGACACACATACACATACAAAGAGATATGCATCAACACATATGCACTTGAAAACACAGAGAGAGAGAGAGAGAGAGAGAGAGAGAGAGAGAGAGAGCGCAGTCATGGCAGCCATTCTCAGAATCTGGCCAACACTTAGGCTCTAGGTGCAGTTCACCTGTTTGACAAAGTCTTCCTGGGAGCACAACTCATCAATGTAGCTTAGGAGTCCTGGGTCTGTGTACAAGTCATGTCCTTCTCGCTGTGACTCAGTGTTGTCCCTTTCCCCCTTTTCTTCAGGCTTCCCTGTGTCTGAGCATGGAAGCCCCTCCAGCCAGTCCATGATGTCTATGTACTCCTGCACAGCTTCAGGAGGGATCTCGATGGGTGCCTCTGTCTTTGTTGATTTCTGGTGTCTGGGTGCTGGTAGATGGGCAGGGTTGACTTTGGATTCAGTCTTCATGGGGATGCACACTAGGAGGAAGGGGAACATGACAATACACAGATGGGGTCCAGGACGAGCCAGGACAACTTGATTTCTGGTATCCGGGTGCTGGTAGATGGGCAGGGTTGACTTTGGATTCAGTCTTCATGGGGATGCACACTAGGAGGAAAGGGAACATGACAATACACAGATGGGGTCCAGGACGAGCCAGGACAACTTTGCCTAAGGATCTGTGAGAGGGGACACTGCAAGAGGTGAAAGGTCTAGGACAGTCATGTGGGAGAACATTTAAGAGTCACCAGTATTCCAGGTTCTCTCCAGATGCAATGCCCATGTCCTGACCATCTGGTATTTTGAGTCAATTTGGTGGGGGTAGGGGGAAGTATTCATTTATCATGGCCAGGTCATTATCTAGTTCAAGACCAAGGGCAGCAGGAACCCCAAGCTGTAGGGAGCTGTTCAGCTTGCATAGTAAATACACTATCTTGTAGGAAGAGGCCTACAGTTGGAACAACAGTCTATCATATTCAGCATTTATACACACACTTGCAGGTAGGTGGGAGACCCTACCTGGCTGCTGGACAACCTCAGGGGCTTGGGGTCCTGGAGGACCCTGTATCAGTGAGACCACAGGAGGCTAGAACTGGAAGCCTCTCATTGTCTCTAATCTTGGATTCTCCATCTCTTCTTCACGCTCAAACTCTGTGAACCTGGGGATGAGAAAGCATGAGGATGAGCTGAGATGGACAGCAAACCAAGGCTTCAGAACAAGTAGGCTTCTAAAGATGGTCTAGTCCCAAGAAATTGCTGATCCTGATACAGAACCATAGTTCTGGGGATTCCCTCTATCCTTTGGCATCTAGAGGGAGTCAAGGCAGTCAGGTGGCTCAAGCAGAGCCTTCAGGGGACCCGTCCTCTAGACCCGTGCTAATCCTGCCCATAACCACAAAGAGCTGACTGCCAGGGTAGTCAAGGATATGACTGATGGTGGAATGCCTCAGGTAACTTGGGCCAGATTCAGAAATAAACTGAAACGTGTAATGCTGGAATGACCTGGGAGACATGGCCTAGGGAACATCAGGAGACAATGAAAGCTAAGCTGAGAGGAATGGCTGCTTCCCTCTGAGAGCTGATTTTTGGCTTGTGTGAATGATGGGCATTGCATGGAACAAAGGCTGAAAAACTAGGGCTATGTCCTCAGAATGTCTAAGAGGCTTCCTTTACTACACATGCTTTCTTGTTTCTCATGGGCTAAAATTGAGGCCACTTTTTTTTTAATTTTTAAAGCAGAGGGGCTCTATTGTCAAAAAGCACTAGCTTCAGGTTAGGTGCTTAGCACAAAGCTGTTGGAATCTGTTCTCAGTGTACAATTTCCAGTGCTGGAGGAGATTCAATGGGGATTAGTGGGTCCCTCTCCCACCTTGACCCTCAACCTAAAGGCAGGGATGGACTCCTGACCAGAGAGGCCAGAGCTACTGAGACCATGAGCTAGAGAACTCCCTTTACTCCAGGGCCCAGGAACAGTCTTATGAGCAGCAAGGTTTCAAGGGATGGGCCTGATTATTGGGTACCCTCCTGGTATTGGTGTGGGTGATAAACCACCAAGCCTAGGTTTCAGTGTAGCAGTCCCTGCATTCCCATTCACCAACAGACCAGACCCAACTTTCTGTGACTCACTTATCTGCCATCTCAAAGAAAATCATCTGGTCAAAGTTGCTTGTGGACTCCCATTCATACAGACCCCTCTGTAGACCCTTCTCCACATTCATGTCGGGCCATCTCTGGGCCAGGGATCGAAGCACTGGGCTGCAATTCATCAGGAGCACTCAGTCTACAAGCCCACTCTCAGTTCCCAGGTGACCCAGCCCAACACACACCGTTGTCCTCATGCCTGTTAGGAACTGTTACACTTCAGGACCCACCCCCATGCACCTAATATCAGCATTAAGTGTTGATCTCCCTAGCTGCCATGTGAGTCATCTGTATCAGTGCACATGGAAGATTTTGTTGAACAGACTTGCATATGGCTACCTTAATGCCCAGATGACGGTCACTGGAATGGGGCCTTGGGTGGTAGCCAGGCTTAGGTCATGAAGATGGGACTCCCATGATGGGATAGTGCCCTTCTGGGAAGAGGGACAAAGCATCCAAGTTCTCCTATTAGTCCTATGTGATAACACAGCCGAGACAGCCAGGGGGCAGTCCTCACCAGGCACTGAATTTGTAGGGGCCTGGCTCTGGGGCTCCAGACTCCAGAACTGTGAGAAGAGAGCTCTGAGGTTTCAAAGACCCAGTCTGCCTTGTCTTGTAGGCAGCCTGAGCTGACTGCCTAAATGCAAAGAAGGAAGAATGACTGCCAAAGCTCAAAATGGAGGAGGAACCCAAAGATTTCCCCAATGAGGGTCGACTAACTTGCTGTCCTAAGTTGAATTCCCCAGAACAGTGGGCTAGGGATGCATGTTCAGGTTTCCCTCAGTCCAGCCACCCTTCCCCGCCCTTAGTTGTGATGTGCTCTGGGTCATAAACACCCAAGTCTGTTCTAGAAGGTTGTAAGATAAGGACTATCAAGTGAAGTCAGAGGCCTGAATTCAAATTGTAGCTCCTGTGACACCAGAACCCTGTCTGACCTCAGCCCTCCATGTGGCTGTGATAATTACTGAAAAGCATTGATTGGCTGAGATCACATGGTGACGACGATCAAATGAGATCAAGAAGGCTGGTATGACATTACTATTCCCCCACAATGTGGCTCTCTGAAGTGGCCCCCCTCACCCTCAATAACTGCTTTGCCTACCTCACATTCATCATGTTTGAGCCCCAGGAGGAGCTTCCAGCTCCTAGGTGGTACTTACATGAGGAAGCAAGAGAATGCTTCTACGTCAGGAGTCTGGGGCAGGTGCCTCCGGACCAGGGTCTTGATATGTTGCCAGTGCCGGAAGTACCCATACGCGCTGTCCGGTTTGGACAAGTCATTTTCTGGGGGGTTAGTCTGAAAGTTGGCCAGGCCACCCTCTCCATATGTCCCTTGTGGAGGTGGTGCTGCATTCACTGGCGACATTACAGGGATCAGCTGGACAACTTGTGGTGGGGCTGGAGAGGGAAGGCTCAGAACCCAGTTCCCCTTGCAGGGCTGGGAAGCTGCAACGCCTGGGACATTAACGAAGGTGTTCACAGAAGGTGCTTTCATGAAGAGGGGAGCAGGGTGCTCTACACCTCCACCAAGGACCACAGGGACATTCCAGTTGAGGGGCACCCGAATGAAGACAAGGTTGGCATTGTGCGCAGGCTGAGCGGGTCCCCCTGGTGTCCCAACTTGCATCATGTTCAAAGGCATAACTCCACCCAGGCCATGGCCCCAATCTCCTGCCACCAAAGACATCCTGGGCAATGAAGACAGCACCAGAGAGTTTCTTGGAGATATCCCTGCAGTCACGAGGGGTGCTGTGGGTTGTCACAAGAACTGATGTGCTTGATAGTGGGGAGGAGTGAAAACAAGCAGAGCTGCAAAAATAAGCACAGAGACATCAAGTTTGATAGTCACATTCAGTTTCAGACCTGAAGATACTGTAGAGTTAAAGGAGAGGGTGGATGGAGAAGATTAAGGACACAGGAAGGAGGTTCTCTAGTCCTGGTAGTCAGTCAGAACCAGGGAACCTGCTGGCATCTTCCAGCTGACCAAGATTCCCTGGTTCTTGACTGTGGTGAGGAACACCTCACCTTTCCCTGCTGAGAGGTGCTTTCACGAATCGGTGGCAGAAAACTCATCGGTCTCCTAGGTGTTTCCCCAGATGTGCATCGTTTTGATTCTGCCTGACACCACTGTCCTACTAAAGATCCCCATCAAGAAGTAAGGCACCAATGTTTAGAGTCAGTTTCTGACACCCAGGGGCCTCGGTGAAGGTTGCAGGTTTCAGAGATTTTGGCCCCATTCATTCCCTCCAGAGTGTTCCTTTCACACACAGATTTCCCTCCCTTTCTAGGGTGGCACAACAAACTGAAAGCACCTGCGTGAAACCTCTCAAGCTAGTGCCCTGGAATGCTGGGAGTGACCTTGCAGCATTTCCCACCTGTCCTGTGGGTCCCTTCCTAG
>NW_008348976.1:0-449 GCF_000622305.1 Nannospalax galili | reverse complement strand
TTCTAACATCTGTCGCTAACATTCCTAAAGAGTTAACCTGGTGACACCAGAGAACAGCGTGTTCTTCAAATAACTCATGTCGATGCTATTATAGTACAAAACACATGATGTTCAATCCTATTGAAAGTTGATGCTATGTGTTCTCTTGACTTACTGGAAGGGAGCTGATAGGCTGGGAATTCCACTTCTAAGAGCTGACATTGGAGCACACCTCCACATATTAGAAATCTGATGTTGCATTAAGATGGAAGGCTGTGATGACTGCGTTCCATTGACAGGGGCAGACACCCCTAGAGGGGTCCATCCGACCACCACTGCAGGTTCATGGATTTTCATCTTTTTTTCCTTCTAAGCTGAAGGAAATATGTCACTCATACACAGGAGTGGGCTTTATAGCTCTTTGGCTCTTCACACAGCTGTACCCACCATGGGTTTTGCATATTGCTCAC
>NW_008348975.1:0-939 GCF_000622305.1 Nannospalax galili | reverse complement strand
TTACTCTTTCTCTTCAAGTTTCTTTAACCATTATGACTTGAGTCATCTTACATTTTTAGGTAAGTGTTAACTATTAAACTCAGGCTGTATATCCCAACCACCACCTAGATCTATCCATTATAACTTCCTCCCACCTCGCACTGTAGGCAAAGTAAGAGCTTAGCAAATGCTTCCTGATTTATTGGTTCTTTTAGTCTTAAAATCGGTGGTTATAAATTTTGCTTGTCACTAGGGCTTTTTGCATTAGGATGTATCAATAGCGATGCATATTTTCCAGAGGTTTTAAAACACATTAAAAACTTTTAAATTTTAGAGAAAAGGGTTTACAACTGTGAAAAGAGAAGTTTGGTGACAAATGATTTTTCCTGGAAAATGGTATTTATTTAAATCTTTAAGACACATGTAAAGTACACCACAGTTTTATGGTCTAATTGGTATAAGCTTGCTTTCAGGGTCTAACAGTGTGTTTAGACCCTGTGGCCTTACAAAGCTGAGAGGGATAACTTAAACATTTTGGAATATACTTAATAGCTTAATCTTAATGCAATGTTAACTTGATTTTTGTCTGATTTTTATTGCTTATGACACTGTTGTCTTCATGTTAAGCCAATACCTGTAATTTAGATATTACAACTTCAAACAATTACTTTAATTAGATATTAAAGTAAGATTGTACAGACAGTAATAAATCATAACAATTTAAGAGAGACTCAGAGAAATACCTGGGCCAGTTATGTAGAAAATTGTAATTGAGGAAATATAAATCAAATGAAAGTTAATTTAAGGAATTTAGACAGCTTCTTACTTATTAACTCAATGGTCAAGGTTATATATTTTTAGTTGGATGCTGTCTTTGGTAGCTAGATTCTTAGGTAGAATATCATACTGTGGCCATTTGTGACTTTTTGTGTTCCTGGTCCTCTGTTGCATGAGGGAGCT
>NW_008348974.1:0-341 GCF_000622305.1 Nannospalax galili | reverse complement strand
GGTGGCTGAAATTATATGAACTCATGTTTGGGTCTTCTATATTGTTCCATTTGTTGCTGTGGTGTGGTGGGTTGCACGCTGCTACGCCAGCTGTTGGCTGGGGTGCGCGGGTTTCACGTACCGCGTTGCTCTGTGGGTCCCTGGCTCTCCGCGGCTACCGGGCGCTGGCGACTGTGCTGGTCGCTGTCAGCTGCCGGGCGGGTTCTGTTCCAAGCTGCCGGACACTCCCTCTGTGCACTCGATCCGTTGGCCACTGGATCACGAGGGGAGGTGCAGGAACGGCGAAAGTAAGATCTTTGCGAGTGGTTGTTAATGGAAGGACAGCCCCCCCCCCCCCGGAA
>NW_008348973.1:0-410 GCF_000622305.1 Nannospalax galili | reverse complement strand
TCTTTCTGAAGTCTGATACCATGAGTACCTTTCCTGAAATAGACACTGAAATAGGTGTCACAGTATTCAGAGCTGTTTTTCTATACTTGTGGACTTACTTCCTAAAGGCTTACATGGCTCACCTTCTCCAACTTTGCTGCATACAACATACATCTCTTTCTTCAGCTGTTACCCTGTTACTCTCCATGGCAGATGTCTCACAGCTCTGACATCAGGAATTTCTTCTTGGGGTCCTCGCTGCCAAACAGACAAACTTCACCTTCATAGGTTCACACAATGGCCTCTTGGGGACTCTTGGCCTGTCAGGACATTCTTCATGCAGGAAAACCCCTGCTGCATGATGCCTGACCTCTGTGGCACTCTGAAACCACAGAGGGAGAACAGATGATCCCTTCACTCTTCCGTTTTTC
>NW_008348972.1:0-343 GCF_000622305.1 Nannospalax galili | reverse complement strand
CCCCCCCCACCCCCGCCATTCTCTCCTCCTAGCCTGGGACCTGTCCCATTCCTTGTCTTGGCCCGCCAGGCACTGGGGGAACCACCACTGCTTCCTGATCATTGTATCCAGACCAACCCAGTTACTTCTGGGGTCCCCAGGAGCCCTCTGGGCCTGGCCCCGCCCTCAGCTCACCCTGCTTCCCTGGGCTGGACAACACACAGCCTCTTTCCTGGATGTTGGGGCTGACCTTTATTCTTCTTGATCCTTTGCATCCAGACCAACCCAGTTCCTCAGTGCAGTCTCCAGGAACGCTTGGGGCCTCTTCCCACCCCCATCTCCCTTTGCATCTCTGGGTGGCATG
>NW_008348971.1:0-268 GCF_000622305.1 Nannospalax galili | reverse complement strand
TGGCTAGTTGTGGCCTTCTGTGTGCATGTACTCTGTTGCATGAGGAAGCTGCGCTATTGATAGTTGAGGGCTTTATTAGTATTCTCTCTATCCCCTGTTCTACTTTGTTCCATGAGCCTTAGGTGTAGAGGTTCCACTGTAGATGTGTCACATAGGGCTGGGCATCTTTCAGACATATATTTTCTGTGTGTGACCAGTTGTGGAACTCTGTAATTTCACTCCTTTATCATTACATAAAAAATTTATTTTCTCTTTTTATTATTTTCTT
>NW_008348970.1:0-355 GCF_000622305.1 Nannospalax galili | reverse complement strand
GTGAGGAATAGGGGATTTGATGGCTGTCCAGAGTTTGTTGGAGAGAAAAACAGCTCATTCCAGCAGCTTGTCATTTTGGGTACTACTCTAGATTGGAAGACTGTTGGGACGAAGGTGGAATCTTCGAGAATTCTTAGTTACACCTTTAACTCTTCATGATGACAGGTCTAGCTAGAGTTTGCCTCCTGGTTCACTGGGCAGGAAAGATGGCCTCATACTCGGCCTGGGGTGGCAGTGTGGGCACAGTTTTTAATACAACCAAATTTCTACAGAGAGGCAGCTTTAGCAAACTCATCCTCTTCCCACTAGTGAGCTCACCAAAGCCCTTATCCACAAAGCCTAATCGTTTTGGACC
>NW_008348969.1:0-298 GCF_000622305.1 Nannospalax galili | reverse complement strand
GATCTTGCTCAGCCACATTCCCTGCTACTGTTTTCACAATAGCTGGGAAACAGAAACGACATCAGTGTGCAACCTAAAGGAATCACAGAACTGGGAAAGTAGAAAGTGACCATGGGAGAAGGGAGGAAGAAGGAGCTCTAGAGAGGGGATAGTAAGATATGGGCACTGTGAAAGGGAAAATGGGGGAAATGGGGATGCCTTTAACTGGAGAGGGGGTGGAGGGTTACACAGAGGAAAAAAGGAGAAATAGTTCGGTGGGTGGTTGAGAAAGCCATAGGGAGACATATATTGTTTAAAT
>NW_008348968.1:0-1255 GCF_000622305.1 Nannospalax galili | reverse complement strand
ACTAAGTCATTCCCTGCCATTGAGTGTATGAGATGTGACATGTCCAGTCTAGTACGCCACAGGATCTGTAAAATATAGAGTGGAATGCTTGTGAGAAAGGGGCTCAACTCATGGACCCAATGGTGACACAAAAGTAGGCACATTTCTCCCTTAGAATGTAGGAAAATACATGTCTGGTTATTGCTGACAAGGAAGCCTATGAAAATGAGCAGTTACTACTTTTAATTAGGAAAACTGTGATGCCTGTATTGGCCTTTATTTCTTTTTACATCGCTGTCTCCTCCAACCTAATAAGTTTGGTATGTATGCTTAAGCTAAAAATGATTGTTGTGCTGCAATTTCAAAATAGTTTCAAACCAATACTTTAATTCTACATTTTAAAGAAACATTAACTATTCTATTGTGTTCTGCTACCCATCATAAACATTGAGTGTGACTTTGGCTCTGTTAAATTTAAAAATGTCAATAGTAATTTTAAAATGTCAATAGTGTTAATTTACCCCATTCTATATTTTGTGCCTGGAAAAATTTAATAATAATTCTAATATACTTTGTGATATTTGATCCTTGGTTACAAATAAGCCACTTAATATTTCTACTTAAAGTTGATTCCTTTGTTTACTTACAATCAGCACTACTGTTAGTTATTTTTATCATTTATACTAATATGTCTGTTGTTCATGAATTATGACTTAATTTAGGTGAATCATTTACTCTTTTGCTGGCTTTATTTTGAGAAACTTAAGAACATTTTGAAAATTAAAAAGAGAGTCTGGAGAGATGACTCAGCAGTTAAGAGCACTGACTGCTCTTGCAGAGGACCGAGTTTCAATTCCCAGCTCCCCCATGATAGTTAACAACCATCCGTAACTCCAGTTCCATGGGATCCAACACCCTCTTCTGACTTCCTCGTGCAGTGCATGATATGGTTGCACCTACCTACATGCAGGCAATACACTCATGCAATTAAAATAAAAATAATGAATAAAATTTTAAAATAAAAAATTATAAAGAATATTGGACAATTGTGTATATTTTATTGAGATTTATCAGTTTTCAATATTTTATCACATTGGAGCCATTTGTTTCTTTCTCTTATATCGCTCATATGCACATGCTTGTGCACATACACACACGTGCATGGATGTGCAGATGCGTGCACATAGACAGAGACAAAGAGAGACATTTGTCTGCTTTTTGCTGATCCATATGAAAGTAGGTGATGATATCACACTGCTTCATCCCAAATTCATAA
>NW_008348967.1:0-314 GCF_000622305.1 Nannospalax galili | reverse complement strand
TTACTCTTGACGTCGTTTGAGAATCTGTTCCTCAGGGGTCTCATGGGCTTGGGAGGAGTGCCTGGCTCCTTTCTTTTATCAGTTCCATCTATGTGAATATAAGTCAAAGGACCTGCTCGACCATTGTTGGCTTCTCTTGGAAGCATGGAGGAAATGATTCCTCCATGTTGACCCTCCTCTTTATAGACTGGACACTGGTTCAAGTCCATCTGGTGGGGTCTCCTTGACCGCCTTGATCAAGAGGTCAGATGACACACCACCACTACAGGACATTTTTGCGAGATGCTCATAGTCCCTGGGAACTAATCGACCTA
>NW_008348966.1:0-513 GCF_000622305.1 Nannospalax galili | reverse complement strand
AATTGCACATTCCTTGGGAAAGCAGTAGGGTGAGGCAGTCTCAATTGAAGTGTCCCTAAAGGCTTCATATGCTCATTAATAGCCCTTATATCCTGTAAAAGTCCCCATTTTCCTGATTTCTTTTGTATTACAAAATTTGGAGAATTATGAGGACTAAGGGAGGGCTCAATATGACCCAAGGATAATTGTTCCTGGACCAAAGAGATCAAGTGAGTTAATTTATGTAAAGGAAAAGGCCACTGCTCCACCCATATGGGAGCTTTAGTGTCCCATGTTAGTTTGTTGGGGGCGGCTGAAACAGGGGCCATTAGAATTGGGGGTGAGGGTGGGGGGCATTACCTAACCTTTGGTCTACAATGTGGTCATCATAAAAGGCTTTGTCATCTGTAGTTAAAACAGCTTCCATGTCGAGAAGGATATCTCTCCCCCATAAATTATGGGGAAGCCCCGCTGCTAAGAGCTGTCTAACAGTTCCTGTGTTGCCACTCAGATCAGTCCAGATTACTGGACGTT
>NW_008348965.1:0-595 GCF_000622305.1 Nannospalax galili | reverse complement strand
CAGTGACTCTCCACCTGTGGTCCTCAGACCATCAGGAGCAGCTTCTGCAAGTGTGAATGGCACTGGATGTCCTGGTGTCACCTGAGATATCATGGGTAAAAGTCTTTGGGTGTGGGGCTCAGGCTTCTGAGCTGTAACTGTCTCTCCAGCAGATTCTCAGTTCAGATAAGAACTGAGAACCACTGACCTGGAGACAACAAAGCCCCAAGCTCTCCACCTCCCTCTCCCATTACATGGAGTTCTAATGGCTCAAGTCTTATATGTTGGAAAGAAAATGGGGAGTTCTGGTCATTAAATTCAGGCTTCCATTTGCAATGATCCAATTTCTCCAATGAAACCCTGATGCAAACCTGGGGACACCCAGGGGATGAAATATGTTTTGAAAATTTGTGACTGTGACTGGGAATTGTCAGAACTCACCAATCAGATTGGAGAGCTACATGCACACCAAGACATCCAGGTGAGTTTTAAGTTCTTGGATAAGGAAAGAGGGATTTCATGGAAATTCTAACAGCTATGTATTTTCTTCATATTAAGTTTACACAGGTAAGCCTATTATTCTAACCAGGAAAGAAACTCACCTTGCTGAAAAGAA
>NW_008348964.1:0-773 GCF_000622305.1 Nannospalax galili | reverse complement strand
CAAGGGTAAAGATCCCCAGAGGAGTGTGTTTCTAGATATAGAAAAGTGTTGAAACAAAGCAAGATGTGGAATCACAAAGTATTTAAGATGCTAAGTCCAATCTAGTGGCGCATACCTGTAGCCCAAAACTAGAGGCTGGGGAGGGTCACTCCATGTTCAAGAAGTTAGTCAGGACTACATAGTGACATGTGAGACTCTGGGGAAGGGGGGAGAGATAGAGAGAGACAGAGAGAGACAGAGAGACAGAGACAGAAAAAGGGAGGAGACAAGGGAGGGAGAGGAGAGAGGAGGGGGGAAGAAGAATGGTGCTAACAGGTAAGCAAGGCCCTAAAAGAAATAAGTTGTGTAAAGGAGGTGGGTGGGCATCATAATGAAGATAGGTTTGGATCTCATTCTGATGAGTTTGGTTTTAGTTTAGAAACAATGAAACACTTCAGAAAAGTTTTGAGAGCCTACGAATGTATTCACAGCTACGACTGAGGAAGCTTAAGCTTCAGTCAGGTGTAGACCTGATTGCAAATCAAGAGAGAGAGAGAGAGACAGAGAGAGACAGAGAGAGAGAGAGAGAGAGAGGGAGAGAGGAGGGAACACCACGTTGTTCAGGAAAACAATGAAGAGAACTAAATGGGAGAAGTGGCTAGAGAAGACACACCAGAAGTTGTTGGGAGCAATGGCCACAGAAAGATGTCCAGCAACTCGTGGCATGACTGATGGGTGGAACTCTAGCAAGATGCGCTGCAGAGCTTATGAAGGGTGGGTGGACTCAGCACCTG
>NW_008348963.1:0-291 GCF_000622305.1 Nannospalax galili | reverse complement strand
CAGGTGACAAAACCATCGGCACGTCAGAGGGGGCAGGTGACACGACCATAATCACGTCAGATGCGGCAGGTGACACGAACATCTGCACATCACAGTGAGCTGGTGACACGACCTTCTGCATGTCAGAATGGGCAGGTGACATGACCATCTGCATGTCAGAGCGGGCAGGTGAGACACCATCTGCACGTTTGAGGGAGCAGGTGAAATGACCCTCTGCACATCAGACGTTCAGGTGACACAATCGTTTTCCTGTCAGAAGGGGCAGGTGACACGACCATCTTTATGGCAGAG
>NW_008348962.1:0-403 GCF_000622305.1 Nannospalax galili | reverse complement strand
CTTTTCCTTTACCTCTGTGTATCCTTTTCCTTTACCTGCCTCCTGGGGTTACTTCAGAATTTATTTATATGGTCACATATAAGGGATTGGTGTTAAAATCCACAAATGAGGGAAAACATACGTCACTTGCTTTTCTGTGTTTGTGTTACTTCACTTTGTATAACACTCTCTAGCTCCATCCATTTACCTGCAAATTTTATCTTTTCTTACTGCTGAGTAGAACTCCATTGAGTAGATGTACCACATTTTCATTAACCATTTGTCAGTTGAGGGACATTTAGGTTGTTTCCATTTCTTAGCTATTCTGAAGAGAGGAATAATAAACATGGTTGTACAGATGTCTCTGCAGTACGATGAGTCCATTGGGTTTATGCTGAGAAGTGGTATCACTGAATCACATGGC
>NW_008348961.1:596-795 GCF_000622305.1 Nannospalax galili | reverse complement strand
TGTGAGTGTGTGTGTGTGTGAGTGTGTCTGTGTGTGAGTGTGTGTGTGAGTTTGTGTGTGTGAGAGTGTGTTAGTGTGTGAGTGAGTGTGTGTGAGTGTGCATGATTGTGAGTGTGTGTTAGTGTGAGTGTGTGTAAGTGTGTGTGTGAGTGTGAGTGTGTGTGTGAGTGTGTGAGTGTGAGGGTGTGTGTGTGTGTGT
>NW_008348961.1:0-307 GCF_000622305.1 Nannospalax galili | reverse complement strand
GTGTGTGTGAGTGTGTGTGTGAGTGTATGTGTGAGTGTGAGTGTTTGTGAGTGTGTGTCTGTGAGCATGTGTGTGTGACTGTGAGTGTGTGTGTGAGTGTGTGTGAGTGTGTGAGTGTGTGTGTGTGACTGTGTGTGTGTGAGTGTGTGTGTGAGGGTGTGTGAGTGTGTGTGTGTGTGTGAGTATGTGTGTGTGAGTGTATGTGTGAGTGTGAGTGTTTGATTGTGTGTGTAAGTGTGAGCGTGTGTGTGTGACCGTGAGTGTGTGTGAGTGTGTGTGTGTAAGTGTGAGCGTGTGTGTGTGACTG
>NW_008348960.1:0-244 GCF_000622305.1 Nannospalax galili | reverse complement strand
AATAATACTTTTTTTCTAATTTTATCTTCATTTGCCTACCAAAAATTTACCAAGAAGGAACACACTGGGAGACTTATGCACAGCACAATAAGAAAATTTGAGAACTGGTCTCCTCACTGAAGAGTAATGAAAACATGAAGACAAGATCGAACACTGGCTGAGCAATGTTGATGCTGCTTTCACAAATGCTCCCAAATCATGTAGACAACTACATGTGTGTAACATTTGATAAAGAGAGCACTTA
>NW_008348959.1:0-590 GCF_000622305.1 Nannospalax galili | reverse complement strand
ATTTGGTCAGAGGGACATAAAGGACACTTTTTGCTCCCAGCCCTCCTAGGTTGACTAGTTCTGGGGGACTCTGAGCTTCTCTCAAAATGTCCTGTAATTGTGGTGGGCCACCTGTCCTCTTGATCAAGGAGGCCAAGCACACACCAGATGGACTTGAACCAGTGTCCAGTCTATAAAGAGGAGGGTCAACACAGAGGAATCATTTCCTCCATGCTTCCAAGCAAAGCCAACTATGGTTGAGCAGGACCTTTGACTTATGTTCATATAGGTGGAACTGGTAAAAGAAAGGAGCCAGGGGCTCCTCCCAAGCCCATGTGACCCCCGAGGAACAGATCCTCAAATGACCTTAAGGGTCAAAATAAATTCGTTTATCTGGTCCAACTGTATGGCCTTAAACACCCCAAAGAAGAGTATAACCAAAGATTAAAGGGGCCAATATAATTTCATGAGTTGATAAGTATAGCTAAAGGCTACATAACAAGCAACAACGCCAGACAGGTGATACCTTCTTTTCAGTTGTTGGCCAGGGTGGCCAAAGAGATTCCCAGATAATAACAGCATAGAACTGGGAAAATGAACAGCAGACCCCA
>NW_008348958.1:328750-374285 GCF_000622305.1 Nannospalax galili | reverse complement strand
AAGGTGTGAGCTAGATCAATTTAGCTACAAAAGTGAATGGACCTATTTATTGTACACGTAGGTTCTAATACCAGTCACAACCTAGAACAAGACAAGTATTTCACTTTGTCAAAGCTTTAATTTTCTCATCTGCATAATGAACATCATCAGACACAGTACATTTTGTGCTTACAAGTAAGTTTTGTGATAAACACAACATACAGAAACCATAAATGAAGAATTGCCCTGGTTGAAGTATTTTAACTTTAGAGATAAATCCATTTAACTGTTGTCACCCTGAAGCACCCCCACACAACCGCACGATTCTAAAGAAGACAATTCAAGGTTCTGGATATGCATAATTAATCAAGAAATAACCTACAATTTATGCTTAATGTATCTTACTTATTAATATACTATTCTTAGGTTAATAGATATGGGTTATTTTCATGGTTAAAATTGAAATTTTTCAGAGAGACAAAAATTAAATGAATAGACCCTCTGGTCCAAGAGTTAGTTAAGTTTGTCAGGTTTTTTTGGGGGGGGTGGAAGTAGAGGGAGAAGGGACTGTGCACATTCAAGTTGATTCTCTTTTCTTAAGTTTCAGTTAGACTTTCGTCAGAAATGTTGGCAAATTCTCAGAAGGTTGTAAAGGTCCCCAAAGTCCTCTTGAATTGTGATTCTTTTATTAAGAGACAGTCAATGCCATACAAAAATAAGTTACATAAGCAGAAAGCTCCACACTGTATTCTGGATTTAGAACAATACTTCAAATAAAGCGTGAATAGTAGCCAGTGCATTATGAAAATAGGTTTACTGTCAAACAGGCGATTAAAAACTAAAGGATCGTGAGTCAAAAAATGCTTTTTTTCTAAAACTGTGATGTATAACAACTGTATTTTCCTTTCCTTTCTCTTCTCTTTCTTACAAAGGAAACAGGTAGAATAAATTTTGCACAGTGGGTATGTATTTAAAACAGGTTGATACATCCTTGTTGTTTAGTCTACTACCAGGAAAGTAACACCCCCTTTTCCAGTGTGTGGACAGTTAGTGAGGCTGTCTATGTCAATAGAAAGCTCTACCTGAGTTAATTTACCACTTAGTACTCTGTGAAAGTAATCCTTACAGTAAACATCGTGCACTCCACAGTAAACCCACTTATCCCCAAGCTGAATGATGGAGTCAACTCAATAAATAAAAGCCCTGGCAGCAATTCCTTCCTTTTACAATTAAAATCTAATTATTGGTTGAAAATAAACAGCATGATAATTCCATTCATTATAAGCAACAAACCAAAGCCTTACATAGTTCATGTATCTGAGAACTTGTTTTCCTTTGGTTCTTGAACATTAATACATACATGTGCATATTATACATATTTTACTGCATCTATTGATCATTTAAACAAAGACCACTGTTGCATAGGTAAAGGAAGATTTTTGATACAAAATACAGTTAAATAACCTGAGTACCACAGGTGACATCCATATGCCCAATAAGGGCACCTGAGATATCAGTGACCCAATCAATAAAGAAAAATTAGTTCTTGGGGCTGGAGAGATGATGGCTCAGTGATTAGGAGCACTGGCTGCTCTTGCAGAGGACCCTGGTTTGGTCTCCAGCATCCACATGGTGGCTAACAACCATTCATAACTCTAGTTCCAGAGGACCTGTCACCTTCTGACCTCCATGGAGATTGCATGACATGGGTGCACTTACATACAGGCAAGCAATACACTTATATACATAAAATAAAAATAATAAATAAGGCTGGGAATGGTGGCACATGTCTTTAATCCAGCACTCAGGAGGCAGAGGCAGGCAGATCTCTATGAGTTCGAAGCCAGCCTGGTCTCCATAGTGAATCCACAAGACAACTGGGGCTACAGGGAGACACTGTCTCAAAAAAAAAAAAAAAAAAAAAAAAAAAAGGCAAATGCCACATGATCTCACTCACGTGGAATTTAAAAAGCTGGCCTCATGGAAATTCAACGTAGAATGGGAGAGTTGGATGAGGGATGGGAATGGGCACAGGCTGGCTACATGAGATCAGCACCTTCTAGAGGTCTGGATGACTCTAGAGACCTACGGCCGTCTAGAGATCTGTAGTAACTACAGTCACAGACAGTGACGCATTGCTTAAGTCAAGTATCGGTGCTCAGAGATGATGCAGCAAGGTGATTATGTGGTTGTACAAGTGTCATAGAACATAGTCACACATACTAAGATGCCTATGACATCACAGGACCATCTTATATGAAGCCATGATCTACATGTGGTCCAACATTGATCAAAACAGTACTATGCAGCACATGATTATACTGAAAAATGCTGAGGGTGGGGGTAAAGTATTCTCACCACAAAACTGATGCCTGTGGGGGGCTGGAGAGACAGATCAGTGGTTAAGAGCACTGGCTGCTCTTGCAGAGGATCCAGGTTCAATTCCCAGCAACCACATGGCAGATAACAATCATCTGTAACTCCAGTTCCAGGGGATCTGATGCCTTCTTCTGACCTCCGCAGTTATCACATGACATGGTGTACTTATATACATGCAGGCAAAACATTCATACAGATAAAATAAAAATATATTAATTGTGAGGTGTGGAGGTGGCACAAATGTTAATTAGCTAAATTTAGTTGTTGAAGAATGTATGCTTCAAACCTTCATGCTGCATATGGTGAATATATAAAATTTCATCTGTCGATGAAAACACAATAAACCTTTTTTTCCCTGACGCTGTCTGTATTAACTATTTGGTTTCTTTCAATCTAGTATCCATGGTCCAGAATCATAACTGAACAGGAATGGGAGAAATTGCTATCTTTGAGAAATTCTCCCATGCTGTGGTCTTCACAACCATTTCTCAAATAGCATGCAAAAGTGATAATGGAAATTTCAATGCCAAAGCTGGAGGGAGGGGAAAGCACTGGACACTCCAGGTTATTGAGACACATCTTTGCCTGCTCTCTTGGCAATCAGGGTCACACACTTCTGACAGAATGTGCCCTTTAGCTCTCTTCCCCTGGTTTCTGAATGTGGCTTCCTCTCTGTCCCAGACCATGTGGATCCCTGAACACAGAAAATCCTGCAGGAATATTTTTAAGGGGGTTATCATGTTTAAAGTAGTCTCTTCTCCAGGCTGGAGAGATGGATCTGTAATTAAGAGCACTTGCTGCTCTTGCAAAGGACCAGAGTTCAGTTCCCAGCATCCACAATTGTCTATAACTTCGGCTCCAGGGAATTCAACACTCTCTTCTGGCCTCCACAGGTACCTGCACTCATGAGCACATACAAACATGTAGATACACACGTACATACACATAAATAAAAATAAAAAAAATCTTTTTGAAGTTAAGAAAATATTCTCTTGGAAACGGTGACATTGACAACTCTCTTGGTTTTCTTTTTCTTTTCCTTTCTTTTCTTTCTTTCAAATTTTAGTCAGGATGTCAAATTAAAGCCTAGAGTAACCTAGGGTATCCTGGGTTTGTATCCCAGGTAGGGCAACCTTGAATAAAGATTATCCTGCCTCCATTTCCCAAATACCAGGATTACAGACATGTACTGCCACACTGGTTTATACAGTGCTGGGGAGTGAACTGAGGGCTTTGTGTTGGGAATTGAACCCAGGGCTTCCCACTTACTAGGCAGTCACCCTACCCACTGAGCCTCATCCCCAGCCCTTGCCTAGTTTTCCTTCTATCTCTTGGGACCAAATTCTCTCATGTTTCTTCAACTCTGCCCAGCCTCTGAATTAGAGATTCCTCAGGGCATAGTCTCAGGGGCTTTCCCTCTTCTCTCTCTCTCTCTCTCTCTCTCTCTCTCTCTCTCTCTCTCTCTCTCTCTCTCCCTCTCATCTTCCAGGCTTGCGACATTACATAGCTTCTACATGGTAACAATTCTAAGATTTCTGTCTCAGCCAAGATCTCTTTTCTGAGCTCCAGTTCTACACATCCAACTGTCTACTTGACATTTCTACTTGGATCTGTTTCCTCACAAGTAAAAATTAGAAGCCGAACTCTTCATTTTTCTCCTCCAAAGTCCTCCTTCATCTATATTCTTCATCTCAGTAAACAGCACTTCAATCCCATCAGTAGCCAAAATCAGAAATCTAGATGTTGTCTGTGACAGCTCCCCTCCCAACACACCATGGTCATGACTAAATACTAAAGCTCAGCCTGCAGTCTCTGCCTGTGATGGTTAATCTTATCAGCTCCACTAGATTGAGATTCGCCATGGAAACATGCCTCTGTGTTCATTTGTGAGGGAGTTTCTGAATTGGGTTAATGGAGGTGAAAAGATCCACCCTAATTATGAGCACTATTGCATTGACTAAGGTCCTAGACTGAATTAAAGAGAAAGTGAACTGAGCACCAGCATTCCTCTCTCTCTGCTTCCTGACTGTGAACGCACTGTGATCAGCTGCCACCTTGACTTCCCAGCCATGATGGACTGTACACTGGAACTGTGACCCGTAATAAACCCCTTCTCCCTTAAATTGCTTTCACAGGGTATTTTATCACAGCAACAAGAAAGGCAACTAATATATAAAATTGATATGGAAAAGTATGGTTCTTGCTGTGATAAACCTGACCAAGTGGTTCTTGGGTCTTTGGAAATGGTTTGAGAAAGGAATGCTGACGAGTTTTGGGACCCTACACTAGGAAAGCCCTTGAATACTGTAAGCCAAACTTAGTGAGCCATTCTGGGGAGAACTTAGAAGACAAATGTGCTGGAGAACAGTATAGACACAGCCCATGTGGTTTCAGAGGGGAACAAGGACTCTGTTGAGAACTGAACCATTTATTTGATAATCTGGCAGAGAAACTAACTGCATTCTGCCTGTGTCCTGAGAACTAGAGTGACACTGAATTCGAAAGTAATGGATTAATTTGGTTGATGGAAGACACTTCAAGACAAGGTACCATTCATTATGTGTCAGAGCCTCTTCGCATGGCTCCCAGTGAGAGCAGTAAGGGGCAAGAAAGAGAAGATGGTAAAGCTTGGCAAGGGAAGGAAAAGTTCATGCACAAGTTTAAAGTTTTGCAGGAAAATGCAAATGACAGGCATCTGTAACTGTTAAAGAGATTAGTGTCATCAAAGAGAAACTTGGTGCTCTGACCTGGGAAAGCTGGAAAGATGCCCCAAGGGCAGGACCCCACCCTCAAAGTCTTCATCTTTTGAAAATGCTGAGAATGAACTGGAAGGGGTTCCCTGAGTCTTGAATGCAATTGCCTCTGGAAGGCTTTCCCCAGTCAGTGCAAAGAACCTGATACAAACGTGGTCCAAGGGAGCCAGGCTCCATCAGAACTTGGAACTTTCATTTACTTGGTACTGCTTAACAAGCCTAAAAGACACAGGATTGAGGGTGCCGTGGAGTCTTGCTCCATGGTTTCAGAGAGCCACCGACTCCAGGCAATGTGAGGCAGGATTGGATTCCCTGTACTGAGAGGCCATTGCATTAAGCTGAGCATATGAATCCCAAGTTCCATGGGAGACCCCCAAGATATAGGAGATGCCAGGACCAGAAGACAGAGGACATCTACAGAGGAAAGCTGCAGCTTGAAATAGCGCTGACCCAAGAGAGAGGCTGTGGGTTCTGCAGGCAGAAGAACTGGAGAGGCAGAGCTACCCAAGCCCTTTGGAGCATAGATGATTCCTCTAGGTGCTGAACATAGAGCTTTGGGATATGGTGAGGGTGTATCTAGATCGAATTAACTGAGGTGGGAAGACACACCCTATTCCACGATCTGGGGTCCTGGACTGAATTAAAAGGTCCAGTAGCTCAGCACCAGCATCCTCTCTCTTTGCTTCCTGATGACAGATGCACTGTGACCAGCTATTTCGAGCTCCTGCCATTGTGACCTTCCTTGCCATGATGTGCTGGATAGGTTTAGTATCAACTTGTCACACCTGGGTTGAGGGAGCCTCAATTGGTGAATTGCCTCCATTGGACTGGCCTCTGGCCATATCTGTGGGGCACCTTCTTGATTGTTGAGTGATGTGGGAGGGCCCAGCCCTCTGTGGGTAGTACCACCCCTGGGCAGGTGGGACTGTGTTGTATAAGAAAGCAGGCTGAGCAGGGGCCAGGGGAGCAAGTCAGTAAGCAGCCACGGCCTACGGCCTATGCTTCAGCTCCTGCCTCCAAGTTCCTGCCCTGAGTTCCTACCTTGGGCTCCCTGATGAACTGTGACCTGGGAGATATAAGACAAATAAACCCTTTCCTCCCCAGTTGGTAGTGGTCAGAGTGTTTTGTCACAGCAATGGAGAAATAAACTACAACAGGCTGCATCCCCGAACTGTGAGTCAAAAAAAGCCCTTTCTTCTTTTAATTTGGATTTGTCGGGGTATTTTAACACAGCAATGATAAGAGAAATTAATATGTCTAAAGGTGTCTACCTCCTTCAGTGTACCTTGACATCTTCTAGCCATGCCACCAGCACTCACGTGGTCTACTTTTGTAATACCACCACGGAGTTTGTTCTCCACAACACTGAAAAGAAAAAGAAAAGTAAAACAGACCAGGGCTTGGGAGTGTGGCTCAGTGGTACAGGACTCACTCAGCATGTGTGAGGCCCTGGTTCCATCCTCATTGCTGCAAAAATTTGAAGTGAATAAAAACTAGGTCAATGCCAAGGGCAAAACCTCTTTAAAGTTCTTAAAATATAGCATCCAAGATTGCATGGTTTTTACCTGGCCGCCACCCATCTTTCCAGCCCCATTTTGGACCCCTTTCTGCCATTCTTGGACCAGTCCTCCCACACTGGACATCTGACCTCTCATTCCTCCCTATCTTTACCTTTTGGGGCCTTCTGCTTAAACGTCACTTCTTTAAGGATTTTCCCTGACCCTTTAAACCAAAGTAGGTATCCCCGGTTATTTTTTCTCATAGCAACCTGCACTTTTTCCATAAAGCACTTACCACAATTTTATTTATACTTGCATGACTTTACATCCTTCACTCCCACTAGTCTATAAATGTCATGCATCTGTTTTGTTCACTGATGTACCCAGCACCTAGCAGACTGCGTAAAACATGACCGCTGCTTCCAGGTATTTGGGAAGTCTGATTCAGCTCTGGACATTAATAGTATATTTTCCTGTACAACACCTGGTTGTTAGAGAAGAGAAAAATATCAAATTTCTTCTCTTTGGCTGGAATTGTCTCCATTTATTTTGCTATCATAGTGTATCTCTTGCTGATCAGAAGTTCTGTTTATACTTGACAACTAATGAATTTTAAGGGGAAAGAATATTTACCATCATAGTTTATTATGAATGCAGTTTGAGAAATAAAACGCTTTCAAATAGCCAATAGGAAAATGATAAAGAGAAAATTTAAGTTGTGAATAGACCACTAGTTCAAGATGTAAAACCATATGCATACACCGCTAACCCTACCCACCAAAGAACCAATTAGAATAAAAGAACAACAGGAGCCCCGTGTCAAGGATTTGGCTGATCTCATTGGGAAAATAGAAAGCAGGTGGAACTGTGTGAATAGACATGGAAAGGAGCAGGGGAAGTCTGCATCAAGAAAATGCAGAGGTGGGGCTGGGACAGAGCAGTCCGCAGTGGTAGAGCACTTTCTTAGCATATGTGAGGCCTTGTGTGCCACTGTGGCACAAGGGCACGAGGGCAGTAAACGCAGAGGCAAGATTGCAAGTGGCAGAGAAGACAGGTGCAGGGGAGTCAGAAGCCGATCTTTGCAGCATCGCTCCAGAGAAGCTGACTGAAAACTTGGAAGCAGAGCGGAAGGGGGCAGACACCAGGTGATCCATCAAAGCGCTGTACAGGGAGAGCAGCTGCAACCAGCCTGCCCTGCGCCTTCGCCTCCACGCCCACGCGTGCAAAGTGACTGGCAGAGGGAGCATTTTTTCTGCCCCAGACTGAAATGAAAGAATTGTTCTCTAAACACCCTGGTCCGTCTGGGAAGGGCAGGATGCTGAGTATGGATGCCGATAGCTCAGAATTCATCACTTCTTTAATCATCAGGGAGAGAAGCCAGCTTGACTGTCTATTCCCAGCTTGCACAAACCCAGCCCACACCCCACCCACATACTGCACACTGAAAGTCAACCTTCTAATGTAAGGGAGAACCCTGTAAGGATTAGTCCCACAGAACGGGCCAGCTACTTAGATCCATCCATCAAAGCCCCTATCTAGTGCTTATCATGTACAAAGCACATGTTACACTGTCTTACAGTCTTGTATAATATTTTCGGAATGGGTAAACAAACTAATAAATGATTAATGCTTCAAAGATGTGTTGCCTAGTAAAAGGCTTACAATCGCCATCCTGAAACTTTCTTCCGCACTCACCAAAACATGCGGCATTTTCATTTTCCTGCCTGCTCCTTCCAAAGGTTTCAGGAATATTATTTTTTCCTTTCTTTTCCCTCTTTCGTTTGTTCATTTTATTCTCTGGGGTGTGTGTGTCTGTGTCTGTGTCTGTGTCTGTGTGCACAAATATCCATGTTTGTGCAGGTGGGTGTCTCTATGTAGAGGTCAAGGAAGATTTCAGGTGTCCTCTCCTCTATCATCTTTCTATTGTTGTGATAAAACAGTCTGACCAAACACAATTTTGGAGGACAGGGTTTATCCGGCTCACATTTCCCAATCACAGTTCATCTCGAGGGAAGCCGAAGCAGGAACTCAGGGCAGGAACCTGAGGACCCTGGAGGTAGGAGCTGGAGCATAGACCATGGAGGATCACTACTTACTGGCTTGCTCCTCTGGCCTGTGCTCAGCTTGCTGTGTTATATGACACAGGCCCACCTGCCCAGGGTGGCACCACCCACGATGGGATGGGCCCTCGCACATCACTCAGAAATCAAGACAATGCCTCACAGACATGGCCACAGGCCAATCCGATAGAGGAAATTCCCCAATTGATGGTCCCTCTTCCCAGGTGTCAGTCTATGAGCATCAATGTTAGATATGGATCTGAATCCCAACTCAACATTTGTGCAATCCTTCTTGTAATTCTGAAATTCTTCAAATTACTCAATAAATTTGAAAGAAAAGTATAATGAACACACTGCGAGATCCAGACTAGGCGTGCTCATATTGCCCTTGGGTTTATCTGAAAGACAGATAAAGACCTCATGATATTGAAGTGCATAACTCGGGGCGGGGGGGCAGTGCGTGCACATGTGTGTGTAGGTTGCGCATGTTGCACACACACAGAAACCAAAGGAAAACATTGGATGCCCTCTGTCTCTCCACCTTATCTCCTTGAGATAAAGTCTCTCACTGAACCTGGAGCTCAGCTGGCAGCTAGCAAGGCCCAGTAATCCTTCTGTCTCTGCCCCCTCCCCCCACCAGTACTGGGGTTACTGGTACATGTGACCATGCCAGGCTTCTTTACATTGACTCTGGGAATTTGAACTCAGGTCCTTATGCACAACAAACACTTTTACCTGCTGAGACATCTCCCCAGCCTTATAGCTGTAATCTTGAACACAATGCTTCAATTTAATCTTGTTTGCCTCCTATGTAAAAACTGTAGATGTGGGTAACAAGTATATATTCTTCACTGAGTTACTATGAAAACCACATTTTTAAACACTTGGCTTATAGCTGTCATTGTTATTACTCTGGTAAAATTTGTAGTTTTCCTATTACAATGAGGTACTTACCACACTTATAATTGTTCATCAATTGCCTTAGGCCTCGGGAAGCTAAAACTGTGATAAATTAATCATGACTGCATTCATCAGAAAAGGCTGTGAGCTATCTTAGAGTCACAATTTAAAAGACAACATTTGAATCCTACCTCTAAGTGCCATTCTAGTTTCCTTGTTGAATGCTTAAATACTAATCAATTTTAAGGATTATTAGCAGGTAATTTATGTATCTTACAGAAAATAGATTTTAAAGGACAAAGATGATGAAAATAAAAACAGGTGATCTCAGCATCCACAAATAATCCCTCATATTAATATTTGTTTACAGTCTTTTACATTTGATTAATACACAGCTCTATAATCCTAGCTATCTGGTGCCTCTTCCCTCATCAACTGCACAAATTCAAATCAAATGTCTTTTATTTGCCCTTCACATAGCCTAAAACTTTTGCAACTTAACTGCTTCTTTATGATTTGCTAAACTGTAAGCAAGCTACAGGCAGAGGACCCATGTCTTATTTCCTTAGGATTCCTCAGGACCTACTACATAGTAGTTACAAAATTGTTATTCTCAAACAAAAATTTGAACAAGTTAAAAAAAAATTACAGAATGTATGACTAGCACTTTGGAAAGACAATTTCTTACACATCACGCCATAATCCTTCCCATGAACTAAGACCTTAACCTAGTTTAGGGAGAAAGAAAAACTGTGAAACTTGGGCTTTTGGATCATGAACCCTCTCTTGTTATACAAATTCTTTCATTGGAATTTCTTGTATTCATAAAAATAAAAGTCAGATAGAGATATTTGTATTTAACGTTTGTGGAGCTGGCTATAACAGAGGCCCTGCTAAGGTGCAAAACTGCTCAGGTGTAAAATGGCTTACTAGCTTTATTGAAGGCTCAGTCTGCTCTTTCACGTGAGCTTGCCGGATTCCTGAAAAGGAGCACCCTGAGTGTTTATTCAGCCCCATAAACCCTGGGCCATCTCTGGGCCACCACTCTCCTCCCCATGTTGGCCTCAGAGCTAATCTCTGTTCTAGAACTTAACTATTTTGGGGGTAGCTGATACTTTGGAAATAGCTGTTTTTATTTCTTCTCTTTGTGGAAGTATCCAAGTTTTCAGACGATCTTCTATTTAATCCAATAATCCTCCTTATCTTCCTGTTTCCAGACGCCCTTCCTCCTTGCTTTTCTGTATGCGTTGTCTGATCTAACGTGTACCCAGCCACACATTCAGGCTGTTTGTCAGGAAACTGGATGCCAACTCTTTCTTTTCTACATGTATTTTTTATCCTATATATCCATTTTTCTAGATAAATGAAAATATTGGTAAATATTCAAATGAATATTATTTGTTATGATATAAAACAATAAACTAATACTAAGTATCTGTTCATTTTTTAAATTATTGGTCCAGAGTTAGAAGATGGTGTAAAATTTAGGATTATCAAAACAATGAAATGATAGATTGATAGATGATTGATAGGTAAATGATAGATAGATAGTTAGATGATAGATAATGGATAGATGATTGATTGATAGATGATAGGTAGATAGGTAGATGATAAATAGATACATAATAGATTGATGATGGGACTAGAGAGATGGCTCAATGGTTAAGAGCACTGGCTGCTCTTGCAGATGACTGAGATTTGATTCCCAGCACCACATCGTGGCTAAAAACCATCTTTGATTCCAGTTCTTGGGGATCCAACGCCCTCTTATGGCCTCCAAGGGCACTGCACAACACGGATGCACTTACATATGTACAGGCAATACACTCACATAAAATAAAAATAATCAATAGATGACTGATCAATAAATAAATGACAGCTGTTTAGTAGATGATAGATGATAGATGGATGGATAGATGATAGATGTATAGATAGATAGATAGATAGATAGATAGATAGATGATAGATAGATAGATAGATAGTTACTTAGGTAGGTAGGTAGATGTCTACATGACATCTACCTGTCTATACAAATAGCTTCTATACTATAACATCTCTGCCTAGGAGATTCAAGGGAACACTCTTCTGCAGAACAACTGAAGTCTAGAACAGCATACTGTTGGAGATATTGCTAATCTCCTAGAAATAGGAATATTTCCCAAGAATAAACTTTCTTTAAAATCACTTGAGCCAGGATTGGGAATAGAAGTCCACAAAGAGCAGAATTCCTGGAGTCCCACTGTGGAAACCGAGCCTTGAACCAGCCTTAAAGCAATGTGAGTCTTGGGACAACCTAGATCTTACGTGGGGCATTTCGAGAATCCTGGGCTGGTAGTTCTCCTGATGGGGGTGGTGGGGAGCAGAAGGAAAGGGAAGAGGAAGTCGCCGACAGAATGGTTTCCCGGGAACGGGAAGAGGAAGTCGCCAACAGAACGGTTTCCCAGGTTCTGAACTTAGGCACAGAGGATACCTGCCAGCCCATCCCGTTCCCACTCCCACCCAGCTCTTGCTGTGTGGAGCCATCTTGACCCCACTTGTCCAGGGTTCTGTGAAGCCGCAAAAAAGTAAATCCTAGGGCTCTAATGACCCAGGCCTGCAAACCACCAGGTTCTTTCAGCCCTGGAAAACAGCAAGACAGCTTACCCTAAGTGACCTACCTCACAGCAGCCCAGAAAAGGAGACTTGAGCATCCATCCATGATTCTAAAAAGACAGCAACCATTTCTGAGTGGCTCTGCCTGCCAAGTCCTCAGACGGCAGCTAATAGCCCTGCCCATTCCCCTGTGGCCCCAAGAAGCAGGGAAAGAGAATGCTCATCAGCTGTCTTCTTTCCCCTTTATTCTATCCAGGTCACCAGCCTACTGGATGGTGCTTCCCACATTCAAAGTAGGTCTCCCTCCATACACTTAGTCATCTCTGTAAATACCCTCACAGGCACATTCAGAAGTCTGCCTCACTAATTTCCTAAGCATTTCTTAATGCAAGCAAGTTGCTGGCCACACTTAACTATCACATAGGCTAACCAAGTAAAAAAAGAAAGGACCCCCCAAAATATAATCAGAGGTTAAAAAAAAAAAAAATCAGACATTACAACTGATGCCACAGAAATATAAAGGACGACTAGAGACTGTTATAAAGTACTGAATGACAAATTGGAAAGTCTAGAAGAAATAAATAACAGTTCTCATCAAATTCGACATATCAAAATTAAACCCTGAAGACACAGAAAACCTGTGTAGACATCTATCTATGATCTATAACAAATAATGAGACTGAATTAGTGACAAAGCTCCCACCGAGTGGTCGTTTCAAAGCTGAATTGCACCAAACTCCTAAAGAACTTCCAAATCATTCAAACTCCTCAAAACTACTGAAAAGAGAATGACTCTCCAAACTCATTTCTGAGGCCAACATTAACCTGATACCAAAACCAAATGAAGATACAACCAGAAAAAAAGAAAAGGAAACTACGGATCAATATCTCTGCTGAATGCAAATGCAAAATTTCTCAGGAAAAAATTAGCAAATCAAATCCAATAGCACATACAAAAATAAGCCTCCCAAGTGGGGTTTATCTAGGGGTGCAAAGATGGTTCAATGTGCACAAAACGATAGGCATAATCAATGGAATGAAAGCTGAAAGATCATGTGATCTTCTCAATCGGCGAAGAAAAAAACATTTGATGAGATTCTATGTCCCTTCGAGATAAAAGTCCTTTAAGAATTAGACACAGAAGGAATGTATCTACACACATGCTAAGCTGTGTATCACAAATCCTCATACCAAACAGGGAGAGGCTGGAATGGCTGCCTCAGAAGGAAGCAGGTTAGAAGGTTAGGACGTCCAGTCTCATCACTCTTGTTCAATGAAGTGTTGAGAGCCTTCACCAGAGCAGTCATAAGACAAGAGAAAAACCAAAAGGGACATTCAATACAAACAAGGAGATCAAATCACCCCCGCTTGAAGATAGCACAATTTTATATATGGAAAAACTGATAAGTTCAGTTCAGTTTCATATATATATATGAATATATATGTATATATATGTATATGTATGTATATGTATGTATATATGTGTGTATATATATATATATATGGCAAAATAACTGCAAAAAAAAAAAATCCAGAAAGCAAGCTCATTCACAATAACCAAGGGACTGGAATCAGAGTTCAGAGTAAAGTCTTTGACCTGTGTGCTGAAGAGGACATGGGAAAATAGAAACAATCTCATACCTTGGAGGAATGAGTACCACTTCAGTTTGCACTGCTCACAATCTTCATTGTCACTCTGACTGGATTTTAAATCACCATGGAAACGCACCTCTGGGTGTCTACCAGGGTGTTTTCAGAAGAGTTTAACTGAGGGAGAAGAGTCATCTCGTCCAATCGCGGTGGGCACTTTGGGGTGTTTTTGTTTTGTTTTGTGGGGAGGACTCTTTGCTATTTTTTATTATTGGAACAGTTCTCTTTGCTTTAAAACAAGGTCTTATTATGGGGCCCAGGTTGGCCTCAAATTCACGATCCTCCTATTTCAGCCTATCAAGTGCTGGTTTTACACGTGTGTACTACCATGCCTGACCTAGAAGAATTACTACTGTGAAAATGTGCATGCTACCCAGAGACATTCACTACAACTCCAGTCAAAATACCAGCAGCAAACTTCACAGGAAAAACATTCCCAAAATTTGTATGAGACCTGAAAAACACTAAATAGCAAAAGCAATTCTAAGTAAAATGGATGAAGTGTGGACATAACACCTCATTTAGTGCAGACCCAGAGTGACAGCATTAGAATAAAAGTAGATACACAGGGGCTGGAGAGATGGCTCAGAGGTTAAGAGTCCTTGCTGATCTTCCAGAGACTTGGGTCTGTTCCCAACACTCATGTCAGGCAACTCCTAACTGCCTGTAATTCCAGCTCCAAGGATCCTATGCCCTCTTCTGGCCTCCACAGGTACCCTACACACACATACACACACACACACACACATTTTTAAAAATAAATAAATCTTTAAAAAAAAAAAAAAGCAAACAGATACAAGCCAGGCATAGTGACACATACCCTTAATCCCAACACTCCAGAGGTAGAAGATGACAGGCAGATCTCTGTGAGTTTGAGGCCAACCTGGTTTACATAGCAAATTCCAGGTCAGCTGGGGATATGGGAAACCCTCTCTCAAAAAACAAAACAAAAAAATAATAAATCAGACACATAGACCAATGGAAAAGAACAGAGAAACCAGAAATAAATACACACATTTTCATACAACTGATTTTTGACCGAGGCAGCAAGATCATAGTAGATTTGTGTGGTGATTTGAATACGTGACCCCCATAGGCTCCAGGTATTTGGACACTTGGTCCCCAGTTCCTGGTGCTGTTTGGGGAGGGTCATGGAAACTTTAGGAGGTGTGGCCAGGTTGGTGGAAGCACGTCACTGGGAGTGAGCTTGCCCATTCCCAGTCTCTCTCTCTCTCTCTCTTTCTCTCTCTCCTTCCTATGCCTGCTTGAAGATGTGAGGCTTAGCTTTATGCTCCAGCTGCCTCCTGCCCTGCTTGCCTCAACATGATGAACTCTAATCCCTCTGGAACCCTAAGCCCAATAAACTCTCCTGTAAGTTGCCTTGGTCATGATTTATCACTGCAACAGAAAAGTAACTGATAAAATATGCATAAGGAGAAGAGAGAAAATAGGTAGTTCCTCTCAATGTCTATGAAAATCAACTCAGAGTGAATCAAAGACTTAAACCAAAGCTCCTAGAAGAAAACATAGTGAATGGTTCCGAACATTGCCCTAGGCAAATATTTCTTGGCATGACCCCAAAGCAAAAATTGGCAAACAGGTTTATATCAAGCTGAAAAACTGCACAACAAAGGAAGCGATTAACCAACTGAAAAGACAACCCACAGAATGAGAGAAAATATTCACAGACTAATCACCCACCAAGGGATCCAGAGCATAAAAGCAACATAACTTGGACCGGGGATGTGATTTGCCAAGCACATGTGGGGCCCTAAGTTTGATGCCCAGTACCACAAAAATAGATAATCTGCTTTATTTAAAATGGGCAAATGACCTGAGTAGATATTTTTCAAATGAGATACGGCAATGTCTCACAAGTATATGAAAAAATATTCATCACTGTCAGGGAAATGTAAATCAAAACAACAATGAGATATCATCTCACCCCAGTAAGAATAAATACCATCAGAAAGGCAGAAGTGACAGATGGGGCCAGGGAGATGGCTCAGTGGGGGAAGCATTTTTGATGCAAGTCTGAGGGCCTGAGTTTGATCCCCAGCACCCATATGAATTGCTGAGAGTGAGGGGTGGGTCTGTCACTGTAGTGCTGGGGAAGAGGGTGTGGACAGGTGGATCCTCCAGGCTCACTGCCATCCAACCTAGCCAAACTAGCAACCTCTAGGTTCCATGAAAGACCGTATGTCAAAAATCAAGATGGAGAACAACAGAGGAAGATGCCTGACATTGACCTCTGGCTTCTACTATGCACACCTGTGTACACACAAACACACACACACACACACACACACACACACAAAATAAACTAAGTGACATATTGAGCCGGGATGTGGAGAAAGGGGAACTTTCATACATTGTTGGTAGAAATGTAAACCAACTTATAGTCATTATGGAAGGCAGTATGGATTTTCTTCAAAAAATTAGAAATAGAATTACCAAATGGTCCAACAATCCCTCTAACAGGTATATATTAAAGAAACTGAGCCAACAAGATGGCTCAAAGGGCACTTGCAACTAAGCCTGAGGACCTAAATTCCATCCCCAGGACCCCCATGGTGACAGGAGAGAACCGATTCCCTCAGATTGTCCTCTGAGCTCCATACGCATGCACCCCTCCCCGTGCAAAAATAAATAAATAAATGTAATATAAGAAGTTAAACACAGTATGGTGAAGAGACATCTATGTTCACATGTTTATTGCAGCAACATTTACAGTGGCCGCGAGATGAAATCAGCCCGTGTCCATCAAGGGACAAATAAAGAAAACAGAGGCTAGAGAGATGGCTCAGCAGTTAAGAGCACTGGCTGTTCTTGCAGAGGACCTGGGTTCTGTTCCCAACACCCATGTGGCAGCTGACAACCATCCATAACTCCAGGGGATCCAACATTCTCTTCTGTCCTTCATTGGCACTGTATGACACAGGTATACTTACATATATGCAGGCAAAACACTCATACACGTAAAAAAAATATTAAGAAAGAAAGAGATGAGAGAGAGAGAGAGAATGTCCATAGAGAAAAATGCTTCAGCCATTCAAAGGTGTGAAATCATGATTAGCAGCAAGGCCAGTGTCACCTGGGGACACAGTGTCAGCCACAGAAAGACAAATGTCAATGTTCTCACTTCCTTGTGGAAGCAAAGGAGTAGGGAATAAACAGTAGACACCAGAGTCTGGGCAGGGGAGGAAGATAAGGTACAAGGGTAAGTCGGATAGGAGGAATAACTTCTAATATTCTGTAACACAGGAGGCCAGCCATGGTAGACAAGGGCTAGTAGAGAGGATGTGAATGTTCCCAACAGAGAGTAATGATAAATGAGGTAATGGATATGCCAAACATCATGATCTTGTTATTATGCACTGTATATATGTGTTCAAATGTTGTCTGATCAATTACTGTGTATAACTGCCATTTGTCAATTAAAAAGCACATATTTTAAAGCAAAACATAGAGTTGGTGAGATGGCTTAGAGCCACTTGCCACCAGCCCTGACAATTGAATTTGATCCCCAGGACCCACATGGTAGAAGGAGAAAACCAACTTCTGCAAGTTGTCCTCAACCCTCACATGTGTGCTATGGTATGCACACTACACACACACACACACACACACACACACACACACAAAACAAATATAATAAAAAAATGTACTAACAGATTCAGAAAGACAAGCACTGTATATTTTCTGTGCATAGAAACTAAATTTATGTGTGTGTGTGTGTGTGTGTGTGTGTGTGTGTGTGTGTGTGAAAAATAGAAATGGCAAGGAGGAAGAGATCTAGATCTTAAGGGAGGTGGAAAATAGGGTAAGGAAAGCAGGAAGGAGAAACTAACGGGGAAGAAATATAACCAGATGGAAAGGGAGGAAGTGGAGGGGGCGAGGCAATATACAGAGACGCCATGATCAAGCCCTCTGCTTTGCACTCTAACCTGAAATTCTAATAAAAAGGCAGTGTAAGCCAGGTGTAGTGACGCACGCCTTTAATCCCAGCACTCAGGAGGCAAAGGCAGGCAAATCTCTGTGAGTTCTAGGCCAGCCTGATCTACATAGCGAGTTCCAGGACAGCTGGGGCTACAGGGAGACCCTTTTTCATAAAAACCAAAAAAAAAAAAAAAAAAAAATGGCAGCATGCTTCTGTCTGGTTTGCACTATTTTCTGTGCTCTGAATAGCTTCCTTGCTATTTTTACAAAAATAAAATAATAGCAAATAAATGAATAAAAGTAAAAAGCACTACTATCAATGCCCAGTCATGTGGTTTAAAACTTTAGTCATGTGATGCTTTGGCTGAGAAGTTTTTTGCATTTTTTTTACAAACATCCTTCTTCATACTTTCCAATGCCAATTATAAAAAAAAAAAAAAATGTTTAATTCTAGTTGTTCTCAGTTTTCTGTTCATTTGTTTATTTGCTTCAGGGTCTCAGTATATAGCCCAGGCTGTTCTGCAATTCACCATCCTCCTGCCTCCACCTCCTGAATGCTTGGATTGCAGGCATAAATTCTAGTATTTTTAGATTATGTAAAATTAACATTCCCAAAGGCAGCTTTGTTTGCCTCCAAAATTGTTTTGATATATGATTAAATCCAGGGGTTCAGATTAAAAACTAGAGGGCTGCCTATCAATAGGGATTGGAGACAGAAAAGAAAGGTCATGGTGAAATACAGGGAAGAAAAAGGGAGGTAGAGATGAAGTTCAAAGAGCTTTAGCATCTTAAATTATAGTTCTAGGAAGAAATCCAATGAAGTTCTTAAGTTGCTTAGACCTGAAACTTGGAGAATTTACCAAAGACTGAGGACAGAAAGATTTAGCAGATCTTGTTAATGTAAAAGATCTTTGTTACTACCCATCAATCTTTTAAATAGTTAAATTATGTATCATAATATTGTAATTATATTTAATATTCAAAGGTAACATATGTGTCAGAATTTTATCTTAAGCAATCTTCCCAACTAATGAGGCTAAATTGAGGTTAACCATCTTTCTCCAAATCATACCATTAGCAAGCGGAGCATTGTCTATTAATAGTTTGAGAAATGTACATTTTTCTAGCAGTTATTGTGAAAATGCTGGTTTAAGTGAAAAATTCAAATGCAATCATGCAATGCCAAAAGTAGATAAAATAGAATGAAAACTACTAATTTCTAGATTGTTTTGGTCTTAGTCTGTTTCACACAGCTGTCAGAGTTACTGAGACTAGGCCATGTTTAAAAACATCAAGGATTTATTATGATTCCTGATTCACAGAAGTCCTAGTTCAGAGGCTGGAATCTAGTGAAGAACTTCTTGCTGAGTCAGGCCATGGTGGAAGGCAGAAAGCAAGAGAACAAAAGGGATTTGAATTTGCTTTTAGAACAAACTCACCCTCACAATGACTGAGGTCCATGCATGAGCACAGAACCCTCATGACCTAATCACTTCTTGAGGCAGTCGTATGAGATGCCACATTATAGTGATGCTTATATAAAGACAGCCTGCCTCTTAACATCCATTTCAGTCAAGAGAGCATCTGTTCCTTCAGATTACTCTCAAAACCATACTCTCAAAGACTTGCTCTTTTATTGAAATTGTATATCCAGCATGAAATGGGGAAGGAAAAGCAGACCCTTATTGGAGAATGTTGCCCTTTCTAACCTCTTCTGATCCAGGCCTGCAGGCACACACCCATAAACAGATGTTATTAATTGTTTCATCTATGATTTGTAACAAAAATGGGATAAGTTGCTTCCAACTGAATACACATTGTTTGCAATGCTTGCTTGATATCTGTAACATACACACACACACATTCATGCATTGCTCTTTGTCAAGGACAAAGAAAGGTCATGAGCTCTATGTTTAGACCACAAGAGGAGCTTAAGGCTTAACGAACTTGTCTGCATTATAAACAACCTAAGATAAGATTAACGTGTTGGTTGCAAGGTTAAATCAAAGTCATTTGTCCAGAGCATATCCACATTGTGAAAGTCTTTCCCACAGCTTCTCACAGGTCTCACCTCTCCATATTACACTTCTCATACATTGACTTTGATAGACACCTTCAAACCACAGAGACTTCTAAAACCTCATCATCATCACCCTGTCCCCAAAGTTCCAGTATTCAGTTCCCTTCCCTATACTTACTTCTTCACCTTGTATTCCCCACATCCTGTTCTCATAAAGGAGAACTCCACTGAAATGAGAGTACTGGAAAAGTCAAGTTGAGCAAGGACAGGTGGTCAGCCCCAGAACTGGCTTCAGGTAAGAGGGCCCTCATTAACCAAGCCACCTCTCATTTGCAGATAAGACATCTATCTCCATTGACTGCATTTTCAGAAATTTCTGAGGAGAGATGGAGGATCTATCAATATGGAAACAAATAAACATGTAGCTCTAAGACTCTGGCAAATGACAGATAACTTGCAGCAGTCCAAGCATGCACTGCACAATAGGTTGCTACCTGAAATTGGGCCATAAATTGGTTTTGTTTTTTTTTTTTAAAGGAGCTAAATTTACATTGACTTGTCAGGCACATCATTAACCAACATAGCTGGTTCCAATAAATGGGATTTGGTGCAGGATCCTTTCCCTTTATTTTCATCTATGTTTCAAAGGTTACAGTCCCACTAAATAACATCTCACAACAAACACCAGTATTAATGTGATTCTTTCCTTCTGAGGTGACCTGATCCAAATGCCACACAGAAAAACACACCATTGAGCACTAAAAATAAATCCAGCAGGAGGCTGGATTCTTTCCTTTCATCTTCCACATTGGGATATGATTACAATTTTAATGATCTACCCAGAATTTTTTATATACTCAGTTCCTTTTGAAGGAAGAACAGGAAACTTTTGAAACACACTAATCTCCTTAAAATGTCTATGGATACAGCACAGTGGGAATATATGCTCTCCTGTAAAGAAAGGACTAGGAAAAAATAAAGCAATCACACATGTATTGCTTTTAGCATACTGTTTTTCCTTTAAAGAGAATGGGTATTTGGGTCTTAATATTATATTTTTCTTACTAAAGTGTTTCTTTACAGTGTTCAGAGCATCAAGAATTTCTACCCCTCAAAAATAAATCTTCTCTCTAAATATCGCTTATGCTTCAGAATTTTGCGGTCAACCCAATGAAATCATTTGATTTCCATATCTCTGAACCAGCTGCTGTCACTTCTTCCCAAAGGGAAATGAAACAATTTTTAAATGATTAAGAATTCATTTACAAAGCTGAAAAGTCCTATGTACTCATTTAAAAATGTAAATTTTGCCAGAAAGTCATTGGAAGTAGTAGACCCTAAAGGCAGCATCAAGGAAGAAGCAATTAACGTTTGGACAGTCACAGCGTATCAGGCCCTGTTGGGTGAGCTCAAGAGTTATGGCAGTAGGAGCTGGCAACATGGCTCAGCAGCTAAGAGCACTGGCTGCTCTTGCAGAGGACCTGGGTTCGGTTCCAGCACCCACATGGAGGCTAACAATCACTCATAACTCCAGTTTGACAGTATCTGACACCCTCTTCTGGCCTCTGTGGGCACTGAATGCATGTGGTACTCTTAACACACAGGCAAAACACTCATTTTTTAAGTTATGACATTTAGATTAGGGGCTGGCGAGATGGCTCAGTGAACAAGAGAGCTTGTAAGCTCTCTTGCAAGCAAGACAACCTGAGTACAAATCCCTAACACCCACATAAAAGCTGGGCATGGCCACACATGCTTGTAACCCCAGTGTTGTGGATCAGAGACAAGCACATACTAGGAGCTGGTCAGCCAGCCTAGATGAAATGGTAAAATATTTGTTCTAAAAAGGGTTCAATATAGGGACCTGGGGGGATGGCTCGGCTGTTAAGAGCACTGGCTGCTCTTGCAGAGGACCCGGGTTTCATTCCCAACACCTACAAGGCAGCTAACAACCATCTGTAACTCCAGTTCCAAGGAATCTGACACCCTCTTCTGGCCTCCAGGGGCATTACATGACATAAGTACACGTACATACGTACAGGAAAAACACTCACACTTACATAATAAATAAATAAATTTTTTTAAAAAGAAAAACGGGCTGGAGAGATGGCTCAGTGGTTAAAGCACTGGCTGCTCTTGCAGAGGACCTGGGTTCGATTCCCAGCACCCACATGGCAGCTAACAATTGTCTGTAATTCCAGTTCCTGGGGATCCAATGCCCTCTTCTGACCTCCTCAGGCATTGCATAACACGGGTGCTCTTATATACATGTAGGCAATACACTCATACACATATAATAAAAATAACAAATTTTTTTTTAAAAGAAAAGGGGTCTCCATTACAACGACAATTTGCAACATAGCAAAATATAGTAAACAGCATAAGGCGAGCACCTTCTGTATTCTGAAGAACAGCTGAAGGAAATGACCACAGTCTGTGTTTCCCTCCCGCTCTGAACTATGAACAGTACAGACACCATAGACCCATAGGTAATACTTTAGACTCACAGGCAATACTAAAATGTAGTAAAATTATTAGGAATTGATAGACTTTGAGTATATATTACCTGGGTTACTTTTCAATTTATTTGTGTATATGAGTGTTTCACCTACATAGATGTAAATGTACCCATACTGTACAATGCCCTCAGAGGCCATAAGAGGGCGACAGATCCCTTGCAACTGCAGTAGTGGATGGTTGTTAGCTGCCATGTAGGTGCTGGGAACTGATCCCAGGTCTTCTGCAAGAGCAGCCAACGCATTTAACCCCTGAACCATCTCTCCAGCTCCATATTATCTGTTTTGAAATAAGTTGTTTATATGTTCACATCATTTAAAATTTAATTATATCTGTGTTTAGTAACAGTCACAAAACTCTTGAAAACTGAGGGGATTCTGGTCTGCCAGTGCAAGCTACCTCCAGGACACCTGGCTGTCCCCTCAGCAAAGGCCTCACCATGGTGATAAATACCAGCAAGTCATTTCAGAACACCAACTACATACAGGGCACAACTTACTTTTGTATGTACTCAGCAGGTGCTACATTCTGATTTTCTGAATTAGTCTAAGCCAGACATTTACAACTCAAGGATTGCCAAGGTGAAAGAGATCCCAGGTTTATCAAGAAATGGTTCAAGACTTTCATATTGACCCATGAGAGTTTATCATCATGTGGGAAACCACAGTGACTAAGGGAGATTCACTCCTAAGTATAGCTATTAAAAAGCATCATTCAGAAGAGTTCATGAATGACACTAGTTGGCCAGAAAAAGAAAAAGGATTATCTCAGGAGACCGATAAAAGCAAACCAAGGAGAATGTGGGGGGAGTGGTTAACGATCTCCATGAAAGACAGGGATAAATTTGAGAAGTAAAGGATCATTAAGAGCAAACACTGTTATTTCGATGGATTGGAAGCCCAATCTATATGATACTTAAAGTCGCATGAAATTCAACTAAAAAGCAAACACAAAGTAAGAAACCTGCTACTACTCTGATTTAAAATACAAGGTCCTAAAATGGAAATGGTAACACACAACTGTCACCAGGAGTTCAAGCCATCTTCCACTAGCTACATAGTGAGTTTGAGGCTAACCTATGCTGCAAGAGGCTCTATCACCAATTAATTAAAATATCAGGTCCTTTAAAGCTGATATTATAACATGGCATAAATAGAAAACCAGTCTCACATAGAAATGAATACACAGATAAACAGTATAAAAGGTTCTATGTTCCATGCAATATAATCAACATAACATAAAAACAGTTTAAATTACTGTGACATTATAAATGACGCTTTATGAATTCTTGTACCTGCCAGGTATTGGAAGCTTACAGCCAGCTATGATGGGTTACTTTTTTAAAATAGAAAAGGATAGCTACCATACCATGGTGCAGGAAATTGCAGAGTTTGAGAACTAATTGGACACAGGTGTCAAATGATAGGTTCCTTCAAATTCTAGAATCTCTTGCCACACTTTTATACTGAGCTAAGCTGTACTCTGCCAGAATGTCATGCGGATTTTAAATGCAGGGTCTTTTTCTATTCCAGTGTTAAATTCACTTAACTAGGATTTTCCCTAAATTTCCCATTATTGCTTTTATATATAATAGTTGAGATGACTTTTACGTTAAATCATATTTATTTTATTCATATTGCAGATTTTGCAAGAGCTGATTCTCAGTCTCATATAAGCCAAGAGGAGACCCAGTCTGTGCCCTGGAGGTGTGTGACCTCAGCATGGCAGGCAGACTGTGATGGTCTGACTAGCACAGTTCGAGGACGGCTCAGTTACTATCACGGCTTAATTTGCTCTAGGAACTCTTCCCGTTTGACAGAATATGGTGGGACTGAGACAAACTGGCATTTGGGAAGATGGATGCTCAGTGCTTTCACTACCCAGTGTTGAAGCTCACCCAGGGAGCTCTGGGAGGTGGCGCATCTGCAGGACGCCACGATGCAAACCAGAAGCAAAGCTCAGTGAGGTTTCTTTTATTCTGTTCTGAAAGTACAACTCAGATTACTAGAGCTTGCTATTTAGATAAGATCTGGCCTCAAGATATTACCCTGACCCAATGCACAAATAAAGCTGTATCAAGATCTTAGGATGGCTGATGGTGGTTGGGAGAAGACACTCCCGGCACTACGCCCAGAAAAGCTCATTTCTGTTTGAAGCCTAGACTAGACCAAATGCTGGAACCTGTTGCCACGCAGAAAAATCTCTCCATAAATATTCAGTCTTATATTTTCTCAAATGTTGGAAAAGCCATAACCTCCAGGGGAGTTGGGGGGGCGGGAATCTTTCTTTTTTTTTTTTTCAATAAAACCTCCAGGCTGACCTGGAGCTCACTGCGTAGGCAAAGATGACCTTGCAGTTCTGATCTACCTACCTCCACCTTCTACTTGTTTTGATTACCACCCTACCTATAAGGGCTGGGAATTGAACATGGGGATTCATGCATGGTGAGTAAACACTCTACCAACTGAACTCCATCCCCAGCCCTTTTTCCCTCTTTACATTACCCAGAGCTGGAGAGATAGCTCAGTGATTAAGTGTACATACTGCTCACCTACTGTTCTTACAGAGACCTAAGTTCAGTTCCCAACATCACACTGGACAGCTCACAACTATCTATAACTCCAGTTGCAGGGGAATCTAATGCCCTCTTCTGGCCTGCACAGACACTGCACATAAACCCACACTCAGACATACACATATACACAAAATTAAAACTAAAAAAAAAAAAGTCTTTTTAAAAAAATCATGATCAACTGACAGAAGATTCCATGACACTGCTCAAAAGCCCATCTGGTAGCTTTCTGTAATCCAACCTCATGAGACACCCTCAAGAGACACCACTGTCCCTCTCCTTTCTCAGAACACACTGGGACTACAGTTTCAGTTAGAGGGCCTTAAAAATCAGGAACCAGGGCTGGGCATGGTAGCGCATGCCTTTAATCCCAGTACTTGGGAGGCAGAGGCAGGTGGAGCTCTGTGAGATCAAGGCCAGTCTACAAAGAGAGTTCTAGGCCAACCATTGTTACCAAGTGAAACCCTGTCTTAAAAAACCAAAAAGAAAGAAATTATGGACCAACAAGGTTTGAAGTTTGAGAAGTATCAGCACAGTCAGTCCCATCCTGGTTTTCCGTCCTGGTATACAGTCAGGGGAGGCATTGAAGTGGATAGCAGATGTGGTCATCAACAACTGTCCACACTGTCCAGCCCTCCTCCCTGAAGAGTGAGCAGAGTTATGAGGCTATACCCACATTGCCTGGAACCACTGTGTTAAACAGCCACCCTTCGTACCAGGGAAGAAAGCTACAAGAATCATATTTTTGTAGATTTTAGACAGAATCTGAAATTAGAGTTGAAACCATTTTATGTGCACCCTCTCAGACAAGGCCTGCATCCTTCAGATAGTTTCTATATTCAGAGTCCTTTTACCTCCCAGCCTTCCATATCCCATCAGCTCCCCAGCATGGACGGAACTGCATTCCCAGTCCCTACCTCCATCACCCCCGGCTCCTCCACCCACCTTTGGAAGAAGTAGAGAAACGAATGAATAAAATCACAGGTTACCATCTCAGGAAGCTTCAGATAAACCATGGCAGAAAAAAAAGTCCATAAGTTTGTGAAGCTGAAAATAATTACATCAAGATTGACTGCGTGGATTTTTATGTCGCATCTCTCAGATCTGCAGGTCTATTATAATATTTTTAACAGTTCTTTTCAATAGACTGGCAGACTCAGGAACATAGTGGGCCTAAAGAAAATCACGATAAAGGACGGTTATTTTAAAATATTCATTTCTCACCAGGGCTAAAGGAAACAGGCAGTGGCACAAGGTTTGGTGCTGAAAATTTAAATCTTTCATTAGCTTTTTATGGGCTTCTACATTGAATATTAAACGGAAGAGCTTCTCTTTTTATTCTTGCATATCTCATATGTATCCAAACTAATCTTGTATTCTCTTTTGTTCTGGAACTTGATCTTTTTGTTTTCAAATGTGTTGTGCGTGTGTGGTGCAATACTGTGTACATGTTCATGTGTGTGCATGCACATGTATGGCATTAGATGTCTTCCTCTAGCACTCTCCACCTTATTTTTTATTTCTTTTATGTGTGTGCATGTGTGTGTATGTATAAGTATGGAAGTATGTGCCACAGCATATATGTAGAGCTCAAAGGACAACGTCCAGGAATCACTTCTCAGCTTCTGCCATGCAGGATCCAAGGATCAAACTCAGGTCATCAGGTTTGGTAGCAGGCACATTTACCCACAGAGCCATCTTGCTGTCTCCCCACCTTACTTTTTAAGACAGGTCTTTCACTGAACCTAGAGCTCACTGATCTGGAGGATTCACCTATCTTTGGCCCCAAACTGTAGCACTGGAATTACAAGTGCATGCCACCACGCCCATCATTTTTATGGGGACTCAAGTCTCCATGACTGCATGACCGAGCCATCTCCTTCACCCTCTAAACTCATTTTCAGCTATCTTTTTCTCTCTGTCTTTTTGTTTTCTGATTTGTCTTTAGATATCTGATTCCTTTACCCTGGCTTAGACCATCACCTCCACCAGGAGCCTGCTCACACTGAGCACCTTGCTGCGTGCTGGCACGGTTATAGGTATTCACACATTTCCAATTCTCTTGGGTAGAGCATGACCAGGAGGGCAGAGACTAGCACAGTCATGGATAATCCTAAAACCTCTTTGTAGCCAAATGCATTTCATTTTCAAGATGTTTCTCCTGCAAACATTTCACAAAATTTGCTAATAAAATCAGGTGAATTCCTAGATTTTTCTCCCTGATCATGCTAACCCACTTGTGAAAGAGCTGGTAATAGGAAGCAAATAAACAATGAAATCACAACAGGAAAATTATAATTGACTGACAGACAAACCTGCATCTAACGCAGCAATGGAACTAACTACTTAATGCCTTCTTTCTTTCCTTTCTTACTAATCTCTGAAGTAAGAAGGAGGTCTAACCTTGATTCTAAATTATGCTACTTGCCAGAACTCATACACCTGGCCCTGATGGACACACAGTGACTTTGGTACTCTGGAACAGGCACTGGTGACCAATAGGAATGGCCAATACAGCTTGTTCAACATGGCAGACAAGCAACACCTCAGCTCTGAGATCAATGAGAGCTAGCAGTGTAGAAAACAAAGAAATGATTGGACATCCCATGGCACAAGAGGAGACCTGAATTTGCATATGCATAATACACACCAAGAGTGAATCAGAGTGGGTGAAAACCAGTGAAATATAATCCGTCCTATTGTAGCCTCCTGTCTACCCTTTCAAATCAGGTCAGGAAATCCTGGGGAAACAGCCATTATAGGTGTGTTTGGAAACCCTTTTTTTTTTCTTTATTGTGTATGTGTTTGTGTCTGTATGTGGGTATATGCACAGGAATACAGTTCCAGAGGAGGCCAGAGGAGGGAGTTGGTGCTGGGAACTGAACTCTGCAAGAGCAGTAGGCGATCTTAATAGTTGAGCCATCTCTGCAGCATGGATTCTTACATATTTACATATTTCTTAAAGATGTTGCATGTGAGCATTTGATTTTTCACTTTCATGGTTTAATATATTCCCTCCTGTCCTACCTCTAGGGTCACTTATTTTGTCCATGTTCTTGGATAGCTTGTCTTTTTATATCACAATAGCCACATAAAATGATATTTCTTTCTCTTTCAAAAGACTGCGATGACCTATCTCGAGTCAACCCAGAATTGTAAAATAGCCAATGTCCTTGTAAACACTAAAATTTGTTCAGAAGATAGACTGTCTCATAAATCTGATTGTGTTATCTAAACCACAAGGGAATGCATTCACATAAGATAAACTGAAAGAAGCATGATCCCTTGCTCAGCCTGCGACTGCTCTCCCTTCCCTTGTGGAAAAGCATCTCCAGGTTGTATGGATGTGGTAGAAGAAAGAATGGGCACAGCACAGCTATGTCCCTGAAAACTGCCCAGTGTCTGGGAGAGTGGAAATGGGTTTGTTCTCCTTTGTAGGACACATTTGGTTTAAAGATCTAGAAAAAAAGAGGGAGGGGGATGTCTATGAAATTAGAGGCAGGAAACAAAAATTGCAAAAGGAAACTGGGTGACGCAAAATGGTTCCTGAACGCTTCTGTTTATTGTGTGTGTGTGTGCGTGCACGTTAGTTGGTTCTGTCCTTTCACCCTCCTGGGATTGAACTCAGGTGGTCAGGGTTGATGACAAGTACCTTGACCCACTGAGCCACCTCACTGGCCCCTAAGTCTTTTTTTTTTAAAGTCAAAATTATGTATTTTGATTGTGTACAACATGTTTTAAAGTACATATTATGGAATGATTAAATCCAGCTAATTAACAAATACATGATCACAGAAAGCTATCATTTTGGGGTTGAAAGCATAGGGCATCCTTACATGTCTCAGGGGTACAATATGTTATCATTACCCATAGTAACAAAAAAGTACTTAATAGTCCACTTCTCAGAGGAACTTATCCACAGATAACAGAAGCAAGATTTTTCTTCCTATGATTACATGAATTAATTAGTATGACATAATATTTCACTTCAGTGAATATTAAATGTATTTGCCTCACTAACAAGTGAACAAAAAGGAGAGGGGCTGGAGAGATGAGTCAGCAGTTAAGAGCACTGACTGCTCTTGTAGAGGATCTGGGTTCAAGTCCCAGCACCCACATGGTAGCTAACATCTGTCTGTAACTCCAGTTCCAAAGGATCTGACACACTCTTCTGACCTCTGCAGGTATTGCGCAACATGGGCACACTTACATACATGCAGGCAACACACTCATACACATAAAATAAAAATATTAAATAAATAAAAGAGAGGACAGGGAGGAGAAAGACCCCTTGCTATCTCCTGAAAAACAGCTTTTCACATATAACCCTCTAGCAAAACAGAAATGTGTATTTATTCACCTCCTGATTTGTGCAAAAACATTTACTGACCACCAGTATGTGCCAGGAACTAAGCAAACAACAATTAGCAGGATGGATACGATCCCACAGACATGGAACGCAACAGTTCTTCATTTTGTAGTTTGTTAAAACACACTTTCTGCTTCCAGTAACTTACCACATATAGGGGTCTGGTTTAGAAGAGAGTTTTAAAACAGCTCTTTCTAACATTTAATGAGCTTTTACATCATGTGAAATTGGTCCTTGCCCCACACTGAACAGAAAATTTCTCAAGTGGCTGTCACAACCACTTACTCCAAGAACAGAGCTATGCTTTCAGAGGCAATGACTGCTCCATGCAAATGCAGACTGCTACCAAATGATGCTGTTGCCTGAAATCATCACTACTGACTCTGGGCTCTTTGTTCATTGGGTAAATGCCCAGTTCCATCTGGAATGAACTAGAAAGTCCATCCCACCCGGACTGTACCCAAAACTATGAGAGATATTGATATGTTTGAAGCAGAGAGACAAGCTGAAAACATGCAATATCCCTGCTTAGAAGCAGATTCTAAATAGTACCTCATTTGGGTGATCAAGGACACAGACCTTTTCAAACAAGAGCTTTTCAGCTCAAATATTTAACAATAACAACTAGGTCTTCACAGATTTGCTTATCAAAAGCCCTGACTTCTTTCATCCTATCATTCAAAGCCCAGAGAAAGGCTAAAACTTTTCAATGTCTAAACCATTATCTTTTTTCCTGCTTCCTTAAAAAAAAAAAAGAAAGAAAAGAAAAATATTCTAGGCACCAAGAAATCTAGAGTTTAAGAGATTAGGGGATCATGCTTGGTGACCTTGGGATTAAGTCACTGTTGGCTGAGTGAGGCATCTGCAGCCCCTAGGGAGTCCTTATTGGTAACTTGCCAATTCCACTTTAGGGTTAGAGTAGAGTAAGGCAAAAACTATATCCACAAACTATCTCTTCAAGCTTAGAGTAGTTGCCATCAGACACTTGTGTCTGAGACTGACAGCAAGAAACTGTGAAACTCAGTATCAAAGAACAAAAGTCTGCCTCTTGAGACACATACCCTGAGCAACTGCTGTGGTCCAGGCATTTCCAGGGCATCACAGAAGGATGCAAGGGCTGTATGCAAATTCTGTCTTTGCCCTTCACTGCTAGGGTGGTTTGAATGACTGTCCCCCATAGGCTCCAGGTATTTGGACACTTGGTCCCCAGTTCATGTTGCTGTTTGGGGAGGACCTTTAGGAAATGTGACCTTGGGGACAGGCTTTGAGAGTTCTTAAATCTTGCTAGATTCTCTCTCTCTCTCTCTCTCTCTCTCTCTCTCTCTCTCTCTCTCTCTCTCTCTTCTCTGTGTCTGTGTGTGTATGTGTGCGTTCACCTTTTTTCTCTGTCCCCACCTCAGATTCTCTCTCTCTCTCTCTCTCTCTCTCTCTCTCTCTCTCTCTCCTTCCTGTGTCTGTTTGAAGATGTGAGTGCTCAGCTTTCTGCTCTGGCCACCTCCGGCAGCCACGCCTCCCCTGCCATTATAGACTCTTCCTCTGGAACCCTAAACCAAATAAATTCTTCCTTCAATAAGTTGCCTTGATCACAGTGTTTTATCACAGCAACAGAAAAGTTACTAATACAAGTGGCCTGGATGAGACCCATCCTTATGCAAAGTTTCTAACTTCCTGGAAGTACTTGATCAACATTCAAACTCTCAAGCTCCTTCTAGAACAGCTGCAGCGGAATCCAGATAAGGATCTTGGAGAGCTAAATATTTAATAAGTGGTTTGCTGACTCTTATCGTCACAGAGAGTAGGGAAATAGCACAGAACAGCCCTAAGCCCTTGTTTCCCTTGGCCGTCCTGGCTGTAACCAACTGGGCCTTCTCTGTCACTGGGTGCTGGGGATCTTAGCTGCTCTGGTCAGTCCTGCAGCAACGTAATAGCTGTGATATGAGACAAATTGTACAGTTTCCCAGCACAAGAGGAAATGGTGGTTCATTAGAGAAGTTGTTCCCATTAAAGACAAATGTGTTAGCTTCTGTAACACTGGAAACTCATTCTGAGTACTCTAGTTTTCTGCGAAAAAGAAAGCTATGAGTATATTTCAGATACGAGAGAAATAAGCACCACCGAACCTCCATCTGGGATTGAACTTAATATTATTCTGTTTTTGGCTTCCTTTATTGTTTCCTTGTTTTGGTTGAAGACAAGGTTTCATGTAGCCCAGGCTAGCCTGGCACTCAGTATGTACCCAAGGATGACCTTGAGCCCCTAATCCTTCTCCCCTTACATCCCAAGTGCTGAGAAAACAAGTGACTACCGCACATAGATTACTTATTTTCAATATATGTTAATAGTCTTACCTTTTTAGTATCTTATATGAAACCCACAATTATTTCAAAAATTACAAATGAGTACAATGTTATGTGATAAAATTTTATCATCTCAAATAAAAGTTATATAAATTTCTTTACTAGGAAGCAAGAGATATGAAAATTTGGGTTTCTGTTTAAAGAATCTCACTGCTGTCTTTGTCAACATTTGTTAGTTTTATACGTCAGAACATAGTATTTTAAGAAACAGTCCCAGATACCCTCAGGAGTCCACGTGGCTAGTTGTAATCATTTCAGTTCTATTCAGTGGCATGTGCATAAAAATCTTGAGTCTTTGCCAGGTATACCCCCGGAATCTCAGAATTCAGGAGGCTTAGGCAGGAGGATCATAATTTCAAAGCAGCCTGGGCTAACTGAAATCCTATCTCAAGAAAAATTGACCTCAAAACATCTGAATGAGGTTCTGCTTAGTAACTTTGCCCTGAGCACCAGCCAACGGAAGCAGCCAGCTTGATTCACATGGGAAGGAAGAAGTGGGCTGCTTCCTGGTCCACGGTATGAAAGTTTGCATGTTTGCATGTAGAAACGAAAACTAAGCAAGAACTTCTATTTGTTTAGGCCAGTTGACTTTTTTTCTTTGAACATGGGAATCGGGTACATTTAATAATCCAATAATGTTTTTAAACAAAATATTTTTATTATTTACCATTTAGTGGAAATTTCATACATGTGCATAATGTGCTTTGCTGTTTTTGGCCCCAGTCCCCTCTCTCCCTCCCTCCCACTCCAGCTGAACCCTTTCCCAAACGCCCCCGATCCCATTTTCATCTTTTTGTTTATAATGTTTTGAGAGTTGGTTGTTTTGTTTTTATGATCCACTGAGTTTAATAAGGGTTGGTAGATGAGTATGGGTTGGGGCCTATTTACAGAAGAATGAGCAACTAAAGAAAACGATTCTTTCTCCCCCAGCCACCACTAACTGTCAATAGCTCCTTGGAGAGGGGTCAGGCCACTTCAACTTTTTTAAAAACTTTATTTTGGGGGTGGCTGCGTGGGGCCATGCATGTCGGGACATGTGTGTGGAAGTCAGAGGACAACTTAATGGGAATTGGTTCTCTTAAACCATGTAGGTTCCAGGGATCGAACTGAGATCATCAGGCTTGGCGGCAAGCACCTTTTCCCCACTGAACCATGTCGCCTGCCCTAATTCTGAAACTATGTGCTAGAACAGTCTAACCTAACTAAAATATTATCACAAACCAAAAAAATAATATCCTTGAAAACATGAAAAAGTTCCCAAAATAATAAAAACACAGGGAAGCTGTAAACATAATCACAGAGCCCTAACTGAAAGTATGTTTTTATTTATAACATCTTTTTTAAAAAAATCAATGAACCGTTTTCAAAGCAATTGTCAATTTCTTATTTCTAATGTTCTTAGCATCTACTCTCCTCGGATGGTACTGAAGAATTCTGAGCTACCTTTCAGGTTGTTCATGATGTAAAATGAACTACCCTTAAAATTGTTATTTTCACTGTCAGCAAATCTTTGCGAAGTTCAAGAGATTCATAAATAATGGAAGTTAATAATCTGCTATAATATTTATGAAAAATTTTAAAGAGGAAACATATAGATCTGAAAATAAAAACAATATTTTTGCATTAGCAATTCAGATCAATGAAAACTATATTTCCAAGGTTGAAGTTTTCAAGGTAAAATTTCAGTTCCTCAAGGGAAGGCATTTCCTGTCATTTTATATAAGTATGCAGTCTTTGTTCAGAATTTTTCAACAGAGAATATTAAAACTCGGGAAATCATAATGTTTAATACCAGAATTTCTGGGATGCTCTTCCTGTTGGCGTCCTGTGTTTTATTCTCTGACTTTTTTTTTTATTCTCTAAACATTTATTTGTTTTACTTTAAGTGTATGAGTGTTTTGCCTGCATATTTGAAAGCGTATCACATGCATGCAGGCCAGAAAAGGGTATTGGATCCCCTGGAACTGGAGTTAAGGCCACTGTGAGGGGCCCTGTGGGTGCTGAGAACCAAACCTCTGCAAAAGCAGCCAGTGTTCTTAACTGCTGAGCCATCCCTCCAGTCTTTGAAAAGGCTTTCTTATAGGTCAGGTTTGCCTTGAACAATAACCAAAGGAGTGAGTGACACCCTCAGAGGTCCCTGACTTGCAAACCTGTTGGAAAATTGCCAACATCTTCCAACATCTCAAAACTTTCCTCTTCTGGTTGGAACCCAGGCCTTGGAGCCTCATTGGAACCTGAATGTCTCCCTCACTCCCTCCCTTTCTCTGCTGACTGCTCAATGCTTTCCAGGGCAAAAGTCTCAGCTTTGGTACAGAGTTTGGGTATGACACCAGGTCACCAACTCTGGGGCTTAAAAGCCCTTTGGTAGTGAAATTTTTGGTTGAAGAAAGTCTTATACTAAGGCTGGAGAGATGGCCCAGCAATTAAGAGCACTGGCTGCTCTTGCAGAGGACCTGGGTTCAATTCTCAGCACCCCAAGCACCTAGCAACCATCTGTACTCCAGTTTCAGGGGATCCAATGCCCTCTTCTGTCTCTGCAGACATTGCATGACACAGGTGCACTTAAATATTCATAAGCTATACACTCATACACATAAAGTTTTTTAAAAAGCAAGGCTTATAGAAAAACAGATGATTGATTGATAGATGCTAGATGATTGATAGATAGAAGATAGATGATAGATGATAGATAGATAGATAGATAGATAGATAGATAGATAGATAGATGATAGATTGATAGATGATAAATAGTAGATAGATGATAGATAGATAAATAAGATAGATGATAGAGATGATAGATAGATGATAGATAGACGATAGACGATAGATAGATTAGATAGATAGATAGATAGATAGATAGATAGATAGATAGATAGATAGATGATAGATAAATATTCTAAGTAATACTATCAAAGATGATTATAAAAAGCTTTCTAAAAAAAATTTTTTTAAGACAGGCTCTCCATGTAGCCCCAGCTACCCTGGAGCTTGCTCTGTAGACCAGCTGACCTTGATCTCACAGAGATCTGCCTGCCTCTGCCTCCCAAGAGCTGGGATTAAAGGCATGTGCCACCACGCCCAGCTTCCTAAATATTTTATAATACTAAAATGAAGCACTAAAGGCTAAAGTTACCAGACTTAACAAATAAAAACACAGAACACTGAGTTGAATTTGATTTTCAAATGAATAATAAATATTCAGCGTAAGTGTATTCCATGACATGTATGAAACATGCTTATACAAATTGTTCAGTATTTATCTGAACAAAGTTAACTGGGCATCCTGAACTCTATCTGGCAATCCAAAGGTTGCACACATGAATGGATATAGCAGTAAACTCAGTCAATTAGAAAGCAGAGATTGCAAATTCTAGGATTTTTTAAAATTATTTGTGTGTGTACGTATCTGTGTACAATTGTGGGGTACACATGTGTGTGGCGGCCAAAAGTGAACATCGTGTGTCTTCTTTAATCTCTACCTTAGTTTTTGAGACAGGGTCTCTCATTGGACCTGAAGCTAATGAATTCAACTGGCATTTAGGCTGACTGGCCAGTAAGCCCCAGGATCCTCCCGTGTCCGGCTCCCCACCACTGGGGTCACATGTGCATGTTGCTCTAACCAGCTTCTGATGCGAGTGTTGGGATGGAGCTCGGATCCTCATGTTTGCACAGCAAACACTTTGCTGACCAAGCATCTTCTCAATCCCCAATTCTAGAATTTATTCATCATAACATTCATATGAGAAAATAAAGCAAATATACATCTGTTTGCAGGAATTTGTTTATGTAGAGAAAAAAAGGCAACAGGAGGAGAAGGAAGGGGAAGGAGAAGGGACCACTCTCTGTCACCTACCGTCTTCCCAGACCTGTGCCCAGAGCCTCATGCTGAACCATTTTATACGCCCACCTTCAGGGGAGAGTCTAAACACCCTGAAAGAGGGGAACTGTGCTTGGTATCCAGGTAACAGGTAACAGTGGGTAAACCTATAAGGACAGAAAGTCTCCTCCCCACTTCCAACTTTGCTGCTTAGGGACCTCAGGGTGGGTCCTTTGAGAGCACCCTGGCAACCTTCAATTATTGAGCACCCTCAGGGGACCTCACCAGTGGGGGCCTCAGAAGCCAGGCAGGGATCATCTTTAACGAAGAAGGGATCATCTCTTACAAAGAAATGTGTCAAGCAGTGAGTATAGTCATAAATAACTGGATTAGAAGCAAAAAGAAAAGACACCTTTGTGTGAGCAGGTGGAGGCAGAGCCAGAGAAAAGTGGTCATCACTGTATGACCCCTTCCAGGTGTCCAAACAGATGAGGCCCAGGAAGCCTGGCTTACAGTCAGTAATTATAGTAATCACGGAGCTGAGGACAGCTGCTACCTGCTGACGGGATTTCTCTGAATAAGTTTCAAAGGCATACCTACAGGTTGTGTCTTTTTCCAAGGTACTTTTAGGGATTCTCTTTCTCTTCTGCAACTTTTCTGTCTCCAAATATTCAATGAGTTTATGAGTATTTAACAGCCTCTCAAAGTTACCAAAAATTTCTATCAGGTGAACTTCCAGGCCCAGGATATTTCTCTGTCATCCTTCATTTGGTTTGCCTTTGATCTCCCGAGAAACCTTCCATTGTACTGAAAAGTACTGCCTCTGCCAACCATGATGGCAGACAATAGCAACTACCTTAGCCCTTCTAGAAGTTTCTTGCCACCTAAGGCCTGATTTCAGAGACTGGTGCCATATTAGGTCCTCTTCTTAGAAAGCCTCCACCCTGCTTTCCCCAAGACACTTCCTTCTGTCTGAAGATTCTTTGCATCTTTTCTCTGAAGGCCTGGAGAGTAGAATTTGAGAAAGCCTCCCAAGGTGACCTGAAATTCTAGAAGCAGATGAATCCTTACGCTCTTGTATATTTTATACGACTTATTTTTATTATTTTTAGTTATGGAGGAAGGGCATGTGAGTACAGGAGTTCGAGGAGGACAGAGGTATCAGGTCCCCTAGAGCTGGAGTGCCAGGCAGTTGTGAGCCACCTAACATGGGTGCTGGGAACCAGACTCTGGCCTTTTGCTAGAGCAGTACATGCTCTTAATCCCTGAACCATCACCCCAGCCCCTTTCATTCTTTTTTAAATAGACAAATGAAGTTAACTCATCAGAAATCTAAATAGGAGATGCTGGACTTTACAGAGAGCAGATACGTAAAGAGCTTATCTTGCCTTCAGAAAGATGTCTAGGATGAGTAGTGTTGACTGTCAACTTGGCGGGATCTGGTATCTCCTAGGAGACCCACCAGTGAGGAATTGTTTATGTTACGTTATCCTCAGAGCATACCTGTAAGGAATAAATAGTCTTGCATAGGTTGACGGAGGTGGGACAATCCATCCTGCAGGAACTTGGTCTTGGGCCCCGGACTGCTTAAAAGGAAGAAGCTGGGGATGAACATTCATTACGCTCTCCTTCCTGAGTGGGGACACGCTGACCACTGCTTCGATGTCCTGCCACCTTGACTTCCCTGCTGTGATAAGCTGCATCTCCAACTGTGAGTCAAAATAAACCCTTCCTTCCTTAAGCTGCTTTATTTTGTCAGGGTATTTTCTCATCGAGACAGAAAACCAAAACACTATCTAAAGTAATAACATCCCCAGATTTTAGAAATGGGAACTGAAGTGTAAAAGCTTGCATGAATTGCCTCAGTTTAAGCACAGTGGGTTAGACACACTGCTTGCTTCTAGCTTCATCCCCCAGTACCCACCAGTGTAGAGGGGGCAGCTAAGAAGGCAACATAGATGCCTACAACAGGAAATTCAGGAGTGGATGTAACACACCGATACCGGTTCACGCAAAGAAAAATCTAGTCACTGAGCAGTTTATCTTTATCGGGGGAAACTTTGTGTGCAAAACCATCTCTAATTCTTGGCCTTGGAAGAGACAAATCTCAGAGGTACATGTAAGGATTTGTTATCCCACAAGGCACCTGGGCTACAGCCTCCTGGGAGAATAACGATGGTTGTCATCTCTTACCATCTGTCTCCCTCTGGCTTCGTCTTCTCAGAGCTGGGAGAGGTATGTCATATGGGCCTTGCAGTAGCTAATTTTATGCCCACTTCTTTGGACTAAGGGTTGTCTAAATACCTGTCAAACGTTATTTCTGGGTATATCTGTATGGAGAGTTCTGGAAGTAGTGCTTACTTTCCTCTTCCCTGTGACAGAATCCCTGATAGAGCTGTAGAGGAAGGAAGAGTTTGGCTCACAGTGAGGGTGTGAGAGTGCAGTCCATCACAGCAGGAAGGCAGGGTAGCAGGAGCGTGATGTAGCTGCTCACACTGCATACAGTCAGGGAGCAGAGAGAGGAATGCTGGTACGCTGCTTGGTGTCTCCCTTTGATTCTGTCTGGATTCCAACTCAGGTCATCAGACTTGGCCACTGAGTCAGCTCCCCAGCTCCCAGCTCTGGAATTCTTGACTCAGCTTAACAGAGACTCCAACCACTCTATGGGGTAAGGGTCTCCTTTAGTCAGGGTTAATGTGAGAGACTCTTCAAGATTATGGAGAGTCCCACAATGTGCCTTCTTCATGCTGGATTCCCTGGCTACCCGGCCTCCTTTTAATTCAAATCTGGGATGTTATCACCCACATTCAGGGTAGGTCTCCCCACTTCAGTTAAGCCTCTCTTGAAATGCCCTCAAAGACACCCCAGAGTGAGGTGTCTGAGAGCACCAAAAGTCAAGGAAGGTCCAACTTGCTTTCTCTCTAGGGGCTGTCTTTTCTAGCCCGCAGACGTCCAAACTACAAATTTTGGGGGCATTTGGCCTTCAGCTAGAACTCAGTACCAATGTTCCCCAGTTCTCAAGCCTTCCAGCCTGGACTAGAAGGCTATCATCAGATGTCCAGGGTGTCCAGCATGAAGTACAAGTTTCTACAGTGAATTGATCCTAGCGATGCCTTAGTGGGGGTGTCCAAAACCAGACAGGCTAGAATGCTTGGTTTTCCTGCTTTTGCATTTTAATATTCAAAGTACCAATTGAGAAATTTGGAAGCACAGACTATTTTCAAACTTGCTGCCAATTCTTAAGTCCCTTCTTGCCTTCAGATCCCTGTGCCTCCCAGAACACATCTGTATAAAAGCTTTGGAATGCCTAAAAGATAGTCTGAAAATACAGCTTACTATATTATGTTATTATATAATTACACAGATTTAGATAGAATATTTTTACATCAAGTGTTTATATAATTATCTTGGTTGCTATGCTACTTGCTGGTGAGTGGTAAAAAGCATATTAAGATAACACAGAAACCCTCACTCAAGTAGAAATGAAAGATGCTTGCCTCCCATTAAAAATGGAAATATCATTCTAGCTGGGAAAACATTTTCATGCCTCTAAGCAGGAAGTTGGTTGCTTATTTAAAAAACTATGTGGTGGTGCCGGCCTGTAATCTTAGTACTTGGGCAGTTAAGGCAGGAAGACCACAAGTTCAAGGCTAGCCTAACTAGACTACATATCTAAACCAGCCTGGGATACATGACAAGACCTTGTCTCAAAGATCAAAAGGAACGAGTCTGGAGAGATGACTCAGCTGTAAAGAGCATTTGCTGCTCTTACAGAGGATCTGGGTTCAGTTCCTGTAACTCACATGGAGCCCCACAACTGTAACTCCAGCTCCATGGGATCCAATGCCCTCTTCTGGCCCCCATGGCCACTGCATGCATATGGTGCACATACATACATGCAGGCAAACATTCATACATGCAAAATAAAAATAAAATCCTTTTTAAGCAAAAGACATTTAAAATAATAATGTTTTTAATGTTTCTATATATAAAAGAGTTTATTGCTACTCACAGAGTTAAAAACCTGGAACTAGCAAAATTCCTCATCTTGATAGACCACATCATTAATACTGTTCTCTGTTTCCAACTTGAGCAAAATGTTTACAAATAAAGATAAAGGCCTATATCTCTTTTTACCTTACTGCAGATTTTCCATAGAGCAGTCTTTCTCTGTCACAAATAACTGGGCCACATCTGCAGTTGTTTCTTTTTTTTTTTTTTTTTTTTTCCTTTTTTTGTTGTTCTTGGGATTTCCTGCCTTAGATGGGAGTTTCAAATGATGCAGGCAGTTCATATCTAAACAGTTTTTTAGTCACAGCTGGCTAAAACAATGACTTATAGTCAAGACTGTCATTTTTCTGTAGTACTTCTAAAGACAGAATGATGAATGGTGTGCTCACAATGCACAGCACAGGCACAAATGTTAAGGTTTAATGCTTTGGGCTTAAAGTAAGAAAGTTTTGGAGATGGCAAGTTGGCTCATGGGTAAATGCACCTACCACTAAGCCTGACTACCTGAGTTTGATTTGGGGACCCACATGGTAGATAGAAGGCAAGAACCAACTCCTAAAAGTTGTCCTCTAAACACACACACACACACACACACACACACACACACACACACTGCTTTTTTAATGTAATTTTTTAAAATAATAATAAAATAAGGTAAGAAGGTTTTTCCAGGCAAGGTGGCTCACACCAGTCCCAGCACTTGGGAGGATGACACAGCAGGATTGCCTTGAGTATGAGGCTAGGCTGAGCTATGTAGTAAGACTCTGTCTTAAAAACTAACGGTAATAAAAATAAACTAAAAAGGTTGGAGGTTAAGGATGTAGCTCAGTTGGTAGAGTGATTGCCCAACGTGCATGAAGCCCTGAGTTTGGCCTCTACTACCACATGCACAGGGCATGATGGTGCATTCTTGTAATCCCAGAACTCAGAAACGGGAAGCAGGAGAATCAGAAGTTCAAGGCCAGCTTGGGCTATATAGTATGAAGGTACCCTGGGCTACATGAGACCCTGTCTCAAAAAAAAAAAAAAAAAAAAAAATTTTTTTTAACTTTTTCTTCCTTTTTTATTTTTTAGAGACAAGGTCTTCACTATGTAGCCCTGACTGGCCTGGAAGTCAATATGTAAACCAGGCTGGCCTCAAACTCACAGAGATCTGCCTGCTACTACCTCCCTGGGTGCTAGGATTAAAGGTGTGCACCATCACACCTGGGGTGAAGAAAAAGGTTTTAATCAATGTAATGAACAGAACAATCTAGAAATCCAAATCCCCAACCAGCCAAGAAAGGAATATGGGGCAAGGGGTGGGGGGAGAAGGAGATGGTCAGAGAGTGCTGGTCAGAGAGTGCTTACTGTACAATACAAGGACATGAGTTAGACCCCCCCCCCAAAATCCTTGTAAAAACTCCAGGTTTGGTTATATGAGCTTATAATCCCAGCATGGCAAAGATAGGCAGATCCCTGATACTCCCTGCTCAGCAAGATTTGTCTAATCACTGAGCTCCAGGCCAGTGTATACCCCGTCTCAAAAAACAGGGTGGATGGTGACTGAGAACAGCACTTAAAGTTGGCCTCTGCCCTCCAAAGTTGGCCTCTGACCTGCAAGTGCACACTTACCCAAGGACACACACGTACCCACACACTCATGAACATGCATACACACACACAATAGAAAGGAACACAGTGTTAGATGTGGGTCTGAGCATCAGGAATATGATGCATCATATCTAAATTGTCTCACTAAAAAATATTACATCAGTCATCTCTCCTAGAAGATACATGTGAACATTATCTCTGTAAACATTTTTCCTATGAACCTTACAATTATACTTCACCTTACTAAATTATGAAAATGATTTATTCTTGGACCACAGGAGTCTAACATCTCACTCTAATGTGTTGACTGAGCTATGCTTTAATGGTACCTTAAGTTTCTATGAACTGTTGCTAGGAGAGAGTCAAAAAGACATTTGCCTTTCTGTTTGATGTTTAGAAAGTAGTTGAGAGCTGGGGCTATGGCTTAGTGGTAGAGCACTTATTTATGCATACTTCCCTGGGTTCAATCCCCAGCACTGCAAAAACAATTTTAATGAAAATAAAAAATAGCTCAGTAGATTATCAAACCTATCACTCTGTCTTTCCTATAAAGAAAATTCCTCAGGTAAAATGTGTTACAGAACACACTGCCAGAAAAGAATATCTTTTGTGAGACTTACATTCCTTGCTTTTCAATAAGAAGAAACACTGGGCAGGTGGGGTACATGTATAATCCCAGGATTCAGGAGGTAAAGCAAGAGAATCAAGAGGTTAAGCCCAGCCTCAACTACACAGCAAGTTTGAGTCTAGCCTGGACTACATGAGACCCTGCCTCAGAAAAACATAAACAGGTCCAGTAAGATGGCTCACAGGGTAAGGGTATCTGTGTCACCAAGCTTGACAATCTGACTACAAACCCTGAAATCCATACGGTGGAAGGAGAGAGCTGACCCCCCACGTCCTCTGACCATGCACACCATGACATGTATGTGCTCCTTCATAATACACATACACACAAATAAATAAACGGCATTATACAAAAATGTAAAAAAAAAAACTATAAATAAATAAGTAAATTAATAAGAAGAAACATGTGATTTACTGTGTTTCCCTTTTTGCATGGACTGCCAGGAGTCTCGTGAGTAAGCCCAAACTTCAGTGGGGCTGTGACATTTTCACCCTCCACTTTCCTGTAGTTATAATTTCCTGTTTCTATTTTAATATCTTTTCATTAACATTGTGAAAGTGAAGTCACGTTATTTGGTGGAAAGGATTTGAATCAATAAATTCTGTTATTCAAAGTGTAATTCTACATCAACATTAACTCTGAAACATAGTAATCAAAAAAGTAAATTAGGGCCAGTGAGATGGCTTAGTAGGTAAAGGTACTTGCCACCAAGCCTGATGACCCAAGTTCAATCCCCAGAACCCCTAAGTTCCCCTAAAATTTATCATATGTTTTCCACCTTTTAAAAGAGATGAATTTTGTCTGATGATTTGTTCTGGGCTTGGGTGTGTGATGGGGCCCTGAAGGCCAACTGAGTTATGCAGAGCTGTCCGTGTCTATATTTGTAAAAATCACCTAGTATACTTAAAAATACTGTACTTTACTAAGCCAAACCTTCATGTGTAGCTCAGAACCTTACCTTTAAACAATCTTACCGAACGAATGTTGCAGGCCCACAGCCCCTAACACTCACCCCATGTGAAATAGCTGTATTGATTAGCAAGGGTCTGACCTCTTCTGATTGCATGGGAAATTTTTCTACCCTTGCTGTGGGGTGCAGATCTTTTTTTGCCAACAGTGACTCTCCTGTTTTCTTATTCAAGCTGCCTAAATCCACTGTGTCTGAGTTTACATAAGCTTTGAATAATGATAGGCATTTTCCAGGGCAACACAACTGGCCTGTGGTGCAAAGCTTTTTAATTAGGTTTGAGCAGTCTACTCTTTTAATTTAATTTTGGGGGGAGACAGGGTCTCACTATGTAGCTTTGGCTGACCTTGAACTCACTATGTAGACCAGGCTGGCCTCAAATTCACAGAGATCTGTCTGCCTCTACTTCCTGCTGGGATTAAAGGCATCACCAGTCTGGCCCTGTTTTACTTAATTTTTTATATTTATTTATTCATTCATTCATGGGGTGGGATGGGTACAGGGGCACAGGGGTAGAGGTCAGAGGGCATGTGCAGGAGTCAGAGTTCTCGCCTTCCAAAAAACAAAAACAAACATACAAACAAAAATCACCAATGTTATTGTTACTATCAATAAAAATATTTTTAGCATTTTCTAATCTTCCCGTGCAAGGCTAATTATCAAATAAATCAAAATACATGAGAAATTGTAAAAACTGTGGAAAGGGAACAGAGGCTGCAGCTCCAACCGCAGAGTGTTGCTGGGAGGATGGAAGAGACTCAGTGTTAATTGACGATGAGTTACCCAGGGTCCTATAAGAAACCTCTTACCACTGGTTGAGCATGAGATTGGATGGAATCATGGAGAGGGTACTGTAGGTAGAGAACAAGAAGGTTCTGGAACATTCCATCCTTCAGAGGTCAACAGGAAAGAAGGGATCAGAAAAGAAGTTAAAAAGGACTAAGAAGGTAAAGGAGACATTTTCTTATCCAAGCGGTAACAAAGCCTTGAACTTTAAAGGAAAGTCATCCAACAATTCATAGCCAGAACGGACAGCTTGCAATTGTTCTTCCTGTCCTGTTTCTGTGCATCTTGTGAGCAGAGGCTCTGACAGCCATGATTCCAGACGTTCCCTGTCAGAACATTTCTAGAGTGAACAATCTGGAAGGACAGGGACAACATTCCCCCTGGAGCAGACAGAATGCTCGCTTGCTATCCAGCAAAACAAAGTCAGAGCCTGCCCGCAGAGCAAAGTGCAGCCTGGTCTGCTTACTCACTTACTGGTCTGCTTACTCACTCTGAGAAGAGAGGATTCCTAAGCTTTGGTCCCTCAGGGATGGCACAGACTCACCTGGTTTGACGGAATGCTAGTGGGTCTTCTGTGTGTAACCACGGCTGCTCTGCTTTAAAGATGGGACATTGTGCTGGACAGCTTCAGTTGTCAACTTGACCCACCTGGAAAGAGGCAACCTCACCTGGGGAATTTCCTTTATCACATTGGCCTGTGAATGTCTTGATTGTTGAATGATGTGGGAGGGTCCAGTCCACTTTGGTTGGTACTACCCCTAGGCAGGTTGTGTAAGAAAGCAAACTGAGCACACACAGGTCAGGGGAATGAGCCAGTAAGCAGAATTCTTCCATGGTCTCTGCTTCAGTTCCTGTCCTGACCTCCTGCTCTGACTTCCTTCAGTGCAGGATCCTGACCTGGGAGTTATAAGCTGAAATGAACCTTTTTCCTCCCTAAATTGGTTTTGGTCCATGTTTTTTCACAGCAACAGACAAAGGCACACCAGAACAGCCACGTCATGCCTGGAGGACGGAGTTCCACAGTAACCAGCATCTAGGATGGCAACAGGAGCTATGTTTGCCGCCTCTCAAAGCCTCCCCTGAACTTTAAACACACACACACACACACACGCACATGCACACACACACACATATATGACGGCCTGTTTGCTTCTATCTACACCTGCATGCAGGTGACCGTCCAGCTGTGGTATTCCTCAGATCAGGTGACAGTCCTCCCAACGGCTCAGGCCAAATGTCTTAAAGGAGTTCTTGTCTTAGACTGCTGGCTTTTCCTTCAAAGTGCATTTCACACTGTCCACTGCCACAACCTGTTCTGATCCCTCTCTTCTCAGTCACTGAGGCAGGCCATGTCTCTTCTACCACCCATGGCTCCCAGCATGTGCTCCTGGGCACCAGAGCCACCACTGCAACTCACAAGGATTTCTCCTTCCCTTTAACTTCTCTGACCTTTTCTGCTACCAAGCGCTCTCCTCCAGCCACACTGGCCTCTGTCACTGGAACAATCTTAGGTATAGTCACACTATATTAATTTCTCTTGCTACTTTAACAGATAGCCTTAACTTGATGGCTTAAAACAGTCAAAATTATATTCTTAGTCAAGAAGGCAGCAGTCTGATCAACCCCACTGGCTAAAGCCAGTGTGTGAGGAGCTCTGGTCTTTGCAGGCTAGCTCATTATGTAACTTCATTAGGATTAAAGGTAGAACTAGTCAAATGGTCTCCACTGAACACACTCCTCACATCCGCACCCTAACTTCCCCCACCGCAGTGCGTCCTCACTGGCCAGATCACCAGCCTTGAGCCCAGCTTTGCTTTCTCAAGCACTTCCAAATAAAACTTCAGCTTGCTGACCTGAGCATACATCATATAAATTCTTTTACTGAGGGGAGCAAGAAACTGGGTCAAAGGGCTCTGACCTCAACTAGAGCAATAATAGCTCAGCTTCCCGCCAGTCTGTTTCAGAAATTAAACACTCGCCATATCTTGTTCAATTAGTGGGCCAGTTTCTTCATGAGACGTCTTCTCTCTTGGGCACATTTGTCCTGCATTTGGACAGCCATGATAATCCCTTTCCTATCATAGGAAACGCTACTGCCATAGCATCCTGAATGCACCCAGGAAATTCCTGTCCCCAGTTCTCCACAG
>NW_008348958.1:325622-328120 GCF_000622305.1 Nannospalax galili | reverse complement strand
GATTGTGATGGCTAATCCTGGGTGTCAACTTGATTGGATCTGAGATTAACTGAAATGAAAGAGATCTTTTTGATTGGGTCATCTAAAGCCGGAAGACACACCCTAAATGTGGGCATTACCTTCTGATGGCAGCCTGATAAAAGGCCAAGGCAGAGGACACCATCTATCAGCCAGCAGAGGTCTTTACGCTTGCATGGTAAGCACTTTACTGACAGAGGCCTCTCCCCAGACCGAGATCAGTATTGTTAATAAACATAAGGGACTGCTAACCAGTATCACAGGAGCACTCCTGAATTGTCCTTTGCTCCCCGCTGAGGGAAGACAGAGTTGCTGTCTAACCTGGTCTTTGTTTTTATATCATTTCTCTTCCCCACTTGTCTCAAATTTCAGGAGCAGTGAGCCTTAAAGGCAACATATCCCGTGGGACTGCTAACCAGTATCACAGGAGCACTCCTGAATTGTCCTTTGCTCCCCCTGAGGGAAGACAGGGTTGCTCTCTAACCTGGTCTTTGTCTTTATGTCATTTCTCTTCCCCACTTGTCTCAAATTTCAGGAGCAGTGAGCCTTGAAGGCAACAAATCCCGCGACATGGACCATGCTGTCTCCTAGTAGTAACAACCACGTGCCAGCAGGGTGCCGTTAACCAGACCTAAGATAGTAATCACCCCGACCACAGCAGATCAAGATTGCTAGACACAACATCCCTCAGTCTTCCCCTATGTTGTCCTGGAACCACAGTCAGTACCTTGAAGGCAAGTTGTTTTTCGTCTTTGTTTGGGGGCCCCTCCACATGCAGTGCTCTACCACCACTGAGCCACAGCCCCAACCCCTCACTGGCAAGATTGCTAGACACAACATCCCTCAGTCTTCCCCTATGTTGTCCTGGAACTACAGTCAGTACCTTGAAGGCAAGTTGTTTTTCACCTTTGTTTGGGGGCACAGGATTAGAGATTGAACCCAGCCTCTCCCCTCCACATGCAGTGCTCTACCACCACTGAGACACAGCCCCAACCCCTCACTGATGGATTCTAGGCAGGTGCTCTAACACTAGCCACACTCACAGTCACTTACTGGTAGATTCTAGGCAAACACTCTGTCACTAAGTGGTCATCTCCTGCCCTTGAAGGCAGTTCTCAGGAGGTTGCTTGGCCATTGTCTCTCAGGGTTGGGTTACACTGAAATAAATTCCTTTCCTTTTTTACCACCATTCATGTCTCTACTGTTCAGAATTTAGTAAGTGTCTGAACAAGGTCTGTTGGGACCCAGGAGTTGGCCTCCCCAGCCCAGGCTTCAGGGAATACTAACAGGGTGGCCAAAACTTTAAAGGCTACTGTGACATAAAATTCTAGAGTATGCTAGTCTATACTAGGCACTGTGACATAAAAATTCTTTCTAGCTGATTCTTGTGAAGTCCCCCTCCAAAAAAGCCATATTTATGTTAAAGATTCTACAAGGCTGATTAACTAATTAGAACTTCATGATTGTGGAGAGTGTTGATGAACCAATTGTCTTGGACTATCTTGTTACCCACCTCTGTATCTGACCTAACATCCTTGTGACTATCACATTAACCCTTCAGGCATGTATTAACTTAACGGACCTTAGCTTCTAGCAACTCAAAGGCTCAGAATACCATCAGAGAGCATCTGAGACTATAGCAGAAATTTCCTCACTTTGCTGTAAGCTGATGTCCACCTACATATTTGAAAAACTGCTTTAATCTATGAGTTTCTTTTGTTCTATAACTACAAAACCTTCAGGAAACTGTTGCCACATTGGAAGATGTCGTTTAGGGTAACTTGAATCTGTGTTCCTGGACCATCGTCACTGATACTTACCTTGAAAATAAACTCTCTCTTACTCTCTTGGAGGTAAGAGCTGTGTTTTACGTTGACATTCTTGATCTGCCTAAAAGGGCATCTCTTGAGAAGAATTCAGTTTTCATAAATTCTCTCCAAGGAGCAATTCAACTCTTTCCTCAAGAACAAGAAATCGGCAACACACATGTTCTGTTTTCTGCTTACTTCAGCTACCAACTTGACACAACCCAGAATGCCTGGGAAGAGATCTCCATTGAGGAATTGTCTAGATCAGATTGGTCTGCGTGCATGTCTGTGGCAGACTGTCTTGATTGTTAACTAGTATAGGAGTGTCCAGCCCTCTGTGGGTGTTACCATCTCCTGGCAGATGGTCCCAAACTGCGTAAGAAAGTTTTCTGAGTATAAGCTGGTCTAAAGCCAGCAAGAAAGCATCCTCCTCCACATTTCTTTGGCTCCGAAATGAGTTCTTTGGTCAGAGGTAATACTGTGTGGAATAGTGAGCAGAACTTCGAGTTCGTGCCTTGACATCCCACCTTGACGTCCCACCTTGGTCTCCCTCAGTGATGGACTGTGACCTGGAGTCATAAGTTAAATAAATTCTTTTTCCCCCAAAGTCACTTTTGGTCAGGGTATTTGTCATAGCAACAGGAATGGCACTAGAACACCCAGACAGACACC
>NW_008348958.1:321301-324537 GCF_000622305.1 Nannospalax galili | reverse complement strand
CCTTCAGCACCGGATTGGGACTACTGAGACATCCAGCCTTGTGGACTGAGCAACTACGGATTCTCAGCCTCTCCAGTGTGGTGCAGCCATTGTTGGACTACTCGGACTCTATCCTGTGAGCTAAGCTGATAAATCCCTATACATATATATTCATTCTACTGGTTCTGTTTCTTTGCAGAACCCTGACTAATACAGGTGATGTTTCTCTCTGAACATCTACATGCATCTGAGGATAAAAATCTGTCTTTCCTTTTTCTGATTTATCTTTCATCAGTTTAATTTGTGGGTTCCCAGAATACAGCTTAGGAAGGTAGATGGTACGGCTTTGAATGTTCCCCCATGTCTTCCTGGGTTGAAATTTAATCCTCATTGTAAAGTACTGACAGGGTAGAAACTTACTGAGATGTCTAAATTTAATTACAAGGGTCAGAGGATGGATCCGCCAACGGCTTTAGGCCAAGCTAACAAAAGACTATTTCACATGTTCCAGTGTAGCCTGAAACTTTGACTAAAGTCCCACCACAGCTGGTCACCAGGCTCCCCACACCGTGCTTTACATACAATTAAGACTATTCAGCCCAGCATTCCCAAGAACAGCAAGTACTTCCTATGTACTATTCCTACCCTAAAACCCTTGTTTTGCTTTATCACTGCCCCCACCCCCCATCTTTAGTCCTTAGAGGATCAATGTAACCAATATGTGCTTTCCTTCTCTAAATTTTCATTACAAAATGGCTTTCAGTTCAGTGACTTATCTAACCTTATACCTACAGAAACTCGGCCCAAGACCGGTCCTTTTTCTGCTAATATCTGGTGCAAGTTCAGTAAACCCTTTATGATGGTTGACATTGGCTGTTAACGTGACAGGGTCCAGAGGAGACAAACCTCTGGGCATGTCTGTGAGGGAGTTTCTAGGCTGGACAAACTGAAGTGGGAAGACCCACCTTAAAAGTGAATGGCACCATTCCATGAGCTGATGTCCTGAACTGAGTCAAACAGAGAAAGCACACTGAGCACCGGAGTCCATCTCTCTCTGCTTCCTGACTGCAGATGCAGTGTGACCAGCTGCCTCACAATCCTGCTACAATACCTTACAAGCCATGATGGACTGCACCTCAAACCATGAGCCAAAATAAACCCTTCCTACTTAAGTTGCTTTTGTCTGGTGGTTTGTCACAGTCATAGAAAAGTAGATAATATACTCTTTTATTTCATAGGTCCCTCAATCTCAAGAGTTTTAGTTTGAATCTAAAAGCACAAGTTGAACTTCAGATCCCTTGACAGGTCCCATAATTTCCTTAGGAAATCAAGACCTACCTACCCATGTGGTAACAGAGAGAGCTCATATATATATCATACCGTCAATACCCTATATCCAAGCAAAATTGTTGCCTAACCCAGAAAGAGTAGGCATCTAAAAATCTCCCTCCAAGAATTTTTGTTTCTCTGCCCCAGAACTTGCTTCTTGCAACTGTCATTCCAAGGTCTCTATCAAGTCTAGTGCACTGAGGGTTAATCTTGCCCTGTGTTATAACCATAATCCATTGCGGCTCAATAATTACACATTTGACATATAATGAAATTTTTTATGGTACTTCTGCAGAACAATCCAGAAAATAAGCTCAATAACCTCAGCCAAATCATTTTTTGGTTCTGTCTTCTGCTTTGAGGCATCTCTCTGAAACAGTAATATCAACCTGTTTTTCCTAAAAAAAAAAAAAAAAAATTGACTCCTCAGTTGAATGCACAAAGTAACTAAATAAAAGGGTGCAATCCTGACATCTCCACTTCCATTCTATGTCTGTTATCTTTGCTTTGGCTCAAACTTCTGCTTGATTGCAACCCACCATGTCCTATCCTATCTAACAGACCTCATTCTCCTTCAAGGTTGAAGGCACAGAGATTAGTTCTTATCCTAGGTCACCATTACCAGGAAGACCAAAGCTGCAGTTGGAGAGATGACTTGGCAGTCAGGAACGTGTACTGCTCTTGCAGAAGACTCAAGTTTGGTTCCCAGCACCCACATCAGGCAGCTCACAACCACCTGTAACTCCATGGGAATCAGAAGCTATCTTCAAGCCTCCACACACACGGACACATAATTTTAAAGATTAAATACATCTAAAAAATAACCTTGAAAACAGGCTGTGTTCCCAAATGAGGACAATTACCCATGACATCAACTGCTCTCTGAAGCAAAAATGATCATCTGGTAGAAACTGGTTTGGTTCTCTCAGGTAATGCCCATTCCCTGGTTAGCAGATTTAAAAATGATAAGTTTATCAGACCACCTTCTAGGACCAGAGCTGAGACAACAGTGGACCAATGACAGGTGTATCACACCCTGACTGGGACTGCTTAATTATGTATACCTCTTGCCTTCTATTTAAACCTGAACCCCATGTCAGTACCCTCAGGATGGGAATTGAGGCGATGCCATGCCCTGCTCTGTTACCCCATCCTGCTTACAGCTGTAGCTTCCAGGCTGTGTCCTGCCCTTTGGCTCCATTCTGAGCACAAATACAGAGGCTGAATGACTCTAAACCTACTTGGACATATGGATACTACCATCTGCCTGGCACCACTCATGAGATGTAAACTGACAAATAATTTATTCCTAAAAATAAAAAGATATACCTATAAACTTCTCAAAGTGGCAGACTGTCTTGATTGTTAACTAGTATAGGAGTGTCCAGCCCTCTGTGGGTGTTACCATCTCCTGGCAGATGGTCCCAAACTGCGTAAGAAAGTTTTCTGAGTATAAGCTGGTCTAAAGCCAGCAAGAAAGCATCCTCCTCTACATTTCTTTGGCTCCAAAGTGAGTTCTTTGGTCAGAGGTAATACTGTGTGGAATAGTGAGCAGAACTTGGAGTTTGTGACTTGACGTCCCACCTTGGTCTCCCTCAGTGATGGACTGTGACCTGGAGTCATAAGTTAAATAAATTCTTTTTCCCCCAAAGTCACTTTTGGTCAGGGTATTTGTCATAGCAACAGGAATGGCACTAGAACACCCAGACAGACACTTTCACAATTATCCTGTCTCCCGTTTCTTCTCCTAAGGGACAGTACATCTTTCTAAAAGGTCATTTTTCTTTTCATAAGCATCCTTTCTCTGAGCTCCCTCCCAAGAAAGCATTTGTTCTTGAGACCCCTACTGCGCCTCTCAATACAGAGATGGCTACAAAGCACACTTTCTAACTGTGTCCTTGGGTAATGTGATGGCTAATCCTGAGATC
>NW_008348958.1:260223-319251 GCF_000622305.1 Nannospalax galili | reverse complement strand
ACTTCCATTCTATGTCTGTTATCTTTGCTTTGGCTCAAACTTCTGCTTGATTGCAACCCACCATGTCCTATCCTATCTAACAGACCTCATTCTCCTTCAAGGTTGAAGGCACAGAGATTAGTTCTTATCCTAGGTCACCATTACCAGGAAGACCAAAGCTGCAGTTGGAGAGATGACTTGGCAGTCAGGAACGTGTACTGCTCTTGCAGAAGACTCAAGTTTGGTTCCCAGCACCCACATCAGGCAGCTCACAACCACCTGTAACTCCATGGGAATCAGAAGCTATCTTCAAGCCTCCACACACACGGACACATAATTTTAAAGATTAAATACATCTAAAAAAAATAACCTTGAAAACAGGCTGTGTTCCCAAATGAGGACAATTACCCATGACATCAACTGCTCTCTGAAGCAAAAATGATCATCTGGTAGAAACTGGTTTGGTTCTCTCAGGTAATGCCCATTCCCTGGTTAGCAGATTTAAAAATGATAAGTTTATCAGACCACCTTCTAGGACCAGAGCTGAGACAACAGTGGACCAATGACAGGTGTATCACACCCTGACTGGGACTGCTTAATTATGTATACCTCTTGCCTTCTATTTAAACCTGAACCCCATGTCAGTACCCTCAGGATGGGAATTGAGGCGATGCCATGCCCTGCTCTGTTACCCCATCCTGCTTACAGCTGTAGCTTCCAGGCTGTGTCCTGCCCTTTGGCTCCATTCTGAGCACAAATACAGAGGCTGAATGACTCTAAGCATTCTTGGACATATGGATACTACCATCTGCCTGGCACCACTCATGAGATATAAACTGACAAATAATTTATTCCTAAAAGTAAAAAGATATACCTATAAACTTCTCAAAGTAGATTGTGATCATCTGAGTATGTGGATGTATGAAAACCATGTCATAAAAATCAGGCCCCAGTGCAGCATCACTAAATCACATTACAGTTATATTTGAATAAAGAAATGGAAACAAACTGACTCTAACCTTTTTGTTTTAAGGCCAAGAATGCAGCCAAACTCTGAGAAGCACCAGTTCCTTCAATTTTCAGTTGTCTCACAGAACTGTGCCCTGAAGCCAGGCTTCACTCATAATTTTGACACAACTGGCCTGGAACTTGTGAGACCCCAAGTCGTCTAACTGCTTCCTTCTGCTTCTGTAATTTGCTTGGCTAAAGACAGCACTAACTCCATTTTGACTAGCTGTTTCAGGCATGCTGTAATCTTCAGCTACCACCCCCATCCTGGAAAGCTATAGAGTAAGCAAGCCCAGGCATATAGCAGCCTTATAAGATAAAAACAGAAACTTCTGGCCCCACAGGTAACAGTCAGCACATTCCAATGCCCTAAAGACAGTCCCTACCAATAAGAATCTTCCCCGTACTCAGGGTATAGGGCCATCCAATCACTTAAAAGGATGTTTGGTGCACACAGGCTTCTGTGAAACTTCCATATAAAAGTGTACCCCACCCTAGTTCGGGGGTCTCAGTATGGATCCACTGCGTCGGTGAAATCTGAGGTCCTGAGCTTAAGCTCAAATAAAGGCTCTTTGCTGTTGCATACACTCCAGACTCCTAGGTGGTCATTGGGGGTCGTGAGATCTGGGCATAACATTTAGGGGCTCGTCCCAGATCCCCAAGACCCCACAGGACTCCTGGAGCGTTGAGCCTGGTCCCGTCAGTGTCTTTGTCCTCTTGTTTGTGTATATTGCGCACTCTTGGTTTTCGGCCCAGTTACCTTGTTAGCCTGTTGGTGGACATGCTGGAAGACCCCAGGCCGTGGGACTCAGGAGCTGTCCCGGACCCACCTGATAGGGATTGGATCCCACTTGTAACTTTGGAAGGGAAAGGCGGGTCGCGCCCACAGAGCGGCGGGAGGCCGACATCCCACTTTCAGTTCTTGTTTAAGGCTCCGGGAAGTATTGTTTTGTCAGTGTGTGTCTTTGTGTTTTCCATGTTATTTGTGACTTACTTAGTAATAGACATGGGACAAAGTCAAGTAACACCTTTAAGTCTTTTTCGGGGTCATTTTTCTGACTTCAAAAAGAAGGCTAGAGGACAAGGGCTAGAAGTGAAGAAAGGCAAACTCTTTGTCCTTTGCAGGAATAAATGGCCAACCTTAGATGTTGGATGGCCTAAGGAGGGAACGTTTGACCCTCTCTGAGGATCTATAACCACAGAGAAAGCCCGGAAGACAAACAGCTTGAGCCGCAGCTGCTGCTAGTGCCAAGCATACCCAAGACTTTGCTAAGATCCTTCTGGCTACAACTATAAAGTCACCTGATGAGCGGGAATGCCAACTGCACTACCTCTCTGTGGACACAGGTAGGAAACCCTGGGAAGGGTGACCAAGGTTACAGAGGAACCAATGTGCCTATTGCAAAAAGATAGGCCACTGGATGAAAGATTGCTCAGAAAAACCTGCCGGGTGAGGCAGGGCCCGAGAAGGAGTGCAAAGCCTCAAGCTCAGAGAAATGAGCGACTAGGACGGTCAGGGTTCAGATCCCCTCCACAAACCTAGGGTAACCCTCAAAGTAGAGGGGACGCCCGTAAGCTTCCATGTAGACACAGGTGCCCAACACTCGGTATTGACTGAGCCCCAAGGAAAACTATCACATAAAAAGTCCTGGGTACAGGGGGCTACTGGCATAAACCAATACTCATGGACCATCCAAAGAAGAGTGGACCTGGGCAAGGGCTGGGTGTCCCACTCCTTCCTGGTCATGCCAAAGTGCCCCTACCCACTCCTGGGCAGAGACTTGCTCATCAAAATTGGAGCCCACATTCATTTCACCCCTAGTGGGGCCCAAATGGCTGACCAAGAAGGCCACCCGATCCAGGTACTCACCCTACAACTGGAAGATGAGTTTAGATTACATCAAAAACCAGCCTCTACACCAAAGGAGGAGGTTTCCACCTAGCTAAAGGAGTTCCCCACAGCCTGGGCCGAGACAGGGGGCATGGGGGCTGGCTTTCCACCAGCACCCCATCTGGATAGAGCTTAAGCCTGGAATCCTACTGGACAGAGTTAAACAGTACCCTATGTCCCAGGAGGCCAGGCTGGGGATCACTCCTCATATCCGATGCCTGAGGGATCAAGGCATCTTGGTGCCTTGCCAATCAGCTTGGAATACCCCCCTCCTTTCAGTCAAAAAGCCAAATTCAACCGACTATCAGCTGGTCCAGGACTTGAGAGAGTTAAGTAAGCGGGTTATGGATGTTCATCCAACGGTACCTAATACTTACACTCTCCTGAGTTCCTTGCCACCTTCCAGAAACTGGTACACAGTGTTAGACTTGAAAGATGCCTTCTTTAGCCTGCCTCTGACCAAAGAGAGGAAGCCCTTCTTTGCTTTTGAATGGCAAAACCAGGAGATCAGCTTCAATGGACAGCTGACTTGGACCCGCCTGCCACAGGGATTCAAAAATTCACCCACCCTGTTTGATGAGGCCCTCCATGAAGACCTGGGTGAGTACTGGCTGGAACACCCCCAGCTCACCCTATTACAATATGTGGATGACATCCTGATAGCTGCTGATGATGCTTCACAGTGTCAGCAGGGAACTAGAGATCTCTTGGCAACCCTAGGTAGACTGGGATATCAGGCATCTGCCAAGAAAGCCCAAATATGCCAGAGAGAGGCCACCCATTTGAGATACATATTAAAAGAAGGATAAAGATGGCTTACAGATGCCAGGAAAGAAACAGTGCTGAAAACACCCACCCCTCATTCCCAGAGGACGGTGAGGGAGTTCCTGGGGTCAGCAGGATTCTGCTGCTTGGGATCCCAGGATTCGCTGAATTGGCGAGGCCCCTCTATGAAGTCACATGGGAAAGCAAGCCCTTTGTTTGGACAGAGGTCCAGAAAGAGGCCTTCAGTAAGATCAAACAGGCCCTCCTAGCTGCCCCAGCCCTGGGACTTCCAGTTGTTACTAAGCCTTTTCATCTGTTCATAGATGAAAAGAAGGGGTAGTAAAGGAGTCCTAACTCAGACTCTGGGGCCCTGGAATAGGCCGGTGGCATATCTATCAAAGAAACTGGACCCGGTTGCCGCTAGATGCCTGCCATGTTTGCAAATTATAGTAGCCATGGCTCTTCTAGTCAAAGATGTGGACAAGTTAACCTTAGGGCAAGAATTATGTATCACAACCCCTCCTGCCATTGAGGGAGTTCTCAAACAGCCACCCAACCACTGGTTGAGCAATCCCGGATGACTATCAAAGCTTGCTCCCTAACCCCCCAAGATCCGTTTTCTCCTGAGCAAGCGCACCCCTCAATCCGGCTACCCTGCTGCCCGATCCGGACCTGGACACGCCCTTGCACAATTGCGTGGGGATCCTGAGCCAAGTGCATGGGCTCAGAAAAGACCTGACCAACCAGTCGCTTCCTGATGCAGGAGCCACTTGGTTCACTGATGGCAGCAGTTTCGTGCAAAACGGACAGAGATACTTTTTCAGGATGGACTGAAGTATACCCTACCAGGCATGAGATTGCACAAACGGTCACCAAGCGGCTACTGGAAGACATTCTTCCAAGGTATGGTGTGCCAGCTCTTCTGAGCTCAGACAATGGACCAGCCTTCACCTCTCAGGTAACGCAAGAGTTAGCCCAAATATTGGGGGCAAAATGGAAATTACACTGTGCATACAGGCCCCAGAGTTCTGGACAGGTACAGAGGATGACTAGACTAGCCCAAATATTGGAGGCAAAATGGAAATTGCACTGTGCATACAGGCCCCAGAGTTCTGGATAGGTACAGAGGATGACTAGACTCCTAAAAGAGACACTTACTAAATTAACCATGGAGACTGGTGGGGACTGGGTGGCTCTCCTTCCCTTTGCCCTATATAGGGTATGAAACTCACCCTATCTGTTGGGTTTAACTCCATACGAAATCATGTTTGGAAGACCCTCTCCCATCATCCTCCCCAATTTAAAAGCTGAATTGCTTGCTGGGTTTGATAAATGTCAATTGCTTAATTCCCTTGAGGCTGTAGCACACGCCCACAAGGACGTGTGGCCCCACTTGAAAGCTATCTATGAGACTGCTCCCCCTCTTACCCCACACAACTACCAGCCTGGTGATTGGGTCTACATCTATAAATGTCAATTGCTTAATTCCCTTGAGGCTGTAGCACACGCCCACAAGGATGTGTGGCCCCGCTTGAAAGCTATCTATGAGACTGCTCCCCCTCTTACCCCGCACAACTACCAGCCTGGTGATTGGGTCTACATCCAGACAGAGTTGCCACCTGGATTCATCACACCCATGTCCGACTAGCGAATCCATACCCAGACCCAGACAATCTTCACCCTCCGCTGACCTCTATGCCAGATCCTACAACATGGAAGACTGCAGGAAAGGTAGACAGAGTTGCCACCTGGATTCATCACACCCATGTCCAACTAGCAAATCCATACCCAGACCCAGACAATCTTCACCCTCCGCTGACCTCTACGCCAGATCCTACAACATGGAAGGTCCACAAGGATGTGGACAACCCCCTCAAGCTAAAGCTGTGCCACTCTTGATGTTTACTGTGCTGCTTGGAATGGACATATGTATAACTGCTAACCCTCATCAACCTTACAATCTCACCTGGAAGCTCCTGGACACTTCTACTGGAGACATCCTGGTCCAGACATCCAAGACAACCCCACTAAACACCTGGTACCCAGAGTTAGGCTTCAACCTCCACCACTTACTGACTGAGCAGGACCATTGGGGGCTGCATCATGCTTATTTTTATGTCTGTCCCCGGAGCAGGGAAAGCGACTGGAGAAAACTATGTCGGGTAGCCAGTGATTATTTTTGTAAGTCCTGGGATTCTGTGAGCATGGGGGACATCTATTGGACAGCCCCCATTAAAGCAAGGTGGTCCGTAATAACATCTGATATCATTTACCATGGCCAGAGGGTTGAAACATGTTCTATGAAAACAGGCTGCAACCCTGTTGAGGTGGTATTTACTGATGCAAGAAAAAGAGACACCACTTGGGAGGTGCGGAAAACCTGGGGATTGAGAACTTACAACTTTAGCCCAGTGGGGCTCTTCACTATCATCCTCAGAAAAGAAACCCCCACTTCTCTGATACTCCAAGGCATTGGCCCCAATCAACTCCAGCCCTAAGCCCCCACCTCTGAGGGAAAATACAACAGTCTTTGGCGGGGGAAGCAGTAACTGCAGGGGCACCAGAAGCTCCACCCCTGGGCCACTCTATTTGGACGCTGGTTACCACCACTTTCGAGGTGCTCAATGCCTCCAAGCCAAACCTAACTGTGAAGTGCTGGCTCTGTTTGAGTGCCCAGCTGCCCTTCTATACAGACATAGCTATAATAGGTAACAACTCCCAAGTTGTTGGTAACCAATGCTTCTGGGGACAGCAAGGAAAACTTTTTTTCCAATAGGTAACTGGGCCAGGGACCTGTGCCCTGCCCCCTGGTGTCCAGGCCCCAGCAGGGCTATGTAACCACACAGTCTCTGTTTCAAATGACACCTATTACTCTGCCACTTCTGGATAGTGGGCTTGCTCTACTGGTTTGAGTCCCTGAATTCACGGGACCATCCTTAACAACATGAAAGGTTACTGTGTCATGGTACAGCTATTCCCCAAGATGACTTACTATGAGGAGACCCAGATGGAACTAGCCTACTCACCCCTTTCCGCCCCCAGAACCAAGACAGTCATAGGGACAACAGCAGTTTTGTATCCTTCTTAATTTCCCTAGGTATAGCTTGGGCGACTAGAGTGGGTACCTCGGCCTTAATTTTGCAGGACCAAAACTGTAGCAATCGATGCAGACCTCAGGAGTCTGGAACAGTCTGTAACTAAATTAGAACAATCCCTAAACTCATTAGCTGAGGTTGCCTTACAGAATAGAAGAGGTCTTGACCTCCTTCTTATGCAACAAGGGGGCTTGTGTGCAGCCCTAAAAGAAGAATGCTGCTTTTATGCTAACCATTCTGGTGTGATTAGAGATTCTATGGCTCTGCTCAGGAAACGTATCAAGGATAGAGAACAAAAAGACCCTGGGTGGTTTGAACAACCATTTAATTGGTCTCCCTGGCTCACCACCTTGCTTTCAGCCTTAGCTGGGCCCATAATCCTCCTCCTATTAATGTTAACTATTGGGCCATGTATCATCAATCGGCTGACTGCCTTTATTAGAGAATGGGGGAGGACAGTACAACTCATGGTCCTGAGATCCCAGTATCAGTCCTTAGACCTCCTCATTAGAGACCCCAACCCAGACACATGATTGGGTCATCCCTAGTTACTAGGAGAGGGGGAAATGTGAGACCCCCAACTCATCTAACTGCTTCTTTCTACTGTAATTTGCTTGGCTTAAGACGGCACTAACTCCATTTTGACTAGCTGTTTCAGGCATACTGTAATCTTCAGCTACCACCCCCATCCCGAAAAGCTATAGAGCAAGCAAGCCCAGGCATATAGCAGCCTTATAAGGTAAAAACAGAAACTTCTGGCCCCACAGATAACAGTCAGCACATTCCAATGCCCTAAAGACAGTCCCTACCAATAAGAATCTTCCCTGTACTCAGGGCATAGGACCATCCAATCATTTTAAAGGATGTTTGGCGTGCACAGGCTTCTGTGAAACTTCCATATAAAAGTGTACCCCACCCTAGTACAGGGCTCTCAGTACGGATCCGCTGAGTCAGTGAAATCTGAGAGCCCAAGCTTAAGCCCGAATAAAGGCTCTTTGCTGTTGCATACACTCCAGACTCCTTGGTGGCCATTGGGGGGTCATGAGATCTGGGCGTAACAGAACTCATTATTTAGACCCGGCTGGCCTGGATTTCACAGAACTTTGCCTGCCTCTGCCTCTGCTGGGATTAAAGGTGTGCACCACAATGCCTGGATCACTCACACTTTTATTGAGCAGTATTTCCAGCAACAATTTGGGAAGTAGAAGGGTCCACACTTATCAAACACTCTTGCCCTTTGATTCCTACATCTAAAATATCTCTCTCTCTCTCTCTCTCTCTCTCTCTCTCTCTCTCACACACACACACACACACACACACACACACACACAATATCAAGCAGCCCTCTCAATTATTCTCACTGTTTTCAATGATAATAGCATGCCTTTTTCAGTGCTTTGATATGTTAAACAAGCACACCCATATTCCTTCACTATCTTGGGTACAGGGCAAAGTGGGGTCCTGAGGGGTTAAGGTCAGGTACCCAGTGAGTTTGTTTACTTTGTAAACAATAGCTTTCTGGTGCAAGGTTAAGTAAAAGTCATCAGTCAGATTCTTTTCATATTGTAAAAGTCATTCCTTTGCCCCAGGACTTATCCAACACACCAGGTCAATAAACGGTGCAACACCCCCACCTGTGTAGATGGATGAGAGAGCAAGAGGAGAAAGAAGCATCAAGATCAGCATATGAAAGAAATCAGTTGGCAGAAAGCCTGGAAACCCTTTCCCACCACAGCTACATGTAACACAACAGAGCACTCAGGAGGAAAAGTCCATGGGATCTCTCAGAGAAGGGAACTTTTGAGCCTTGGGCTTGTCCCAACTGTCCGGCCCACTTCCCTTTTAAGGAGTTCTGTTCTCTTCCTTAGTAAATTGTCTCTATTTCTATCATTATCCATGTGTTCTTGGTCCAATTCTTTGTTCTGAGATACAAGAACCTTGCAAACTCCGGGAGTGCCCACCAGACTCAGATCTGCATTTACAATACCTGAACCACCTTAAAGAGGACCTCTACTAATGCAAAGTTGACAGTACCCACCGATCCATCTTCTAATCACCTGGTATGTGCATCAAGGGACCAAAAGGCAAAGAATTCTGACTGCCCCAGGGACTTCAGTTCAGCTTGTTTCCCACTGTTGACAGTTGACTAGAATTGCCATCCACCTGTCTGGATCCTGTCCTGCACCTCACCTCCATGGTCCTACAGTCCTTTACCTAACCTCTTGGGCTCAAGTCAACCATATGATCCTGCAGCTCCTGCAGCTCCACCCCCAGCTCCAAAACTGCAGTGACTCTCAGCATCTGTATCCACTCTCTACATCCGCCTCCAGTAAGGCCTGATTGGACACTTGAACTCTGCTGCAACTTTAATCCTTTTGTAGCCATTCTCTAATCTACATAAATACTATCAATAGATAGCATTACTGTGTGATATGTAACATGTGAGCTGAGGGTTAATATTAGTAATTAAAATTAGAATAGAAGATCCTATGTTTGACAATGGCTAGCTATCAAGGAAAAGTGGGACTATTGGGCAAACTGAAGTCAACGAAAATGACACTGCTTGTGATCCTGACATTGTGGAAAGACAGGCATCGCTATGTTTCCGATAGTGTATGCTCACCATGGGCTTTGGGGGGCTCACGATGCTCACTGGACCTCTTCGTTTGTTGCTGTTCTCAGTGTGGCCATATTGAATAAATCTCTCTCTGTGATTCACCATTACTGCTCTGTCTCTGTCTCTCTCTCTCTCCATCCCTTCCTCTTTACCGCTTTCTTTTTCTTGCCAGTGGAGTGTTCTGCCAAAGTCATCACATGTAATTGGGAAAATCAGGGGCCCTTGTTAGAAATGAAATCTGAGGTCCAGAGACCCACCAATATTACACAAAGAACATGCAAACAAAGGGAAAGTAACTCAGCAAGGCAGCGTTTCCTTTTGCAAAGGGGAGCATTGCATCATTCGGCTCGAGCAAGCACATGAGACCAGAAGTTTGATAGGCTTTTGTCACCAATGCAAAAGTACTGTGTCCTTTCCCCATTGGCCGGGATCCAACCTCATGACCATTTGCAGTTAGCTGGTTTTAAAATTATCAACACAAAGGAAACGAAGCCGAAGGGGAAACAGGTTGGATGAGAGGGAAAGAGTTCAGCCTCCCAGGCCATAAGGTTCTAGGAATGCAGCAGGTTTTTTGCATAAAAATTGTGCAGGGTGATGGATTAACAGATTTTAATTCCTTGTCCTAAACCAAAGTTTTATAGTGTTTGTCAGAAAAGGCTGATATTTAAAGTTTCTTACACTCTCTCGGGGTTCTTAGTCTCATTAGTAATAAAAGAATTTAAAGACAACCTCAGACAGAAGCTCAAGGACATTTTATTTATTTAAGTTTAAAACTGTTCAGAATAGACGTGGAAAGACTTGCCGGTAGAGAAAGGAAGAAACCAACTGAAACAGGAAGAAAGAGGGGCCCCTAGAGGGTTCTTAGTCTCATTCATAAAAGAATTTAAGAATGGACCCGAGCAGAAGGTTTTAGGACTTTTATTAGAATTTTAAAGAAAAATCCTCAGGGCAGACGAGCTGGTCATCTTGGCAGCTGCCTTGAGGAGGAGAATGGAGAGAAGAAGAAAAGAAAGCCATGGAGCCATGAGGGTTTAGAGCCTGCATGGCGGTCAGACATGTGGACTGGCAGCCACAGGGCTGGGAGAAGGAAGCTTTAGAGAAAAAGTAAAAAAGTACAAGATGCTAGGGGCAGCCCAAAGCCTTAAAGACAGCGTGTTTAGAAAAGGGATGTGGAGAAGCAAAGGAGAAATTACACTTTTCTGGAGAATTCAGAAAAGCAGGCAGACTTACAGACTACATAACTGTGGCTGGTCCAGAAGTTCAGCACTAGGAGGCAGGATTCCAGACAGGAAAAATCCACTATCTCATTAATGCACTAGGTATTCCGCCCATCTATTTAGCATAACTTAAGGTGAACCTGCTTTCCTGGGGGTGGTCCTATGACCAGATGATTGACCAGTGAAACTGGAAAGGTGAGTCTTCCAACAGATAGAATTGAGATTTTATAGTCTTGACCAATTAAATTTATGGGGCTATTTGCAATTCTAACACAATTGCCTTTTTATTAGTCCATGTGGGGTAGCAACCATACTGATTCAAATCAGGAGAGTTTAAGTATTTAGGGGTTATACTAGCTGGTGTTTGTAAAGGCCCTGGGGCCTGATAAGGGTGATGGACCTATTTGTAGCTTTATGACTGGAGGTGGTATGTTCCCAGACCATGATTTCGAAACTTGGGCTAACACTGCTCTGATAAAGCCCTTCAATGGGAGTGGTGATTTATGATCCGTCAAGGGTTTATGTGCAATATCCCTTAAAAAAAAAAAAAAAAAAACTTAGGGGCTAGAAGGATGGCTCTGTGGTTAAGGGCACATATAGTTCTTTATGTTAAATTATATATATATATATATATTTTAATGTATATGAGTCTTTTTCCTGCATGAATAGAACTGGACCACATGTATGCAATGCCCACAGGGCCAGACAAGGGTGTTGGAGCCCCTAAAACTGGAGTTGCAGTTGTTAGCCACCACATGGGTGCTGGGAACTGAACCTCCGCAAGGGCAGCCATGCTCTTAATCACGAGCCGTCTTTCCAAGCTTGCATAAGCTCTTCTTGAAGACCTGAGTTCAATGTCCAGCACCCACATCAGGTGGCTCACAACTGCCTATAACTCCAGCTCCAACAGATTTGATACCTCTGGCCACCAGACTCCTGCACTCACACACACACACACACACACACACACACACACACACACACAGAATTACAAATAAATCTTTAATAAGAGAAAGAATATCACCCCTAGGGCAGCCTAGCTATAAATCTCCACAGCCCAAAAGAGCGGCGTGGAGGGAAGAAGGAAAACAGCCATGCCACTTGAGTTAAGCCAACATGGAGGTCAGCCACACGTTAGACAGGCAGCCACATGGTGGGAGGGAGCTTTAGAGAAAGTGAAGCCTGTAGTGTTAGGAAAAGCATGCTTAGAAAAGAGCTATAAGGAGGGAAAATTAAAAGTTGGGCTTTTTTGAGTAATTCAGAAAAGTGATCAGATTGGGAAAGCTGCATAGTTAGAGTTGTATGAGCAACTGCACTAGGGGACAGGAATTCTGGGAAGAATTATTTAATTATTTCATTAAAGGGTTAATTATTTCTCCTATCTCTTTAGCATGGCTTAAAGGAATCCACCTTCCTTAGGGGTGGTTTCTTACCCAGATGATTGGCATGGCCAACTAGAATGCTAGGTCTCTACCCAAACCACTTGACCAGAAAGAGTAGATCTCGATCTCGATCTCTCTCTCCCTCTCCCCCCAGATTGGCTTCAAACTAACTATGTAGCCAAGGATGGCCCTAAACTTCTGATCCTCCTACTTCCCCTTCCTGGGAGTGCAGGTGAGCACCACTACACCTGGATTATGTGGTACAGGAATCCAACACAGGACTTCAAGCATGCTAGGCAAACACTACTAACTCAACTTCATCTCTGGCTTCTACTCTCCTCTTTAACTGATGTATGGAGTGACCCAGCCTCACCCGATGGGGCTGCTGGAGCCCAAGTTTTTGCACTAAATACTCTGGTTGCCACTTCCCTGTGCTCCTCCTACTGCAGTGGCATCTTTCCTCCTCAGTGTCAATAGATAAAGTAGCCTATGGATGAATCCAGTTGATCAGGAAAAAGCATCAGGACACAGATAAAACTCCATTGGAATGGAGTTTATTAGCAAAGGAACACATAGGACAGATTCCCTTCCGGGCAGGGAAAATGTCTGCCCTGGGTCGTGAGCTGGGGCCTTTTTAAGGGGAGGCTTCTGCTTCCTGCAGAAGGCAGGAAGATGTATTTTTTTTAAAGTTGGGGGGTAGGGGGAGCGGGACTGTTAAAACCTGTCCTCTTTAGAGATCAAAGGGGGAGCCTGCTGTGTTGGCCAAACAGTGGAGAAAAGTCTGCTTCTCTTGACTTCAAAGACCAAGGTGCCCTCTTCCGACCTCTGCAGGCATTGCACGACACAGGTGCACTTACATACACTCAGGCACACACTCATATACATAAAATTTTAAAAATAAATTTTAAAAAAGAGAATACGCTCAAGCTTAGGCCTGTTCAGAGGCTTTTCACCTCCACGAGAGACATCTGCTTCCAGTTACCCAGGCACCTCTAGGCTTCCCCGCCACACACTGTGCTGAGGGACCAAAGAACTTCAGAAAGCAGTTCATTTGCATATCTAGAAGCCTTAGTCAAGAGATTTTTCCCAAAACAAAGGAGCTGTTTATCCTCAAAGCTGAATTCAAATTGCCCCCAGAAGGCTCTGAGGCTTTTAGACTGACAGATTTTTTTTAGAGCATGTAAAGAAAAAAGTTGAGATTGAAGTCCAGGATACTGTCACCTGTTTTATTAAAAGATGAGCAACACCTTTTCCAAGATGTCAAAACAACATTTCAAAATGGAAGAGGAATTCTAAAACTTTCTCAAAAATGTTCAAGTCATTTTTTTAAGAATCTTGAGCGCATTATTTGGTGAAATGGGTGTCCTTAGAACAGCAGCCTCAAAGGGGTAGAAAAACTGAAGAGAGAGAGTGTTACAGATACCACTCTGAATCCCAGGGCACCTGCTAAAGTTTCCAGGCACTTGTGTCCCAGAACACAGACTCAGACCAGGGATATGAGATTTAGAAATAGAAATTGAGACAGTTTACTAAGGAATGGAAGGCATTTCTGAGAACAAGAGTGAGCTAGTGAGCTGAGGGAAAAGCATGCCTGCAAACCACTGAGCCACAAGCCTCATGATCCTTTAGAGAGTTATGGGAAACTGAGGCACAGGACCTGCCACACACAGAGAAGACATCAAAAAGATTCATATAGAGAACTCAGAAAGTTTATTCATGCTGCCAGACTCAAGCCAAGGTTCCTCCCAAAAACCTCTAGCCCCGAGTTGAGTTCCCTCACAGTTTTTATAGCTCTCCCTGCAACATGATATGGGAATATTGGGGTATCTTTGAGAGTGATGGAGCTTTTCGCTGCTCTGTTGTGCTTTAAGAGGCTAGAAGTCCCCGTAACTTAACGGCCACCAAAGCCACCTCAAGCCAGAGAGACTCTCAGGTTCTTGTCTTGTGAATTTGAAGAATGAAATTCATGAATAACAGAGGGTGAGTTTTAGAAGTATTTTATTATAGGGAGCTTAGGGTAGAGAAAGAGGAGCTCCTGTACAGCAGGACGGGTTCCCAGGAGTGGGATAACATTGAGTCTTATTTGGGGGGAGTTAACAAGAGTAGACTCCCTGCTTGACTGGTTCCGAGACACAGATTAGACCAGGTTCCCCTGGCTTTGCCACTCAGGAGCACTTTCACTGCCCTGCTGGGAGCCTTTATTGGAAGCTTAGTGTTTGAAGTTTACGCAAAGTTTACATATGATAAGCAGTGCAAAATACATAGGAATAGATACTTTCCCATAATTATAGGAAGAAAACAGCCCGGTGTACCCAAGGCCACAGTGACTGGCCTAGTATGGACCTCTTTTGACGCAGACATAAACACAGAGAGGGCCATGACAACCTGTTCCCAGCATTCCACAAACAGATGCCTTATTGGTCATCCTCCCCAGCATCCTGCGAGCAGACACCCCCCACCCCAAGCCTCTGCATCCACAAAGCCAGAGAAGTCTGTCAACTCTTAATGAGTCTAGTGCCAGGAGTCTGTTAACTCTTGGTGAGCAGAGCACTATTGTCCTTAAGGGACAAGGGGGGTGGGTGAAGGGAGAGGGGAGAGAGAGATGAGCTGGTCAGTTCAGTTCTCAGGCCAAGTGTCCAGATCCTTTGAGGTCAGCATGTCTCCCAGAAACAGGGGTATTACAGAGAAAGAAATAAAGGGAGGGGAGGAGACTCCCTTATTGGCATCTCCCACCTCTAGCTATAGCAGAACCAGAGACATCTTTGATTAGATAGTTCTGGCATCTCTGATCTCAGGCAGGGACAGGTGTACTGGCAGATCCAAGGAAATCTCCAGATCTTAGCGAAGAAAGAAACTTGTCAATTTTATTTGGGGGCCTTTTTACCCTAAACTGCCTAGCCGATTTCTTCCTCCTGTTCTCAATTCTTTAAGGGTTTCAACATGGTGGGTTAAGTTACAACCTATGTTATTACCAGCACAGATAGATGCTTAAGTGCGCACAGAGGGGAAATTCCTCCTGCAGGCATGCTTGTAGAGGCAGATATTTAGGGAAGGAGTTAGGATGTTCTTTAATAGAGTTTACTGCAGGTGCCTTGGAACACAGGGCAGTTGCAAACACACGTTCCACTGGATAACTGTAATATTTGTTTCTCAAAATAGCTCTCTCCATTTCAATTTCGATTCCTTTTTCAACATAAATTTTAGTAAGCATTCATAAAACCACTATAAGGTGAGTACTATGTCCAAAAGTATAAAATCAGTCGTAAAACAATATTACATACACACAAAAGTGACATTAAATGTATGGATATATTTCTTTTCCTCTTCAATGGGACATTTATATGGCACCCACCTCTCCCATTTGTATACAGCAGGATTTTCTGAATCATTCTCTGTGCTTTATATGTAGCCCAAGTGGGGAGGTGTTTCCAGTCTGTCTCTACCAATTGACTTCTTTCATATGTTAATCTTTTTTCTCATTTATTTTACGTGTGTGTGTGTGTGTGCGCGCGCACGCGTTTCATATGTTAATCTTTTTTCTCATTTATTTTACGTGTGTGTGTGTGTGTGTGTGTGTGTGTATGCGCGCGCGCGTGCGCGCGCACGCGCACGCACACTCTTGTATATGTGGGCACCAGCAAAAGAGAGCACTCAATCTTCTGGAGCTGGAGTTACAGCAGTTGTGAACCAACTAATGAGGGTGATCAAAACCAAACTTGGGTCCTCTGCAAGAGCAGCAAGCACCCTTAACTGCTGAGCCATCTCTCCAGCCCTCACATTTTCTTGTTTTCTTTATTTTTATTGTATGTACACGAGTGCTCTGCCTGCATGTAGGTGCACCACATGCATGTAATGCCCACTGAGGCCAGAAGAGGGCATCAGATCCCCTGGAACTGGAGTTATGGATGGTTGTGAGCTGCCATGTGGGTGCTAGGAACCAAACCCCAATCCTCTTAACTGCTAAGTCATCTCTCCAGCCCCAATATGTTATTCTTAATGTAGTTTTCTCCAGTCCCTACTGTCCTCCCACAGGAGAGAAAGAAGTTTTAGAGCAAAAGGCCAGTGAATTAGTGACACCTTCTAAATAAGCTGCCTTAATGCACTTTATTAAAATGTATCACCACAGCTCTCCACCTTAAGCACATATGCACACACTCAAATTCACACACACACTCACCCTCTACCTGCCTGGATATCCTACCTGGGGCTTTGCAAGTTAGACTAACAAAAGATAGATTCATAGGAGAAAAGCATGCAAATTCATTGAGCATGCATGAGTTCACCTTTCATCTCCAAATGCTAAAAATAGGAAGTTTTCAGACTAGCAAGTGATTTCTATAAAATGTGCCTTGAAACCTACACAGCCTATACAAATGAGCTTTTCCTCCAAGAGACAGGGATGCTTGAGAGCCCTGATCCCTGGTGTCTTTGCTCGACTTCGGGCTGAAGTGAGATCTGAGGAAAGAGCTTGTAAATGGAGTCCACGCTTGAGAACATTGAGATGGGAATTTTCAGATCCTTCTAGAACCCAGGAATGGGGCCACTTACTCATTTCGTGCTAGCTTTTAGTGAGGCAGGATGAGAAGACACCAAAAATTGGGGGGACACGAGAAGAAAGGAGAACCTTTACTTTGGTGTTGATTGAAGCCTCTCACCAGCAGCAAAGCAAGAATATTCCAGCACAAATGACAACTGCTCAAGTCTTTCCCAGCTATAAACCTGCAATTTTCTAGAAATCTAATCAAAACTCCTATTTGCTGTGAGAGCAAAGTCCTTAAACCGCCCATATAGGCCTTGTGACCCTAGGTTTTTATCTTATCAGATTGTAATCCCATTTAAGGCACCTCCTGAGTCAATTTGTAATCTCAATTATTGAAGAGGGGAACATAGGTGAGGAGCTGGTGACCCCAGAAATATGCTGAGCAATGAAATTCTAAAAAGCTTCCCAAATCCTATATACAGTCACCACTGCAACATTTGAAATGAGGCTCTTCTTTAAGGATTCCATATTCACACTTGAGTATGCCTTACTCTCATGAGGAGCCCAGTGCTCCCACACTTTAGTTTTTCTGACTCTACAACTCAAAGAAGCCCACATCATACCATGTTCTCCAGTGTTCTCTTATTTTTTATTGAGCGCCTTTCTTAACATTGTGGGAAATATAAATAAAATGTACTGTCTTTTCTATCAAAGGGTGAGGTGAGCCAAAGAAAGCTTTTTTTTATCATTATTTGTTACTTTTATGTGTATGAGTATATTGCCTGCATGTAGGGAGGTACACCCATGTCCTACAATGCCCTCAGAGGTCAGAGGAGGGCATCAGACACCCTGGAACTAGAGTTACAGATTGTTAGCCACCATGTGGGTGCTGGGATTCAAACCTGGGTCCTCTGCAACAGTAACCAGTGCTCTTAACCACTGAGCCATCTCTCCAAGCCCCGAGACAAAGAAAACTTTATCTTTAAAGAAATTTTATGAACATTTGAAAATTGCCCTGTTCTGACTTTTTTCCTAGTTCCCTGTCTAGAACTTATAATGCTAATTACTCTTGCCTTTACTTCTCCTTCAGATCTCCTTGTCACTATTCAAGGACTTTCTTTCCCCCCTAGAGATAAGAGTTATGCAATTTGGGAGTCTTTTAGATAGACCCACAGAAGGGGTACCCCAATTGCCTCACCCTGTGTCCCTGTTCAGCATGGAAAAAGCCAGAGCAGTCTGTGCCCAATTCCCTGTAAATTAATAGAAAAGTCATCTCAATACAAAATTGGAGTTATAAAAAAGTATCTAAGGTCAGGCGTGGTGGCATGTGCCTATAGTCCCAGCACTTGGGAGGCAGAGTCAGGTGAATCTCTGTGAGTTCAAGCCCAGCCTAGTCTATGTAGTGAGTTCCAGGCCAGCTGGGGCTACAGAAAGATCCTGTTTCAAAAAGACCAAAAAAAAAAAATAGGAGGTAGGAATTGGGTAGGCAGTTAGGGTAAAAAGACCCCAAAGAAAAGTAGCCAGTTTCTTGGCTAAAAATCAAAATGTCTTAGGCATCTTAGCAACATACTCTGTTCTAAAAGCCAAAAATATCAAAAGTATTTGGGAGCTTATTCTAATCCTTAAAAGATTTTAGGGTTACCTCTTCAGAGGGAGTGTCTCGCGATTAGCTGGTTCTCCAGTGGGCGGGGCCTGACCCAGAGCGTGGACTAGGAAGATGGCTGGGAGCCATCTTGGAACTGAAGTGACTAGCTGGGAGGAAGGCAGCATGTTGTCTGAGAGATGGCCCCAGGGTCTCACCCACTTGGACTCCAGAGGGGGCATTTACCGACCCTGGACTGGACGAGACTACAGGCCCAAGATGCATGGGCAAAAGTTAATGGAGACTATGGGCGGGGCCTCGGGAGCAGGGCTCTGAGTAGGGGTGCAAGAGTGCTTGTCTCTGTGTAAGTTCCCCAATTTACCCCCTCCCTACAGTCCAGCATAAACCATAATAAACTCACATAAAATATATTATATGGTTTGTCTGATCACGCAGAAGACCCAGAGGGAATTTGGGACACAGGGGAATGTTAGAGTAGCCAAACGCCCCATAAAAAGAAATCAATAAAAAAAAAAACACTGGCAAGTCATGGTGTACATCAACTTCGTCAAATAATAAAACAAGCTGACCTCCAAAAAAATGGAAAGAAAGACATTTACAGCTGGGCATGGTGGTTGGTGCACGCCTTTAGTCGGCAGAGGCAGGCGGATCTCTGTGAGTTCAAGGCCAGCCTGGTCTACATAATGAGTTCCAGGCCAGCTGAGGCTACAAGGAGACCTTGTCTCAAAAGACCAAAAAAACAAAAGAAAGAAAAAAAGAAATTTGGAAAAACAACATCTAGCAAAATTCCCTCACCCAGTCAGCATTTTTCAAGATTAAAGTTTATGTTCAGGGTTGCATCCTGCTCTCAAAAGCTGCCTGTTGCTTATCAGCAACGATGTTTTGAATTAGCCAACTGTGTACAAATGTGTGACTCAGCTCTGACCAATAAAAGTGGGGCACAGGACCCCTCTGTGTTAGCAATAAAAATTCAGGGAGTCCTCTCTGGATGTGCTTGCTTGCTGGATCTAGGGCCGCTTTGCACCTTTCTAGATAAGTCAAACGTTTTGCCATGCTAAAATACTTCAGATTGAATGGTGATTTCCTTGGGACCCCCCAGATCTATCTCTTAACAATGTCTTGAATAAAATTTTCCACTCTGCTTCATCATGCCTGCCGGTCCTAAAATTCTTTTCAGTGTGGAAGTCACAAATCCCAGTTTGGTATGAGATGAGGTCTCTAAAAAGTGTCTCTGTCCCTTCAGCCCCTGTTTGAGGAGAAGAGAATGATGGGAAAATGGGCCTGCACAGAAAGCGATGCATAAAGAGAGTAAACTAAGAGAAACGGAGCAAGGCCTGCCGTTCAGATTCCCCACATGTAGGGATTAAGGGCAATGATATTCCTCCCCGTGTATGGCTCAAGGTCAATGCTCTCCTCCAGGTAAAGAGAGAGAACCTCTCACAGGTCTATGACCAGCATCAAGGAAGAATAGAAGGTCTGAGTTCTCCCTGAGCTGCTTTTGAAGCTCCTTCAGCTTAAAATATTCCACATGCCAAGTCACCATGTTGAGAAGTAGATTCTGAATTTTCACTTCCTTCTGTGGATTTTTCCTCTATGACAGACATCACGGTCAGATGTTCCACGTATGTTACACGTTTGCTTTACTTTGCTTTGTCTTTAAGTCCATACCAGACTAGGAACAAAGCTTTCCATCAATTTTATTCATTGTTTTTAGTCTTCCAGGCCCTGTCTAGAGCAGTCACTTCCTGGCTCATGGAAGAGTCACAATAAATATTTATTTGGATAGATGAATGGAAATCTGGAAAGTTCTAAAACTCAAAGTGTCAGATTATAAATAAAGCATGACATGATAACAGCACAATTCTTTCAGCAAGTGAGGAAACTTGCTAAATTTGGGCCTATTTTAAAGTTTTTCTACTTTTCCCTTATGATGTCTAACATATGCCAGCAGGGAGCGTTTCAGGATATACCACCCAAGTGCCTATCAATACCACCAGGCTAGTTGCTAAGACTCCAGAAGGAGAAACAGGGCCTCAGGCTTTGGTAACATAGTGCCTGGTAAACACTAAATCTTTTAATACCTAACTAATAAATACATGAAGTAAAACAGGAATCCATCCCCTAGAAAGAACTTGAAGCTTTCTACATACTTCCTTGCAAAGACTCTGTTCCTTTTTCTTAGGTACAAAATACGGCTTTGAATGTAAATCATTTCTTACTGGAATTTTAAGTTGTTGTGTGGAGAGAAAACCTATATAAGAGGATATTTATTACAGCAGCCATGATGAAGCATGTCTGTAATCCCAGCACTGGGGTGGCAGAAGCAGGAGGCTCTCCATGAGTTCAAACTCAGGTCTATGTATGGAGTTTCAGGCCAATCAGGGTCTCACTAGGTAGCCCTGGTTGTCCTAGAAATCTCTATGTAGACCAGGCTGGCCTCAAATTCACGGAGATCTGCCTGCCTATGCCTCCTGAGTGCTGGGATCAAAGGATGCAGACACCACACCTGAAAAAAAAAAAAAAAAAGAATGTATTTATGTCTACTTTGGGGCAAGTGGTGTAAATATTTTAATAATTATAAATAATTTAATTAAACGCTCATGAGAAAAAAAATATTTTGACAGGCTTACTTTATACTGAATACTTTTTCACTCATAACACTCTTCTGTATTTTAATCACATTATTAAACCAATTAGGATATGAAAATCACCACAAATTGTATATAATTTTTTATTTCATAATTTAATTTTTTTTTAGAATAACTGTTCTACTTAGATTCTCTCTTGCTGTGGAACAAAACTAACCACAAGGAAATTGGGGAGGAAACAGTTTATTTCATCTTACTCTTCCAAGTGCCAGTCCATCGTGAGGGAAGTCAAGGCAGGAACTCAAGGAAGAAACATGGAAGCAAGACTGTGGAGGAACTCTGCTTCCTGGCTTGTTCTCTGGATTCTCACTTACTTTCTCACATAGGCCAGGCCCACTTGCCCAGAGATGACACCACCCACAGTGGGCTGGGCCTTCTTACATCAATTAACAATTAAGAAAATGCCTCAGACATGTCAATGGAGGCAATTTTTTAATTGAGGGTTCTTCTTCCCAGGTGACCCTAGTTTATATCAAGGTAACAAAAACTAACCAGCAAGCAATTGACCCCTTGTCAACTTGACACACAAGCATCACTATTAAACTATCACTTTCCTTGTTTATCCTCAGGATCTCACATTAATATCATAATATGAAACACAGTCCAGCTTTTTAAAGGCCCAGTCTTCCAACAATTTAAAAGTCCAAGTTCTCTTCAAAAATCCAAAGTCTCTTAACTGTGAGCTCCTATAAAATAAATAAATTACATATGTTCTTATTCCAAGAAGGAAGAACCAAGGCACAGTTACAATTGAATCAAAGCAAAACCCAGATCCAACACTATAAAGAGCTCAGTGCCTGACTTCTGGAACTCGTGATTTTCTGGGCTTATAAGGACTTGGGCGGCTCCACTTCTCTCACTCTGCAACCTACAGCACACACAGCTTGTCTTCTAGGTTGAAGGCATCTCCACTGTACACTGGCCACTGTCCTTGGTGGCCACCTCATGGTCCTGGAACCTCCAATATGCTAGGATCTTCACTACAACTAAGACTGCACCTTCACCAATGGCTTCTGCTGGCCTCACAGAGTGCCAAACCTCTGATTCTCTCCATGACCCTTCCATCCTGGGGTCTCCTCTGCAATTGAGGCTGCACCTTCACCAGTGGCTTTTCCTGGCCTCTCATGATGCCATGCCTCAGCTTCTCTCCATGACCCCTTCAATTCTGCAATTTCCATGCCACCAAAACCAGTACCACTTACATATTACCCAGTTCAGCTTCCAACTTGAGATGTCCCTTTGGCCCTCTCTGGACCACAGCTTCTGTGTACCAACCCTGAAGAAGCACTTCCCAGATTACACCTCAATGCTGCTGGTCTCTTATTAATCACAGATGATTTCTCAGCCCCCACTAACCAGCACTGATTGCCCTAGTAAAGCACAACAGTTTTCACTTCCACAAATTCTTAAATCAGACGTATCACATGAACTGTCCATAAAGAGTCTTTGAGAGACTCTCAGACTTCCCTCTGAAACTTCACATGCCAGGCTTCCATCATCCACATTTCTCTCAGCCTAACTGTTTCAAGCACCACAATGACAGCTCATTAAGCTCTGAGAACTCAAAGGCTTTTCCAGCCCAAAGCCCCACACACACACGCACAGAAGCACAGTCAGAACTGTCACAGCAAGACCCTCCTCTCTTGTACAAATTTGTGTTCTACTTTGCTTCTCTGTTGCTGTAACAAAACACCAACAACTTTGGGGAGGAAAGAGTTTACTTTATCTTACAGGTCCAAGTGACAATCCATCACTGGGGGAAGTCAGGGCAGGAACTGAACAAAGCCATGAAGGAGCAGTGTTTACTGGCTTGCTCCCCTGGCTAGCTCAGCTACTTTCTTACACAGCTCTGGCCCACCTGCCCAGGCATGGCACCACCACAGTAGGCTGGACCTTCCTAAATCAATTGGCAATTAAGAAAATGTCTCAGGCCAGTCTGATAGAGATATTCCTTAACTAAGCTTTCTTCTTCACAGATGATTCTAGTTTGTGTCAAAGTGACAAAAACTAAGTGGCTTTCCAAAAGCAATCTCAAAGAAGGCAGCAAATGTGTCAAAGGCAAATCACAAATTGTCTGTTGGAACAGGACTAGGTTCGTAGACCAATGCAATGACATTCAGAGTCCACAAATACATTTTAACATTTATTATCAATTTATTTCAACAAGGTTGAAAGGACAAGTCAAGGGCAAAAACAAAACAAAGAAACAACAAACCACACCAGTCTTTTCAACAAATGATACTAGGGTTACAATGTGTATGTGATGTATAATCTTGATTGTTAACGTGACTGAATTAGGGACTGGTTGTGGCTAAAATTCCTTCCCTGGGAGAGATACAAACAATGTCTATCCCCTCTTCCTAAGGTCGCAGTGACAAACTGAAGTGAATAGAATTCCACCAAGTTCACTCTGGGGAACCAAAGAGAATATTAGCCTTTCTTACTGAGCAGTGGGTGAGGGGTTGACGGCAGGAGCATGTGTCTGAACCCATCATGGATGATGATCACCTCCCCTATGGTTTTACAGATGGAGCCCTCTTCTAGTCTTTCCCCATCCACACACTTCAAGCCTCTTCCTGAAGCCATGTACAATTAGTGCAAATCTGCATACAACTGGTTGAGAGGAGTGACCGGATACTCTGTTGAGGGTCCCAGGACCTTCCCACCCCATCTTTCTATGAGGGAACTTCAATAGTCATCAAGCCTGGCCGTGATGAGCTTTGGCAAGTAGACACAGCTGAACTCATGAAGACAGTGCTTATGAAGGTGTGTCCAGAAACCATCAGATCTTGAGCGCTCTGATGTGGCAAACAGATTAATCCCCTGAAGGATCAATAATATGCAGGCACAGCTGGGAGGTGGCTAAAGACAGGAAACTGGCCCAGGTGGAGGAAGTAAGTCACCAGAGGGCTATGTCTTGCTCCGACTTCTTCCCATATATCTTTGCCATGCTGCTTCCTGCCCTCGGTGATTTGAACAGCTTCTGCCATACACTCCTGACACCATGATATTCTGCCTCACGATGGACCCAGAAGCTCAGAGCCAAGTGAATACAAACAGCACAACATCTTAGTACACACACTCCCCCCACCACACACTAAGTAGTAACAATGTTTTTAATTGGTGGCACAAACCTTTACTCCAGAAGCTGAGGCAGAAGGAGCATGAGTTTGAGGCCAGGCTGGGCTAAAAAGTATGATTTTGTCTCAAAAATTAATAATTCCTAAACCATCTACCAAATAAAAGTTCAGTATCTGAGAATATAAGGAATTTAAAGAAATAACAAGATAACCTGGAAAAAAAAAAAAGAAGCAAAATACCTAAGTAGACATTTCTCAAAGAAGGCATAAGTGAGAAAAACGGTTTTGAGAAAATGTTCAACATCACCAGTACGAAACTACACGTTGAAACCACCATGTGATGCCACCTTATACCTGTTAGGACAGCTGTAATCCAAAAGAGAAAGCATAAGGTGTTATCAAGGACACAGAGAAAAGGGAGCCCTTGTATATTGCTGGAGGGAACATTAGTTAGTGCAGGTACTGTGGAAGATAGCATGGAAGTCCCTAAGGAACTCAGAACACAGCAATCACAGGAGCACAGTGCACACCTGCAGTCTCCGCTCTCAGGAAGCAGACAAGAGGATCACTGTGAGTTTGAGGCCAACCTGGTCTATGTAGTATGTCTCCAAAAAAAAAAAAAAAACAGCAATCAATCCTCTTCCAGGTTACACAGCCAAAGGAAGTGAAATCAATGTGATAAAGATAGCCATGCTCCCACGTGTCCATCAATGAAGGAATGGGTAAAATACGGTGCATATTACAACAGAATAGTATTCATTCTTTTAACAAGAAACAGGTGCTGCAGATGTAGAACGGTGAGTACAGCACAGGCCTGGCACACTAGAGGCCCCTGGTTCAATTCCCAGCAACACCTCAGATGAGTTGGTAGAGGCACACAGGTCTCTAATGTAATCGGTGCCATTCCGGAGGTGAAAGCTGGAGAATCAGGACTTCAAACTCATGCTTGGCCTTGTGAATGAGAACTTGTGAACACTAGATTCCCCAACCCCCAAAACCTGCGTCTTCAGCTGAACCTCCTGCAAGGCTAGTTAACTGATTAGCACTTCAGTGATTCTGGAGAGTTTAGAATGTTGCAAGTTCAGAGCATAATTATAATTTATCTTGGGCTATCTTTAAGCCACTAAATAGCCATTCCTTGCCCACCTCTGTGTCTGACTTAACATCCTGTGACTAACAGATAAAAACCTTTTGAAATGTATTAACTTAGCAAAACACCAGCTTCCACCGATCAAAGGGCCAAATGTCATCTGAATGTCATCAGATAGCACGTGAGCCCTGTAGCTGAGCTTTCTCTTTTGGTATAACCACCTACTTAATGTTTCCACCAATGGATTTGGAAAGTGTCTTCATTTATGACTTTTCTTTACTCTGTTACTACAAATAAACTTCATAAAACTGCTTCCACATTGAAACATGGAATTTGGGGTAACCTGAGACTGTGATCCTGGGCCATGGTCCCTCATATTTGGTTCCAGAATAAACTATCTCTTATCCCCTTTGAGATGAGAGTTGTGATTTTTGCATCAACAGCTTCAGCCGTCCAGGAGCCAACTTGGGTTACCTTAGACCCTATCTCAGAACAATAAAGAAAAGTTAGATCTTCCTTCTCTGGGGGATGCAGAGATGGCTCAGTGGTTAAGAGTGCTTGCTGCTCTTGCAGAGGACCTAAGTTTGGTTCCCAGCACCTCCATCATGAGGCACACAGCTGCCTATACTTCAGCTCCATGGAATCAAACACCTTCCTCTGGCCTTCAGGTAACTGCACTCAGATGGCATACATACACAGACACACATGCATGTAAATAAAAACAAAATTTTTAAAATAAAAATAATAAATACTATCACTCACAAACATATGAATGAATGTGAAGAACATTACATTGAGCGAAATAAAGCCAGGCACATAAAGAAAGCTACCATGTGATCTCACATGTGGAATCTAAAAATAAAGGACTCACAGGAGTGGAGAGAGATGGTGGTTGCCAGGGGCCAGGGACAGAAGGAGGAATTCAAGGAGGTGCTGCTCAAACAATGAACATTTCTTATAAACAGTAGTAATGAGTTCAAGAGATCTAGTGTACAACATGTTAACTACAATTAACAGTAATATGTATTTGCTGGAAGTAGATTTTACGTGTTCTCTCAACACACAAAAAGATATATATGATAATACATGTTAATTATCTTAACTTAGCCATTCCACAATGTATACACATTCTAAAACGTCATGTTGTAAACCATCAACATATAAATTTTATTGTCAGTTTGAAGAATACTAGCAGTAATACAGTAAAAAACAACAACAGCAATAACAAATCTTAATAGTAAAAACTTGCCAATGGCTTTGCAAAAAATATTGATGAAAGACATAAATGTCAGAGCTACAGATATAAAACTCAGAGAAGAAAACATGAGAGGAAATCCTTGTGGCCTTGTATTAGACAACAGCTTCATGGACACGGCATTAAAAAGCATAAGGAACATTTATCCACCACAAATGGATAAACTACATTTCATCAAAACTGAACGTTACTGGTTTGGGACTATAGCTTAGTGGGGGAGAGTTTGTCTGGCAAGCCCCATTCCCTGGGTTCCATCACTAGCACAGTAAAATAAAATAAATATTTTTAATTAGAAGTTTTGTGCTTCAAAGGATACTATAAAGGAAGCTAAAAAGACAACCCATGTGATGGCAGTAAGACATTACAGATCATATATCTATCTGATAAAAGGCATTTTAGTCCATCTCTGTTGCTGTAGCAAAATATTTCAGACTGAACAACTGAAATAGAGATTTATTACTCACAGTTCTGGAGTCTAGAAAGTCCAGTATCGAGGAACCTATAGATTTGGTGTCTGGTCAAGGCTGACCTTGAACTCTCAATGAAGCCTAGGCTGGCCTTGAACTCCCAAACCTCCTACGTCCACCTCCCAGGTGCTGGGACTACAGGCATTTACCACCATAACTGGCTTTATTCTCTGATTTTAAGATGCTGTCTTGTACGGTGTCCTCACATGATAGAAAATAGAAAATACAAAAGAGCTGTCCCCTGTTACAAAGTCATTGCTTGCATGAATTCAGAACCCTCATTCTCATCACCTCCCCAGGGACCTACATCTTTAGACTATCAGACAGGTTCTAACATAGGTGCCACAGTGAGGGACTCATGGCCAAAATAGATGAAGAATACTTGCAACTTCATAATAAGAAGACAACTCAATTAAAACATAATCAAAGGATCTGAATAGATGTTTTCAAAAGAAGCTACGTAAGTGACTATAAAGTACCAGCACCACTTCATATCACCAAACAGCAAATCAAATTCAGTGAGACACCACTTAGCACATACCAGGGTGGAAAAATCAGAACAGACAGTACCAAGTGCTGGAAGAGGTTATGGAGAATTTGGAATCCTCATCCACTAATGGAGGGGAATGCATATTGTTCATAACATTAATTTTATGGTCAAAAAGTAGACATACCAAAATGCCCATCAACAAATGGATCCATAAAATGGAATATTAGTCATAGAAGGCTGGAGTGGTAAGGCACACTGCAAGGACAAATATGGTGCTACAGAAAAGAAACTAGACATGAAGATCAACAAATTGTACACGTCTGTTCACAGGAATCACCTAGAACAGTCCAGACAGAAAAAAGGTTAGTGGTTTGAAGGGCTCAAGGTAAAATGAGGAATGGAGTGATTGCTAGTGAGCAGAGTGATTGGTACTGTTATTTTTATTTTTTCTGAAGTACAATGAATATGTTTTAATCAGATAGTTGCGTTGGATAGTTTTTATCAATTTGACACAAAGAAGAATAACTGTGCTTGGTGTGGTAGTATACACTTTTAATCCCAACACTCTTGAGGCAGAGGCAGGTGAATCTCTGTAAATTTGGGCCCAGTCTGGTCTGTATACAGAGTTACAGACCAGCCAGGGCTACAGAGTGAAATCCTGTGTCAAAAAAACTAAAAACAAGGGGCTGGAGAGATGGCTCATCAGTTAAAAGCACTGGTTGTTCTTGCAGAGAACCTGGGTTGAATCCCAAGCACCCACAGGGTGGCTAACAACAATTTGTTACTCCAGTTCTATGGGATCCAACACCCTCTTCTGACCTCCATGGGTATTGCACCACACAGGTGCACTTACACACATGCAGGCAATACACTCATACACATAAAATAAAAATAACAAAATATCTTTATATCTTAAAAAAAAAAAAACTAAAAATAAGTAAATAAATAACAAATGGGAGTCACCTAATAAGAGGGAGGAATTTCCTCCATCAGATTGGCCTATGGCCATGTTTGCTGGGCATTTTCTTAATCGTTAATTGATGTAGGAGGGCCCAGCCCATGGTTGGAGGTACCATCCCTAGGCAGTGGGTCTGGGCTGTGTAAGAAAAGTAGCTGAGCAAGCCAGGGAGCAGACCAGTACGCAGCATTCCTCCACGGCCTCTGCTTCTGTTCCTGCCTCTAGGTTCCCGCCTTGAGTTCCTGTCCTGACTTCTCTCAAAGATGGACTGTGCTTTGAAAGTATAACATAAAATAAACCCTTTCCTTCCCAGTTGCTTGTGCTTGGTTGTTTTATCACAGTAACAGAACCCAACCTAGGGCAGTTGTGCCAGCAACTGGACAAATGACTGTGATAAGACCCATCACACTGCATAATTTAAGAGGACAAATTTCATGATATAGGAATGATACTTCAATAAAGCTGTTATTTTTTAAAAATCCATGAATTGTTTGAGGGGACAACTCCAAATGAGCCACACCTCAAACCTACTTTTCCCCCCTCAAACTTATTTTTGTAGGTTTATGCTTCTTTAAACTGGAAACAGCTTTAGATATCTTATTTTTATTTCATGTAAGAAAGGACAGCCAGTGAACTTACTCTGGCTAATGAAATATATCACATGAATTGCTTTAACCTTCCAGTAAATATCAGATGGAAAAACATGAGGCGATGTGCTCTGGCAAGAACTAGCACTGTAAATACAGCGTTTTATATTGTTGTCATTTTTTACTATGTGATGAACCATAAAAAACACAAGTGCGTGCCCCTTTCCTTCGGCCTCCATCACTAGCTTCCTGTGCAACACAAACAGAATTTCTAAGCATCTCCCTCTCTCCTCTAAAAGGGATAAAATAACCATGATAAGGCTTTATAGCATGTGGGGAAAGCCTTGCTTCCTTCTACAGTTTGAATGCGAAAGGTCTGCCACAGGCTGGTGTGTCTGAACACTTCGTTCCTAGCTGGGGGAGCTGAGACCACTGCAGGAAGTGGGTCATTGGAGGCCAGCCTCCAGATTTTATGACTTTACTTCCTGTCTGTTTTCTGCTTCCTCTTATACCAACATGGGAGGAGATGCACACTCCTGCCATCATGTAACTAGCTGTGTGCCACCATGCCTGTGCCACGATGCCTGCCCCACCATGATGGACCATTCCCTCAAACTGTGAGGCAAAATAAGCCCTTCCTCCCTTAAATTGCGACTTGTAGGTGTTTGCCCAACACATCAACAAGAAAAGCAATACCTTACTTAAGTCTTCACTGACTGAACCAATTTCCAGGGCACCTGTTCCCTTTCTTCCTTCATCCCCCATCCTCCTTCCATAAACAAGAGTGGAGGGAATCAATGTTTTATTTTATTAGTGCTCTCCGAGCCTAGCTAAGTAGCTAAAAGCAATGAGAATCATAAGGAAGTATTTGCCTCTTAAATTATTGAATGAATATCAACGCAGTAATACAGTTATTTTCCTACCAGAGCTTTTCATGGCAAAGCACAAATGGTAAGAGACATGGAGGATCTACAAAGAATTGCACAAAACTAGAAAAATAGCTTAACATAAAAACGGAGAAGAAAATACATGGAAATAAAAGCATGTGCTCCAAAAACAATGAAAGAGGAGAAAATGAGATCGCAAAAACACTCAGTTCTTGGAGGAGGAATAAAAGTGCCTTGCAGTCGTTTGTCACTCTGGTCCAATTGTCTTTAAGGTCTGGCAAGATTATCAAAGAAAAGAGCTGAATCACCCAGGATTCGATCATACCACTCTAAACCTTCAAGATGGCCGATAAGTTGCCTTAAGCTACCTCAAATCTTCTTGGGTCTATGTATCTAATCAAAGTTGGTCAGGTGTTTATCGTTATTTACCTTTCCTTTGTCTTAGGAGTCCAGTCCTGCTATTTATAAAAAAAATACCCCAGACTGGGTAATTTATTCAAAACAGAAGGATTTCCTTGGGGTCTGGAGTCTGGAAGGTCGAAAATAAAGTACTTAAAAATTTGGTGTCTACTGAGGAGCTGTTCTCTGCTCCCAAGACAGTGCCTCAAGAGGGATCAGCATGGTGACCTCACATGAGGAATGGGCGAACCAAGGGCTACTTTGTTATAAGCAGCTTGTTTATAAGGACATTCATCCAAGGATAGAGCCCCTGTAGCCGGGTCACCTCCCAAAGGCCCCAGCTCTTACCACCACTGTACTGGGGATTGTGTTTCTGTATAAATTTTGGAAAGGATACATTCAAGCCATAGCATACTTTTTCTATCTTAACTCTCAGGATAAAATATCAGAAAACTATGTGTACAGAATTATAAGCTTAACTGTATCTAACTTAACCCTCTGGAAAGAATAGGCAAACATTTTATGATGCCAGCATAGTGTACCTTCCATCTATAAAATATCACAGTGAGTATCATGCCTGAATGGTACAGTTCCTGTTTCCAAAAAGATGAAAGGCTATTTCCCAAAGGATTGGGCTTTTGCTTTTTATTTTGTTTTGGTTTTTTGTTTTGAGACATGGTCTCACGTAGTCCAGCCTGGCCTGGAAAACTCTATGTAGCCGAGGATGACCTTGAACTCTTGATCCTCCTGTCTCCACATCCCCAGTACTGGAATTACAGGAGTGTGTCACTCAGTTTTCCTAAGGCTTTGTGCATGCTAGGTAAGCATTCTACAAACCAAGCTCCATCTCCAGCCCTGGTAAGGACAGGTTCTAGCTAGATAACAAACGTAAAGAAACAACCTGGAAAAGAAGAGGGCAGAACTCCCAGGTGGAGTCAACCTGGCAGCCTTTCTGGCAATAGAAGGCAGTCTAGACTTCATTTTCCACCTTGCAGGTCATTGTAGCTTACCACCCAGGAAGACAACATGCTAATTACAAAGCAACACCTTTCCTGAAATCCCTACTCATTTCTGCCAGACTATGGGCTCTCTCAAAGGGAGATGTTTCTTGCAAGAAGCCTTCTAAAATGTATCTATCAGATAATTATCCTGTTCAGCCAAAGCTCTGTGGCAAGTTACATTGAAACCGGTGGGCTGTCAGTTTATAGATGCTTATTTGTTTCCTTTGCCCACACGCATTTATCAGTCCAAAGTTACTTTCTGTTGCTACATTTACAAGGGTCAATGGGGGCAGGGGTACTGGAGGGATGGCTCAGTAGTTAAGAGCACATCCTCTTTCAGTGAACCAGAGTCCAGTTCCCAGTACCTTCATCAGTCTGCTCATAATCACCCGTAAATATAATCTGGCGCCCTCTTCTGGACTCCTTGGGCACCTTCACTCATGTACGCAGACCCACACACAGACCCACACACACAAACACGTAATTTAAAATAATAAACATAAAATCTCTCCCCCACCTTTTTTTTTTTTGAGACACAGTCACCCTGGCAGCTGACCTAGAAGTTACTGTGTAAACCAGGCTGGCCTCAGAGATCTGCCTGCCTCTACTTCCCAAGTGCTGGGATTAAAGGCACGTACCACCAAACCCAGCTTAAATATAAAATCTTTCAAAATAAGAAAATAAAAACAGTCTGGGTATATTAATTAAAGGGGTGCACCCCTTTAATTCCAGCACTCAGGAAGCAGAGGCAGGTGGATCTCTGTGAGTTTGAGGCTAGCCTGGTCTATATAGCAAGTTCCAGGCCAGCTGGGGCTGCAGGGAGACCCTGTCTCAAAAAAATATAAAAAAGAAAAGAAAAATTTGTTCTTTACACAAATACATTCTAGTCAGATGCAAACCATGGCTTAAAAGATTAGCCTTCTCTCTGAGGCAATAGAGATGGCTCAGGGTTAAGAGCACAGGCTGTCCTTGCAGAGGACCCTGTTCAATTTCCAGCACCCCCATGGAGGCTAAATAACAAATGTCAATAACTCCAGTTCCAGGGGACCTGACATCTTCTTCTGGCTTCCACAGGCATTGCATGACACAGGTGCACTTAAATACATGCAGGCAAAACACTCATACACATAAGATAAAAATAAGTTTAAAAAAAAAAGATTAGCCTTTTCTACACAGGAGAAGAGCTTCTTGGGTGAACAGAAACATCAAAAGCAGCTTCCTTAATACAAAGAGCCAGAAATTAGTTACAGTCTGGCTATATTGCTCTGAATCTGCCAATCTGAGTTCCCAGGTCAAAGGGTAATACCTGGCCAACATTTACTTAGAAGACTGGTAAATCATCAACCACACCTGGCCCAGCTACTCCAGATAGTCTAGGACAGTTTGAATGACTTTTAGACAGTGGCCAGCCTGGACTCTAGCTGTGGGGTCTGATTTTGTGAACCTCTTCCTAAGAGAAGAATTCTGGATCATTTTCATCATGTAAACCTTCCCTCCTTTGTCCTGGCAGTGTTTTGGTCTGAGATTCCAGCTGTTTCTCAAAGCTATCATGGGAGAAAGAGAATCCAGAGCTGGGACTGTAGCTCAGTTGGTAGCACGCTTGCCTAGCGAGTATAAAGCCCCATAAACTGGGCGTGGTGGTACACACCAGTGATCCCAGTGCTTGGGAGGTGGAGGCCAGAGGATCAGGAGGTCAAGGTCATTCTCAGGCTACTTCCGAGTAATCTAGTTCCAGGCCAGGTTGGGATTCATGAGACCCTGTCTCAAAGAGAGAAAGAGAGGGAGGGAGGAAGGGAGGGAGAGAGATAGATCACTTGAAATGCCTCTCATTTATGAAAAAGAACAAACACTGCAGCATAGTAAACTACACCTGCATGTTTTAGTTTAAGTCTCAAAACAAAAACACCATGAGTTCACTATTTTGAAAACACTTCAATGATGAATTACCTCTAAAGTCACAGAAACAGTACTCTTCTGACATTGTCTTAAACTACTAGAACCAGGCAATAAGCGCGTTCATTTGCACTCATTAATATCGGAGTTGCTCGGTTTTATCTTACTCTCTGACAGCACACTTAGCACCTCACTGAACTGCAGGTGAATTGGGAGTGCGTCCCAGCAATTCAGAAGCTAATTCTAAGACAACAGAAGACAAAGACTTTCCTATTCTCACTGAGAAATCCCATTCCCAGACAGAGCCTTTCAATCCCATCCCTTCTCTTTAGAACTGAAATTCATTTTAGTCCCAATTAAATCATAATTGCATTAAATAGTAGAAAGACTTCAAAACAACAGGTCTAGCAGTTCTAAAAGCATTGCATTTACAAAGCCCTCAACCCGACCCCTGCTCCTTTAAAAGACCTCCTACTAATTATAGTCCAGTGAAATTAAGTTCGGTTCATTGTGCCTGACTTCTCTGTAGATTATTAGTTTGTAGATGTGGTCATTAAAGCCCAAGATTCTTTGGAGTAGAAAGGAGTTTCCTCCATCTTAGAACAATAGTCCGCTGGGTAGGTTTAAAAATAAAACTGTTCGATCAAATCGTGTAGCTCAGAAGAAAAGTGTACTGCTCTGTGGTCGCTGAGTGTCAGGCCCACTGAAAAACCTGACACTGCTTGGTTCTTTTGAAAGAGAACAGTGCAAGGCCCAGGATGTGATGACTCTGCGGTCCCATAACAGGGGACACTGCTGTGAATGTGGAGTGCCGCCTTCCTTCTGCCTGGGAGGAGCAGTCTCCGGCATTTGAAAAAAGCTCCGGTCAGAATCACATGAAAACAGAAGGCTAATGTCTCCATGTTTGTCCTGCTGTCCCAGCTGTCTGCAGGGTTCTTCCCAGTTCTAAACAGAATGGATGCCAGGAGTGGAAATTGCAGGCTTGCTGTGGTCAAATTCGGAATCTTTCAGTTTGAAATGTAAGCTTTCTTCCTAAGATTCTTTTGATGCATTTAATACAGAGAATACTGTAAAATCAATTAACTTTCTGTCTTGATTCCATTTTCCTTTTAAATGCTGTTTTATTTGCAGCTTACTAGGAACTCTGACTGGCCTACAATTTTCCTAATTAGGGAAAATATAAAGTCATAAAAAAGAAATCATACTCGAGGCACTGTGATTATGAAACAATTCTGTAATTATTTAATCTAGTCATTATGAAAAACAAGGGTGGGCTGGAGAAATGCTCAGTGGCTAAGAGTGCTTGCTGCTCTTGCAGAGGACCTGAGTTCAGTTTCTAGCACCCACATGGGCGACTTATAACCACCTGTAATTCCCACTCCAGGGGATCCGAATCCCTCTTCTGGCCTCCTGGGGCACTGCACACACATGGTGCACTTTACATGCATGCAGGCAAAACAATCATAAAAAATAAGAATTATAAAATATTCTTTGAAAGCTCTAAAAAAGTGTAACTTTTCCTTAAGAAAAAAGAAAAGAAAGCTATTCATTTTCCAAGTAGACATCAGAATTTTCCTCAAAACTTCATTCTCCATTTTAAAAATAGTTTTTGCCAGCTATTTTTGATTTCATTAAAAGATTATGTGAGCCCTTTAATATTTTATTTACCATTTTTATTTTACCTGTATGCGTGTATTGCCTGAATGTAGGTAAGTGCTCCCGTGTTGTGCAATCAGAAGAGGCTGTCGGATCCCCTGGGACTGGAGTTACAGACAGTTGTTAGCTGCCATGTGGGTGCTGGGATTCGAACCCGGGTCTTCTGCAAGAACAACTGGTTCTTAACCGCTGATCCATCTCTCCAGCCCCTGCATGAGCTCTTCTAAACATTTCTTAGTAATTTGACCTGACCTGACCTTTCCCCTTAGGGCCTGAGTTTAATGAGTATTTCCCCATCCTTTCCCTTCACAAACCTTTCAGACTTGTTAAAGGGACCCTCAAATGCACAAGTTTGTACTTCAGAGTTAGTGCTGCTGCCTTCAGAGCCCACATTCAGAAATGAATTACTTCAAATGCATCAAGTCTTGGTATTTCAAGCATGTGAGAGAAAAATTGGCCATTTTATCCTAAAGGAAAATCAATCCATATCAATTTCTTCCTTCTTTTCCTTTCTTCTTTGTGCAGGTGTGTGTGTGTGTGTGTGTGTGTGTGTGTGTGTGTGTGTCTGTGTGTGTTTTGAGTTCTTGATCCTCCTGCCCCTTTCTCCCTAGAGCTGAGCTTATAATTGAGATCACCACATGCATTTCTAATTCTACCCTATAGCAAAGTAGCATATAAATAAATGGATATTCCCATAACACAGATTTAAAATTCCAATTTGGATCAGGTACAGAGGCACATACCTATAATCCCAACTACTCAAACAGACAGTTGTTAGCTATCCTCAGTTGAAGGCCAGCCTGAGCTACATAGCAAGCCTCTGTATCAAAGACAGAAAAACAAAAATATTCAGTTGAGAACAATAGATGTTTTCATATCTTACAAGGTTACAAGAGAAACACAGTTTATCCAGGCAAGGTAGCATACCCCTTTAATCCCAGCACTCTGAAGCAGAGGCAGGCAGATCTCTGTAAATTCAAGGCCATCCTGGTCTACACAGCAAGTTCTATGCCAGCCAGGGTTGCACAGTGAGACACAGATTAAATAATAAATAATAAATAAATAAACACAGCTTAAACATATAGTAAATAAGAAATTAATAATAGAGTGGTTTGTAGAGTGTGTGTGTATGTATTTCTGCATGTGAATATTTAGTTGTTTTTGAGACAATCTCCTTAAGTAGCCCAGGTTGGCTTTAACCTATCTTGATCCTCTCTTGCCTTTGTTTCTCTAGTATTGAGATTACAAATATGAACCACCACGTCCAGCTTTTTTGTTTTGTTTAGAGACCAGGTCTCTCACTCTGTAGCTCAGGCTGACTTGAAGCTCACTACATAGACCAGGCTGGCCTTATAGTCATGGTGATCCTCCTGCCTCAGCCTTGCAAGTGCTGGAGTTACAACTGTGTGCCACCATGACTGCTCATAATAGTTTTTTAAAAATAACTTTCATTGAACTTGTTCTTTGACAATTTCACACATATGTATTCTTTAAATAACTTTTATTGGGTTCATAGTAGAGTTTTAGGATCTATTTAATCACATTCCCTTCCCATGTACCCAGTTTCTTATGTGAGCTCTTAGTATCTGATTTTAGAGTTAAATTGTGATATGCCCTTTCAACTGTCCCAGGTTATCTTCTGTGAATGGACAAAGCAATAGTTTCTAGAGACATCAGCCATGGCTCTCCCCACGGGCACCACTCTTAACCCAGCCACGAAGAGTTCCCTGTAAATAACTACCATGTCAGTATCACAAAAGGCCCATCAAACCTGCTGTTCACTGCTCTGGCTCAAGATTGGCCCAACCCAACATAGCTGACATGCAGGTGCTTTAAGTTTGTTCCAACAAACAGCTGGCGAGTCGGGGCCTTGGAGAAGCATGTTGCTGAGCAGAACTACCCTCTGGCATTTAGGCAGGTTTCTTGTGAATTTTACCCGCCCCCCCAAATGAGTACTGCAGTTATCTGACAGATTTCAGAACCCAGCAAGAGGCAAAACTTCTCAAGAAATTGTCTGCCTTATCATTTCAAAGGCTCAATCTGCTCTGTTGCTTTTAATAATTCTATTCTGACCCAATTTCATTCAAAAAATGCATTTACTATTCTACTATTCAAATGCCCAAGCTCAATGAACAACTAATTTTTCACGTCTGCCACAGCAGGAAAAGCTTGAGCCTGGTTAAGACACACAAGTATTTATGGCTTCTGTGGGTTTTATATAGCACCCAGCCAGAGCTCAGCTGATCAGAGCAAGGTGCTAATGAAGCCAAGGTTAGTAATTTAATCTCTGCATGAGCCAGTTAGCTTCATTTAGACAGAAACACCATTCTGCACATGCAGTTTGAACTCCCAAACTCAACCAGCCATGTAGAACACATGCAAGTGAGCTCACAGAATATTAAGAAAAAGAGTGTAGTTAAGTCAGGGAAAGTTACTGCTATTGCCCTGAGAAAAGAAGAAAACTAGTGAGTTATTCATTATGTAATAAATACCCCACAGGTACAGGATGCAGAACAATGTTCTAGGCAAATGACTGACAGAAAGCTGGGGGAGGGGAGTTACAACCTGGCATCCCATTTCAGGATTTGTCTTCCCTGAAATAGAAATAAAACTTGGTATGAATGTCAAAAAGAAGCTATAATAGTAGTAAGAAGTAACTAGTTGGTACACACTGATCTGTGATAAACATCATGAAATTTAGAAAGCATGATGTATTAGATACCTTTCTCCTGTTGTGACCAATATGTGATAGTTGGCTTACAGTTTGAGGGGATTACAGACTTTTGCCGTGGGAAGACATGGCAGGCAGCAGGAGTGTGAGGCAGCTGGTCACATGGCCTTTACATCCAGGAAGCAGACAGTAGACAGGAAGTGGGGCTGGATTATAAAACTCAAGACCTGCCTCCCCACCCCCACCCTACCTGAGCATCCACTTCCTTCAGTGAGGTTCCACCTCTTAAAAAGTCTACAACTTGGGGCTAGAGAGATGGCTCAGCAGTTAAGAGCACTGACTAGTCTTCTAGAGGACCCAGGTTCAATTCCCAGTACCTACATGGAGGCTACAAACTGTCCTTAACTCCAGTTCCAGGGGAATCCAAAACCCTCTTCTGACCTCTGCAGCATTGCATGACATGGGTGCACTCACATACATGCAGGCAATGCACTCATACACATAAAATAAAAATAATAAATAAAAATTTTTTTTTAAAGCCTATAACTTTCCAACACAGTGCCACCAACTGGGCACCAAGTGTTCAAACACATGAGCCTGTGGGAGACATTTTATGTTCAAGCTATGATACATAGAAAGGATTCATTCACCTTTAGTTAATGTGACCAAAAATGATTTTATAGTAAAAAATGAAACTTAGCCTCAAACAGAAGGACCACAGAATAGTCTAAATATAGAGATCAAACTCAACAATACAAGACCTTGAATATTAAGTAAGAAATTTAAATGATATCTAGAAAAATGATGGAATTTGTAAGAATACAGTAGTTATTTGATTAGAGCACTCAGGATCTTAAGAGTGCAGTAGCGTATTTTACATATTAGGAACAGGGGACATGAGTCAGCTTTTTGCTGCTGTGACAAAAATGCCTGAGATAAAACAAGGCTGTGAAAGGTGAATTATTTTGGATCTCGGTTCCAGAGGTTTCAATCCACCATCAGCTGGTTCCATTGCTTTTAGACCTATGGAAATCAGAACAGTGATGACGAAAAGAAGCAGTGGAGGAAAGATGTTCACCTTTAGTAGCCATGAAGCAGAGAGAGAGAGAGAGAGAGAGAGAGAGAGAGAATGCAAAGGGGGCCAAGGACAAGATATACCATTCAAGGGCATATCTCCAGTGACCTGCCAAATAGGCCTCAGGTTCCATCCACTATTTGTTGTAAGGAGGGATAAGTCTCCTGGGCATGGTGGTGTGTACCTTTGATGCCAGCACTTGGGAGTCTCAAGTAGACGATCTCTGTGAGTTCAAGGCCAGCCTGGTCTACAGAGAGAGTTCCAGGCCAATCAGGGCTACATAGTGAGACCAGGGTCGAGAGATGGCTGAGTGGCTGCTCTCACAGAGGACCCAGGTTTGATTCCCAGCACCCACATGGCAGCTAACAACCATCTGTAACTCCAGTTCCAGGGTAATCCAACACCCTCTTCTGACCTCTTCAGGCATTGCATAACACAGATACACTTACATACATGCAGGTAATAAATAATAAAGTAAAAATTAAAGCTTAAAAAGGAAAGGGGGATGAGTCTACGATATCAAGTGCTGCGGAAGAGTAAAGAAAACTGAAGAGGGGAAAATAATAGAGAGACTGGTTCTTCACCAACTGCACCTCCATCCTTACTTCGCTGGGCATATGGTGAGTTTATACTTCCTCAGTCAGTCCCACTGATTACATTGGGATCGTATGACTAGTTCTGGCCAGTGAGTTTAAGAAGTGACACACCACATTTCTAGGCTAGAAAATGTAATTTTGCTGGCATAAAACCCGAAAACCTCATTTTCTTTGCCAAGGCAACCTGCTGTGTTCTAAACATGCTTCACCAGCCTGGGTCTCACAACGAAGAAGCCAGCCCCTCCCCCATCCACCTGCACTATTGCAGCAACATCTACTTAGCTTGCATAAAAAGCAAACCTGTATGACATTTTAAATACATTTTGTGTGTGTTTTGTGTGCATGGTGTATGCATGCGTGAGCACCTATGTGTGGGTGTCACACCCTTGCATATGTTAGTGGAAGCCAGAGGTCAAAGCCAAGTGTCTTCCTTTATCACTTTCCACATCCACCTTCACTCTTGAGACACGGCCTCTCACAAAACCAGGAGCTCCCCCGTCTAATTTGACTGGCTGGCTATAGAGCTTCCAGGATCCACCTGTCTCCGCCTGCCAACACTGGGATTAAAACATGGGTTGTTGGGGCTGGAGAGATGCTCAGTGTTTAAGAGCACTGGCTGCTCTTGCACAGGACCAGGGTTTTGATTCCCAGCACCCACATGGTACCTAACAACTGTCCCTAACTTCAGTTTCAGGGGATCCAACACCCTCTTCTGACCTCCATGGGCGTTGTGAGACATGAGTGCACTCATATGCCTGCAGGCAATACACTCATAAACATAAAATAAAAATAAAATATTTTTTTGAAAAACACAGGTCGTTGAGGTCCTCATGCTTGTACAGTGGCCCTTTATTCACTCAGTCATATCCCCAACCCACTTTTGTGGGGGGGCTAAAATTTTTTTTGATTTATTTATCTTTATTTTATGTGTATGAGTGTTTTGCCTGCATGTATGTAAGTGTACCATCTGCATACAATGCCCATGGAGGCCAGAAGAAGGTGTTAGATCCCTGGAACTGGAGTTATAGTTCGTTACTAGCCTCCGTGTGACTCTGAACTGAACCTGGGTCCTCTGCAAGAATAGTCAGTACTCTTAACCACTGAGCCATCTCTGTGGTTTTAAATGGCTAAGATTTTGGCTGAGATTAAGCCCAGGCCGAAGGATACCAGAGGATTTTTAATAATCATTGAGACAGCAGAGCTACTAACAAAGTGAAGAAAACATCTGTCACGTAGGTAGTAGGTGATAGGTTGAAATAAAGGCCAAGTTTCAACAGGACCACTGAGCTATTAATCTGGTCATGAAACAATGGAAAGAACCCAGCAACTTTGAAAGTACGAAGAGAGGGAAACAGATTGTGTTCCTGCTTTGAAGCAGGAAAGCGGCAACATGAGAAAAAGATTATGGGAGGGAAAAGACTAATAGAGTAGGGGGTCAAAGGTTGCCTTGAGAAAGAAGAGTCATAATCCTGCTAGTGACAGGACAGAAATAATGAGGACAAGGATTAATTAGCCTTCAGGATGAGCAAAGCTGGGAAAGTCAGAAGCTGAAGGAGCTCACGTCAGACGGCATCAACTAGTCAACAGTGTCATCTCTAGTCAAAGGCTGTCATGATTTAACATTCCCCAGGATTAGCTCTCTACTCATGAACTGCTAAGTAAAAGCAAAGTCTTTCATTAAATTCATCCTCCTCTCAGTATCTACGTCACTACAGCACTCTGAATACAGTGCTCTCAACACAGAGCTATGCATGGGGAGGGATGTAGGTATCCAGGGCATGCATAGGAAGCTTGTCAGTATACTCACAGCTGAAGAACAGGAGAAAGTGGATGTATATTTAATGTTAGTGAACAGCAAAACCTAAACACTATTTGCACTAAGGTGTCAAGAATGATCATATTAAGGCCTAGAAAAGTCTGGAAACGTCTCGTTGAAGCAAGAGCTTGGAAATATGCAAATTTTGAATGAAGATAGAAAGAGAGGCATTCCAAATGATTAGAAAGACCCAGGCCAGGAATTCCAGGATATGTGACTAGGTGTTCCATTAGAATTCCTAGCTGTGTGCAATTATAAGCAGCTCAAGCTAGCTTGGCTTGATTAATTCATAAGGTCTTCAGGAGAAACACAGAGCTAGATTTTAAGGCTAAATAGCTGCCAGCCGATGACCAAAATCACAATGCAAGACCAGTCTGCCTAGAGAAGTCGCTCAGTTGGCGGAATGCTTGCCTAATGTGTATGAAGCCCTGGGTTCCACCCCCAGCACCACAGAAACCGGGTGTGAAGGCTCACATCTGTCATCCCAGCACTCAGAAGGTGAAAGCAGGAATACCTGAAATCCAAGGTCATCCTTGGCAACATCCTGCCAGCCTGAGGTACATGAGGCCCCATCTGGCGAAGGTTTTACTGAAGTCACTGGTGGCACAGACACTCAAGTTTGCATTGCTGTGCACAAATACTGTCACTGCAGCACTGGAAACTGGGTGGCTGATGACAAATCACTTCACTTTGCATTCTGTGGGGTCCTTGTCTCCCTGTGTCTCTACCTTGGCTCAGAGTCTGGGCAATGCATGTCCAAAGGAGACTGGAGGTCATGACTGACAGCACAGCAAGGAAGGCAGAGAAGGTAATCATCTACCGTCTGCAGCCTCTGCAGTGTGAGTGTGGGTCTGCTACTAAAGAGAGGGATTCCCCATAAAAGACAGCTCAGTTGGTAAAATGCTTATGGTGCAAGCATAAAGACCTGAGTTCCGTCCCTAGAATGGTATGGTGGGGCATGCTTTTAAACCTAGGGAGGAAAAATGGGTGGGTGCCTGAGCTAGGCTCACTGGCCTGCCAACCTAGCCTACTACATAAGGTCCAAGCTAGAAAGAGGCCTTGCACCTGAGGAACGACACCTGAGGTCAACCTCTGGCCTCCACGTGCACCTACACCCACACACCCACACACACACACGTACTTGCAAACACATACACACATACCACACACACACACACCCTGGTGCTCAGTGACAAAAAGTTACCACAATGCCTTTGACAAATAGAAATATGAGGGCTGGAGAGATGACTCAGCGGTTAAGAGCACTGGCTACTCCTGCAGAGGGCCCAGGTTCAGTTCCCAGCACAGCAGCTAACAACCATCTGTAACTCCAGTTCTAGAGGATCCAATGTCCTTCTTCTGACCTCTGCAGGTATTGCACAACACAGGTGTCCTTTCATACATGCGGGCAATACACTCATACACATAAAATAAAAATAGTAAATAAAATATTCTTTTCAAAGAAGAACTAGAAACTAGACTTGTTGATGGCAACAGTCACATGGGAACAAGATGGTATCTTGAAGTAGGGGCGTCATAGAATTGGAAATGGAGAGAAACGTAGCTATGAAAGGTGGTTTGAGAGAAGAGCAATAGGCGTGGAAAACTAGGTGAGTGTCGTCAGGAAAAAAGAAATGTCTCTGAAGTGCTTGCACAATTTTGATTCTACACCAATGAGGAAATTTACATGAGCTGATGTGGGATGAGTGCTCCTTCTGAAGATACCACACTGTCTTCTGCCATCTCCAATCTTTAGAGGACGGTCAAATGAATTTTCTATGGCAGGCATTTAGATCCCAGTTCAAAAATTTGTTTAGTTTTTGGTATGGTTACTATTTCTTGTGACTATATCCTTCTGGATTAATTAAAATTGTATTTTGCACATTGGTAAATACCTGCAGTCCCAGCTGCACAGAAGTTGGAGGTGGGAGAATCATTTGAGCCCATGAGTTCAAGACCAGCATAGCAGGACTCTGTCTGAAAAGATAAATAAATATAAAATAATAAAGCCAAGACGTAGCTCAGTCTAAAACTCAAGTTTCAGGAGAACCAACACCCTCTTCTGACCTCCGTGGGTATTGCACACACGTGGTACACTTACATGGATGCAGACAAAACACTCATACACATAAAATATAAATAAATCAAAAAATATTTTTAAAACACATTAGAAGATGGGTGTAGATACAAATCAAGGGTACAGCACTTGTTAGCATGTGTTAAACCCTGGGCTCAGTCCAAGCGCCCCCCCACCCCCCACACACACATACACAGTTGTAAGCAGTAATTACAGCAGTAATCCCTCCTTACCAACCACATGGCTACCCATTAGCCACCCCCTCCCCCAGGCTCTGGTAACCATAATTCTATTTCCTATTTCTTTGAGAGTAACCTTTTTTCTTAAAAAGTTTTAATTGTGTGTGTGTCTGTGTCTGTGTGTGTAATATGTGTGAATTCAGGCAGGTGTGTTCCACAGTGTAAATGTGGCAGTCAGAGGACAACTTGTGGGTGTCAGTTCTCTCCTTCCACCATATGATGACCATTGAACTCAGGTCATCAGGCTTGGTGGCAAGCACCTTTACCCACTGGGCCACCTTGCCAGCTTAGAGATCAACATTTTAGATCCCACAAATAAGTGAGAACATGAGATGTGACTTTTTCTGTGCCTTTTATTTCTTGTACCAAAATGTTCTCTATTTCCATTGACAAGTAACTCAGTTGCTTGATAATCACCCAGACTTGTTACGATTCACTCTTGGGCTCTGCAGGGTAGAGGGATTTATAGAAAGCACAGGGTGTTTTCCAAATCCCTCTAACTTTGCAAAACCTATACCCTGTCTTCCCTGTAGAACTTTTAAGAATCCATATTGGGCTTTGCTTTTTTAAAAAATATTTTAATTTTTTTTTTAATTTTATGTGTATGAATGTATTGCCTGCATGTATGAGTGCACCCATGTCGTGCAATGTCACAGAGGTCAGAAAAGGGCATCGGTTTCCCCTGGAACTAGAGTTTAAGGACGGTTCATAGCTGCCATGTGGGTGCTGGGAATCAAACCCGAGTCCTCTGCAAGAGCAGTCAGCACTCTTAACCACTGAGCCATCTATCTCTCCAGCCCCTGGGGCTTTGCTTTTTGTACCCTAGGGTTTATGCTTTGATATGTCTCGGAGACCTTCTACCATGGCTAGATTTTAGGACACATCAGTGGGGTATTAACTAGCTCTCTCTACTCTGGTTGGAATAGAGCTTCATGTCCTCTAGATGTTCAACACCTAGAGACTCTGCTCCACCCTCAATCCTCCGACATCAAGCTTCAGCCCTCTGGTGAGCCCTGAGTGATGTCATAAATCCTCAGCCAACATTAGGAAGGAGCGCCCATGCAGACTTCAGGGCCTCACTGTATATTTCTTTCCTGGACAGTGCCAACTGCTTTTGCTTTTGTTATTATGAACTCTTGTTTCTGTGTTATTGTTGCTTTGTTTTGTTGGTTTTTTGAGACAGGATCTTACTCTGAGGCCAGGCTAACTCCGCAACTTACTGTGTAGCCCAAGCTGTCCTCAAAACATGGCAATCCTCTCTCCTCAGCCTCCCAAGGGCTGAGATAATATGCCCGATTTCTGAACTCTGTTTTGTCAGCAAAGTGTAACCCCTATGAATTCTAGCTCCCTGTACTGTAACAGGAAAATTTTCCCAGGAAGACATCCATGCGAATTGCAGGGCTCACTCAGTGAGTCCCCCTTCTTTCTGGGGTCACAGTTTTATATTGTCTCTTGTTCAAAGCCTTAAAAACAGGGCTGGAAAGATGGCTTAGTGGTTAAGGGCACTGACAGCTCTTGTAGAGGACCCAGGTTGGATTCCCAGCACCCACATGGCTCCTAACAATAGTCCTAACTCCAGTTCCAGGGGCTCCAACACTCTCTTCTAACCTCCAAGGGCATTGCAAAACAGGGCTGCACTTACACACATGCAGACAATACACTTATACACATAAAATAATAAAATATTAAGATACCATTTATAGAACAATCAATATAAAAGCAGTCTTTAAAAAGCGACTCTGGGGCTCTTAGAAGTCTCCCTCTTGGCCTGCTCTTGCAGTTGAGGGCTGGTTGCTTCTCGATCACAATGCTGATTGAATTTTATAAAACAGCTTTCTCCTTTGTGGCTGGCTTCCCCATACAGGAAGAGAAATCCCATGGCCGGGTGTGTTGATGCATACTTGTAATCCCAGCACTGGGAGGCTAAAGTCGGACATGGGTGTGAGTTCAAAGCCAGCCTGTGTTCCAGAGTGAGTTCTCGACAAGCCTGTACTACGTGTGGAAACATAAGTGGCCCTGGGACAAGAGCTAAGTGGCCTGTCCTCTGTATCGAGCATGTTCTCTAACTATGAGCCTACAAGCCCTCTCTCCTTAGTGAGGTACAGGGTTACCCTGGGGACACACAGGGGCTCTACCTGTCATAGGGTCCCATCTGTCAGATTCACTGGGAGAACAAGCCAGAAAAGCTCTAGGCCTTGTGCCTGAGGCACATTTCAAATTACACTTACTAATAAGCTGAGCCTAGAGTGGAAAGGTGTGTGATTAATTGGCCCCCTCGGACCCCAGGAGTGCCTGGCTCAGAGCCTCCTTCTGCTGACTCACTCACAGTCCCCCTTGACTTTGAAACTCAGCTCTTGATTTTTCCATCTGTTCTCCATTTTATCAAACCTAACTTATGAAAAAAGAGTGTTTATTCTTGCTCCAACCCTATGGGGTAGACCCTCAAGGAAGATTTCAAAGATATCAAAACGACACCAGGTTCCCTATGCATACTGTTGATATGTTCTCGAGTTTTAAATTGATTTATATTTTTCCTAGAGCTGTTTTCTCACTAATTATGACAAAGTAAATTCTTCACCATGTTACATAGTGCAGTTCAACTTGAGAATACAGAAAGCAGACATTTAGAATGCCTTTAGTTTCTTTTACATTAGTCTTCTGATCTTTCTACAATCTGATATGTTTGAAGAAAACATCCATTTTTTATTCCATTTAACAGTCATGGCAGGGAGGGGTGTACATGTTCATGTGTGTGCAGGTGTGTGTGTGTAGGCCAGAGGACAACCTCGAGTACTGTTCCTCAGTTCCTCGTTTTGTGAGACAGGGTCTCTCAATGGGACCCGAAGCGTACTGGTTTGACCAGACTAGATGGCCAGAGAACCCCAGGGACCTTCTGTACACTTTCCCATAGGTGCGGTTCAAACACAGCTTCTCATACTTGCATAGTAAGCACTTTGCTAACTGAGATATCTCCACAGCGCCCCACCTCTGAGAATCTGACGGGGGTGAGGTGATGTACACATGAGGACAGGTGCCCATGGAGACCAGAAGAAGGTGCTGCATCTCCGTAGCTGGAGTTACAGAGTTACAGTTGTTAGTCACTAGATGTGGGTGGTGCACCTGAACTTGTATCCTCTGCAAGAGCAGTAAGTGCTCTCAACTGCTGAACTGTCTCTCCAGCCCATTTTTTATTTTGTTTTTGTGGTACTGAGGCTCAAACCCCATGGCTTCATACATGTTAGGCAAGCTCTCTACCACTGAGGTATATTCCCAGCCTTGCAAGGTCTATTACTAAATAATTATTTAAGACCTCAGAAACCTGCCCAGTAAAAATTAATGCTGGAGCTGGGCATGGTGGCGCAAGCCTTTAATCCCAACACTCGGGAGACAGAGGCAGGCACATCTCTGTGAGTTTGAATCCAGCCTGGTCTACATAGTGAATTCCAGGCCAGCTGGGGCTACAACCCTGTCTCAAAAAGACCAAAAAAAATAATAATAATAAAAATTAAAAATTGATGCTCAAAGACAGGCAGTCTAGTTAATTGAGTTTGGATTAAGGAACTAGGAATCAAAACTACCTTTTCAAACTCAAAATAATATAAAAATGACTCTTCCCCTAAGGGTACAACCTCTACTTTTGAGATCTCAGAACAATTTGAATAAGACATGCAGAACAGAGACACTATGTAAATGCTATGCACATATTGACCCCTTTCTCTTGTTTATAAATTTTTTTTTTCTTTTTAAATTACATTTATTTGTTTGTGTGTGTGGTGTGTGTAATACAACACATGGGGAGGTCAGAAGACAATCTATGGGAGTTGGTTTTCTCCTTCTACCATGTGGATCCCAGGGATTAAACACAGGTCATCAGGCTTGGCAGCAAGCACCTTTACCCTCTGAACCATCTCACCAGCCAATGAAAAGAATTCTGAAGCTAATTATCTTCCAATAGGAAAATTACTATCTTGGGCCTGGGGATGTAGCTCAGCAGTAAAGTACCTGCCTAGCAACTTTGTTGCCCTGGGTTTCCTCTCTAGCGCTAAAAAACAAACTGCCAACAGAAAGGAGGAGAGGAGGGAGGGAGGACTGTCCCCCTATATGTAACATTTTAAATTGTTCGTCCTGCTCATGATACACTGAGATATAAACCCTATCAACTTTTTAGTAAACATGCTCATTCATGCAAGATACTTGCTCCTGCCCAGCCCTGTAGAAATTGCCTGTTTCCGCACTGGTATTCACTCCCTAATGGAATTCAGTGTGGTTCCATTTCCCATCCACTCTTCTACCACCACCAACATCCTCTCATCATGCCTAATGGTCTTTGTCCAGCCTTCATCCTTTTAACTTGGCAACCACATTTCCTGCAATTGATCCCTTCTCCCTGCTTTGGCTTCAATAAAAGTTCCTTTTTTCTTCCTCTTCCCTCCCTCCCTGCCTCCCTCCCTTCCTCCCTCCCTAGTAGTGGTGCTTAAATCTGGAACTTCACCCAAGTGAAATAAACACTCTAACACTAAGCTAGCTACATCCCCTGTCCAATAAAACTTTACCCTCCTGGTCTTCCGTGTGCCATTCACAGCCCTTCACGTAATGAACATTTGCTTCAGTGTCCAACCTCTTCTTTGTCCTTTCCCTGGGAAATGCCGCCCAGACCCAAGCATGAGACATACATCTTGCCTTTCTCCAATCTGTTCCTTCCTCTTCTTCCAGTCAGTTGTTTCTCTTCTGGAAATCTTCATCTGCCCACACACCAACTCCACATGCTCTGTGTCTACTAATAATCTACTAACCCTCAGGTCAACCTGACATAAAACTTCAGAGCTGTTTTAAGTCTTCCTTTAACCTTGACCCGTACTTCATTCAAATCAGTCAAGCCCACATTTTTCACATCTCTACTATCCAACGCTGTTCCTCACATGCGGCAGTAGATAACAAGAGTTATTTTTCTGATGTTATTTTAGTGATTCATGTAATGCTTTTTCTTTTTTCAAAACTGTATCCTCCAAAAAGCGCTGGGTTTTATGAATTCGGGATAATCCTTTATCTGTGGCATTAAAAGCTGAAAGCCTGGGAATCAATAGGCTCCCAGATGTCCGTGGAGAAGGGGTTCAGAGGTGGGGGATGGGTGAAGGGAAGAAAGCAGGTTCTGTTTGAAGTGGTACTTGCATGGTGAGCATGCTGTTTCCATTTAGGCTGCTGAGACGGCTCTGCAGCTCTAGATTCTGAGGGAGATTTTGAGTGCTATGAAAACCCCAGCGATCCCTTGGCGCTGACTCAGCTGGTCAGCACATTGCCCAAAAATCAACTTTATTAAGGAAATCAGGGATAAACTCACCATCTAGGGATGGTTAAAAAAAGAAAAAGAGCCCTTTGCCTTTTTCCCCCTCCTCCGCACAGCCAAGTGCCCTTGAGTGCAGCTCAGGGGACATCAGGGATTCTCACCTGTCCCTGTTCCCCTCCTCCCTACCCATTTGCCCTATCTCAGTCCTCTCCTCCTTCCACAGTCTTCTACTCAGGAAGCACATGATGGAGCAGGTTCACCACACTGCATAGTTCAAATGTGCATTCTAAATAAATTATTTTTTCTATTTTGCCCTTTTTCCACTGTCTCTATTTGGATTAAGCCAGAACCCCAGAAAGAGACAGTAAAGACTTCACATAGGAAGGATAAACACTTAAAAAACCCACACTGCCATTCACACAGTCCTACAAAATCTATCACACTGACTAGCACAAATATTTGGTAAGCAAACTAATAAACATCTTGTCTGTAAAGATTTGTAAATGAAATGGAAGTAGTCTAAAAACCAAACATATCAAATTCTAATTAATGTGTAACGCTTTATAAGTAAAAGAATTTAATCCCATTTTCCCCTTGAATGAGTAGTGCCTTTCTAATGAATCCAGGTTGTTAATGAATTTGGCTCAGCTCTAATAAAATCAATGAAGCATTTCTATCAAATCAGTATTCAAAGTATGTGCCTATTGACTTCTGCATAATGCTTGTATATGAGCTACCCAAACACAGTTACTTATCACCCAGTACTCGAAGATTCCTCACTTAAAAAGATAAAAAATGCTGGGGCTGGAGAGATGGCTCAGCGGTTAAGAACACTGGTTATTCTTGCAGAAGGCCCAGATTTGAATCCCAGCACCCACATGGCAGCTAAAAACTGTCCGTAACTCCAGTTCCAGGGGATCCGACAGCCTCTTCTGTCCTCCACAGGCATTGCAAGACACAGGGTGCACTTACCTACATGCAGGCAATACACGCATACTCATAAAATAAAAATAATAAATTTTTAAAAAAAAGAAAAAGAAAAAATCCTGATGTTACAGTTATCACCCAACACAGAGTTCCAAGTGACATCCATCCCACACATTTTGGTAAATTGTATTCTATTTCCACTAAATAAACCAACTGGAATAGATGATAGAGAGCTGAGATTGGATGTTTGGTTGGCAACACCAACCCCTCCCCAGCTGGCCTCAGGAGCCAGATGGAAAAAGAACAGTTTGCTGTAAGGATGCCTGGGTCCACAGAACAAGTTCAAAGGGTAATAATGAATAGTCTGTTTTCAGTCTGCCCCAGGGAGGTAGTCCAAACTGTCACTGGAAAGACACTGCAGAGGGAACTTCAGCAATGTTTACACAGAAGCCACAGAAGATGGGGGTCAGGCTAACAGTGTTCCAGGTGGGACAGGGCAGTTGTCATTTCTGCACACAGCCCAGTGTGACACCAGCGTTGTAATGAAACTCAAAGAATCCAGTTGGATGTGGCAGTTTCGAGATTTTGCAGCCTGGAGGACATTGTGAGGAAGTAGGCTGCAGACAAACGGGCTTTCCACAGAGGACGTGCCACTGGCAGCTGGCAGTTCTCAAAGAGGAGACTTAAATGGAATAGCATTTGAGTGCTTGGGTGAGCGTGCCTCAAGAGGGGCCAGGGAGTTTTAGAGGTTGCTCAGCGAGAAATCATGTAGCTAACAAAATAAAGCTACAGGCTAGCGCGGCCTCATTTAGAACCAACACCAGTGAAACCTGAGGATACTTCGGAAACTCTTAAGTGTGTAAAAATTCATGTCTTTCTGATTTAGAGTTAACTTTTCCTGTGTGTGTGTAAGAGACAGACAGACAGACAGAATCACTTGATCTTGAAGTTCTCATTTTCTGCACACCAGAACATCACCTTACATTTCCTTCTCTTTCTTAATGAGTCATCGACCCAAATAGAAAACAACACGTGAGCTCAGAGGACTCTGAGTGACTGCATTCAGCAGTGGGGGGAAGGAAAAGGAAAACGCAAAATGAACACAAAATGTATTTGGGGATTGAAGATGACACGTGAAAAACAGTGATGGACTGGGTGTGGAGGAGCACGCTGTCATCCCAGCACTGGGTCGGGAGGCTAGGGCAAGAGGATCATGAGTTCTAGGCCAGCCTAAGCTACATAGTGAGTACCAGGCCAGCTTGGGCTAATTAAGGACAGCCATTTCTTTGCAATGACAGAATGAAAAACAGGAACAGATAGGAAAGTTTTTTTTTCACTATTTACATAATTTGATTGCCTTTTCATTGCTGGGAATTGGACCTAGGGCCTTACACATGCTAGATAGGCACTCTACTACTCAGCTAAATCTCTGACTTACAGTTGAACATTTTTTTATCTTGTGTTGGAATAACTTTCCTCTTCCTTTCTTCCTTTTGAGATAGGATCTTATACAACCAAAGCTGGTCTCAAACTCATGACGAGGCTGAAGATCTTGAACATCTCATCCTCCTGCCTCTATTTCTCAAGTGCTGGGATTACAAGTGTGTATCACTGCACTTGGTTTGATGCAGTGCTGGAGATCAACCCCAGGTTTTTGTGTATGCTAGGCAAGCACTCTACCAACTGAGCCCCTGGTATTGCTCTTTCAAGAATAAAAGAATTGCTGGGCCTGTTGACATACACCTTTAATCCCAGCACTCAGAAAGAAGAGGCAGGTGGATCTCTGTGAATTTGAGGACAACCTGGTCTGCATAGTGAGTTCCAGGCCAGCCAGAGTTACATAGTGAGACCCTGTCATAAAATAAATAAATAAATAAATAAATAAATAAATAAATAAATAATAAGTAAATAAGCAAACAAATGTAGTTGTATTTTTCTAAAGTGAGCTCAGAATAGAGAATAATTACAATCTTAACAAAACCCTAAGCAGACACAGTGTTGCTAGCCCACCTAAATAGGTCTTTCAAACTTGTCTGTTTCTCTATCCATCTATATGAACAGATTTCTTACATTTATTATTTATATGAGTGTGTGTGTCTGTGTATGAGTACTATGGCATGGTAGTAATAGATCAGAGACAACTCTGAGGAAACGGTTCCCTCCTTCAACCATGTGGGTCCCAAAGACTAAACTCACCAGCTCAATATATGAACTGATTCCTGCTGTCACTACCTTGCTCTTTCCCTACTGAGGACCCTGAATTTCTTTTAGTGGTTTGCCTCTTTTTCATTGAGGTTTATCATCTGACTCTTAATAGTAGAGGAGATCTCTATCCATAGACCTACTCCAGATTTTTGTTTTAATGAAAGCAACTTTCAGACCAAACATGGAAATGCATGCAAATTTTTATTAGTAAGCAAGTACTAAAATTGTTTTACAACTCTTGGGCTTCATGAAGTCCTGTAGGCATTTAAACATCTTGCAAGAAATATGATGTTGAAATATTTTCACTAATCTACTTGGATCAGAAACAATCTTCCATTAAAGATCATGGTAGAACTGGATCAAATGGAATTTTTGGCTTGAGTATTTCCTCAAAGATTTTTAGGTTAATGGGCATACAAATTCTTATTAATACATAATATTGTGATGCAATATTGTTATGCAACATTTAGAGAGGTATCTATACATCATTTCTAGTTAATAAACGTATTTCAAATACCACTTATTCTATACCACAAAAACATAATTCTTGCAGGATGGTAGAATGATAAACTATAGCACCGGGGAAAGATGGTCAAGGTAGATTAGATGCATATATGAAAACATCATACTGAAGCTGACCTGGTTTCTTTTCTGATACAATGAAAAAATGTCCTGAGAAAAACAACCTAGAGGAGAAAGGCTTCTTTGATTCACGTTTCGGGTTAGATCACAGTGTGGGAAGTCACAGCGGCTAGGGTTTGAGGTTGCAAAAAATTCTCAAAAGGAAAATGTTAAACCAGGAGACTATGATTGACCTCTGAGCTCGATCCTTCAATTTCTGCCCCTGTGGGACTAGTCCTGGGGAAGAACTGAGTGAGCCAACATTCAGACATGAGCATACCACATGGGCTACCCAGCATCCTCCAGGACTGGCCAGACTCCCAGCTACCCTCCTGACCTGGGGCCCTGACAGCCTGGGAAGTTGGACATACTTTTTCTCTTTTTGGTTATCATCAATTTCCGGAAATAAAGTAAACTAATCTCTAAAAAGAAAAGGAGAGAGAGATTAAAAAAGAAGGAAGGAAGGAAGGAAGGAAGGAAGGAAGGAAGGAAGGAAGGAAGGCCTGCCTGGTGGCCCATGTCTGTAATCCTAGCACTTGGGAGGCTCAGGCAGGAGAATCTCCCCAAGTTCAAAATCAGACTGGGTTATATACCAAGACACTGTGTCAAAAATAAATGAGACCAGGCATGGTGGCACATGCCTTTAATCCCAGAACTAGGGAGGCAAAGGCAAATCTCTGTGAGATCAAGTCAGCCTAATCTACAGAGAGAGCTCAAGGCCACCTAGGGCTACAGCCAGACCTATCTCAAAAATAAATGTAGATAAATAAATTAATTAGGGGGTGTTGGGCAGGTGTGTCCTCTGAGAAAGCTAGAACTGAATGGGAGTGGATCTAGAAGCCAACGCTGAGAAATACTGAGCACACTGGGAGAAAGGGGAGGCGGTGAGCCTCAGGGGAGAAGGCACATGGAGTGAGCAGCCACATTGGTGGGGCAAATCTCAAAGCTTAGTCAAAATGTAGAAAATGGGCCATGGGAGTTTATGCCTTTGTAAGTCACCCTTTCCAGGAGGTTATAAACTGTGCTAAAACCCAAATAGAATGTATTATGTCAGTTTTGTTAATCTGAGTTAGGACTGAAACACCTAGAATTCCAGAGAGTGTGCAGGTCTCTCAGGAAGGGGGGCGGGACTTGGCAAGATAGGGGGAGATAAGAAGAAAGGAGAACATACTTGTGATGGTTTAAATGAAAATGTCCCCCATAGGCTCCAAGTATTTGGACATTTTGTCCCCCAGACGATGGCGCTGTTTTGGGAGGTCTTAGAAGGTGTGGCTATCCTGGAGGAAGCACATCACTGGGGTGGGCTTACAGAGTTCTTAAGCCTTGCCGGATCTCCAGTTGCTCTCTTACTTCCTGTGCCTGCGTGATGATGTGAGAGCTTAGCTTCTGCTGCTCCTGCTCCAGCCACCTCCAGCCACCATGCCTCCCTGTTATGACGGACTGTAATTCCCCTGGAAACTTAAGCTCAAATAAACTCTTCCTTCTGTAAATTGCTTTGGTCAGTGTTTCTTTCACAGCAACAGAAAAGTGACTAATACAATATACTAAAAGCCATTTTGATCCAAAATGCCATACGATATCTAATACCTTGTATGTTAATGAAAGACAAGAAATACATTAATCAAGGCAGTTGTTCACGAAGACGCTCATGAACAGATTCCTTCTGTTACTGGCTCGCAGGGAAATGAGAGAAACCCTGACAAAGGATGAATTCACTCTCACTGTCTCCCTTTGCTCTCTTTCCTGCTTTTACCCTATGACGCCTTCTAGCAGCTTCTATGACACAGCAAGTCTCACCAGATGCAGTCCCTTCGTCTTGAACTCCCCAGTCTCTAGAGAGATAATAGACCTCTGTTCTTTAAAATTTATCCAGGCTTAGGTATTCTGTAATAGCATCACAAAATAGACTAAGATCGTGAATTTTCTTTAAAACCCTTATCACTCTCAGTAGCCATAGAAGATTCAATCCGTTTTAACCTTGCTGAAGCTTTATTTAAAAGATGTAAATAATACTGTGTACTTTTCTGAACTGGGAAGAGGATTATTTTGAATAATTCATGCAGACCACTTAGCCCAATACATGGCTCATGGTAAGAACAATAATAGCATAGAGTCAAGAATCTCTGTCTCTGGGCTGGAAAGATGGCTCAGTGGTTAAGAGCACTGGCTGCTCGTGCAGAGGACCAGGGTTTGATTCCCAGCAATCCCAAGGCAGCTAACAACCGTCCATAACTCCAGTTCCAGGGGATCCTATGCCCTTCTGACCTCTGTGAGCATTGCATGACATGAGTACACCTACTTACATACAAGCAATACACTCATACACATAAAATAAAAATAATATTTTTCTGAAAGGACTTTCTGGGCTGGAGAGATGGGTCAGCGGTTAAGAACACTGACTGCTCCTCATGGCTGCACGCCTCATAATCCCAACAGTGGGGAGACAGCAACAGGATCCCTGGAGCTTAGTGGCCATTTGGGAGCTCCAGGTTCAATGAAACCCTATCTTAAAAAATAAAATGGAGAGCTACTGGAAAGAGACTGAACATCAACCTCTGGTTTCCACATGCACACAAATGCACATGTGCACACAAAACAGTCACACACAGAGAAACACACAAAAAGAAAGTGTTCCACTTTCCTAGTTCAGTACTATGTTGGTTGTGAGCTTGTTATACGTAGCCTTTGTTGTGCTGGGATACATTCCTGCTATACCTGATTTGATCATGGACTGTTGAGTTTTGTCAAATGCTTTTCCTGTATCTATTGAGATAATACTGTGGTTATTGTCTCTAGTCTGTTGATCTGGTATAGCATATTTACTGATTGAGAAGAATCCCACTTGATCATGGTAGATAATCTTTTTCATGTGTTGTTGGATTCAGTTTGCTAGTATTATATTAATGACTTTTTCATGTATGTCCATCACATATATTGGTCTGTTAGCTTTCATTTTGTTATGCTCATGTCTGGTTTTAGTATCATGGTAATGTTCATTTTTTAGAATGACTTTAGAATTCTTTCCTCTTAAGTTTTGGGGAATAATTTGAGAATTGGTCATCGTTTTTAATTTTTTTTTTTTTTTTTTTTTTTTTTGGTCATTGTTCTTTAAATGTTTGGTAGAATTCAGCAATTAAATTATCTGGGACACACTTTTATATTATTGGCTTAATTTCATTGTTTGTTATTAGTTTGTTCAGATTGTCTATTTCTTCATGACTCTTAGTGGGGTATCAAAGAATTTGTCCATATAGTCTTAGCAAATTTGTTTGCACATAGTTGTTCAAAATAGTCTCCAATAAGTCTGTGTATTTTTATGTTTTCTTTTTCATTTCTGATTTTATGCACTTATTTCTTCATTAAAAAAAAATCTCTTCATCTCATGGGGGGAAAAAAGAGCACTGATTGCTCTTGCAGAGGACCTGGGCTCAATTCCCAGCACTCACATAGCAGCTAAGAACAGTCTATAATTCCAGTTCCAGGGGAATCTGACACTCTCCTCTGACCTCTGTGGGCATTGCACGACATGGGTGCACTTACACACATGCAGGCAATACAGTCATACACAAAAAATAAAAATCTTTTTTAAAAAGGACGCTGAAAGTTAAAATTAATGTGTATGATGTTACCCTTTATGTTTCCCTGAAGAGACGGTTTTTGAGACAGCCATTAGGAACGACATGAATTATTAGATCAATATTCCATGTATGAAATGTCAGACAAAAACACTGAGGAATTATTCAGATAAGCATGGTAACAGGCCACCATCAGATACAGTCTACTAGGTCCACCTAATTATTGTAATGAAAATTAGAAAAAGATAACAAAGAAGGAGAAATCAGGAAGGAATAAGTCCAGAAGTGTTTATCCTGGGAAGTAATAAGACACATTAGAACCAGGCAGAGACAGGACACATAGAGATCAGGGTTCTGAGAAGCCCATTCCAAAAACGACACAAGAAAATGAAAAGAAACAGGGTATGCAAATGAAAGAGAAATCTATCACTCTGCCATGCAGGAGGACACCGGGCTCAGATAGAAAAGAGAAAGGGAAACTCAAGAGATCTTGTGGGGGAATATTTCCATAAATAAAACAACAGAGTTGTTTTAATAGGAAAACAGGGGTTTGGAAAATGGCTCAGTTGGTGAACTGTATGCTGTGCAAGCATGAAGTCAGGTTTGACCCCAACACCCACATGGAAAGGCAGGTATGATGATATGCACCTGTAATTGCAGTGCTAGGGATGCAGAGCCAGGAGGATCTTGGGGACTCCTTGGCCAGCTGGTCTGGCTACAGGTTCAGTGAGAGAACCTGTCTCAATACATAAGGTGAAGAGTGGTAAAGAAAATGCCAGATGTTCATCTCTAGCCTCCACACATACACGCCCCCTCCAAACTCATGCACATACATTGTGATGCGCACATACATTTAAATATTAGACTGTTCCACAGAGGTTCAAGTTCTTGAACACTTGGTCAGTTGGTGGCATTGTTTGCGGTGGTCATGGAACCTTTAGAAGGTGTGGCCATGCTGGAGGAAGTACATTGCTGGGGGGGGTAGGCTTTGAGGCTTCGTAACCTCGCCCTGCTTCCAGTCCGTCTCTCTGCTTCCTGCAAGTGGTCGAAGATGTGACCACTGAGCTTTCTGTTCCTACTGCATCCTGCCGTGTCTCCCCTACTATGATGGACTCTTATCCCTGTGGAACTATAAGTTAAACAAACCTTTCTATGGTGTTTTATCACAGCAACAGAAAAGTAATTAATTCACACATGAACACATCCACACATATGTACACAAAAAGAAAACAAAAACAAGTTAAAAATTGGCATATTCACTAGTTTGCCATGGCTGTCATAACAAAATACCAGGAACCAGATGACTTAAATAAAAGAAAGCTATTGTATCACAATTCTGGAAGCTACAAGTTCAAGATCAAGGTATTAATGTGGATGATGCCTTCAAAAGACCATAAGCAAATTTGCTCCTTGACTTTCCTAGTTCCCATCAGTTTACAAATGGTCTTTGGCATTTGGTGGCATCTGCTGCATGATCCTCCCCTCATCTCCACCTCCATCTACTCCTCGTGGTCCTCATCCCCACCTCCATCTACTCCTCGTGGTCCTCACCTCCACCTCCATCTTCTCTTCATGGCCCTTGTCTCCATCTCCTCTTCATGGTCCTCATCTTCATGTCCTCATGGTGCTCATCCTGTGTCACACCTATTTCTTCTTTTTATAAGAGTACCAATCATACTGGATTAGGACCCCACCCCAGTCCAATGAAACCACATTTAAATTAACATCTGCAATACTCCTGTTTCGAAGGTCACATTCTAGCTGGGCATAGTGGGTCATGTCTGTAACCCGAGCACTCAGGAGCCTTTGGCAGGAGGATCACCTACACCTGGACTATCTAGTGAGCTCTAGAACAGCCTGAGTTACAAAGTGAGATCTCATCTCAAAAAACTAAAATAAAATCATCACATTCCAAGGTTCTAAGACTTCAACGATGAGTTGAAAAGAATACCGTTTACCCACAACAGACTGTTCACCAAGTATGTCTAGCCTTCTGCATATATGTTCACCTTCTTTGACATGATACATAGCCACATAACTTGCTTTGACCAATAACATATGAAAGCAATGTATACCATTTCCAGCCAACATGCTAGCTACACAGTCTCTTTCCTCTGCTGAGGCTACATGAGAGCCCATTTCAAACAAGTAAACTGAAAATAAAACCAGGTGAGACAAGAAGAGACTTAGCACAGCTTTGCTGTGAAGAGCACTGTAACTGCATCTTCGGACCTGAGCAATCCCTTCTGACTTTGGCTTTGGGATTAGACCTTTTATTTATATTCCCCTTAGTATATCAGTAGCTACAAAGCCAGTGACCATATTGTAAGAAGTCTAGGTAAGGAGACCACATAGAAGACCATAGACAGACATGCCCTAGTGGAGGCCAGCAAGCACTAACTTGTCACCTGTGGGAATGACCTTTCTTGGAACTGGATCCTTCTGCTATAAACAAACTTCCAGAACTAACGTCACAGAAAACAGGAATGAACTGTCTACCAAGCCACGGTCAAGTTGCAGACATGAGCAGTAAACTGCTGTCATTACTTGAAGGCGCTTTTGTTTCTGTCGACTCAGGGCACTCACAGTATACCCAAGGATGACCTTGAACTCCAGGTAATCCTGCCTCCATCATCAGGGTACTGGAATTACAAGCAGGGGTAAGGCGTGAGTGCTGATACCCACAGAGCCTAGAAGAGGGCACCAGAGCCCCTGGAGATAAGAGTTACAGGTGGTTGTGAGCCACTTGACATGGGTCCTAGGAACCAAACTCTGGTCCTCTGCAAGTACAGTATAAGCTCAGAACCACTGAGCCATCTCTCCAGCCCCCACAGCTTCCTCATCCCTGTAAGCACAGAAAAAGCATCCTCTGGGCTTACTGTGAAGATTCCAGAAAATGACTCCATACCAAGTACTGAAGCAACATTTGCATGCAGTCAATGGTAACAGCGATTGTTACACTCAACACGTTATGATTAGCAAGCTTTCTTCAATGTTTATGGGGTAGCTGGACAAGGTAATTGCAGCACTTGGGAGGCTGAGGCAGGAGTCTTGTAAGTTCAAGTCCAACCTGAGCTACATAGCAAGACCTTGTCTCAAAAACAGAATGTTTACTGAGCTCCAGCTGTATAGCCAGTACATGTTGAGAGGTAGGAACACAAAAGTAAGTAGTACAGCGTGGGGCTTATGTGACCCCCAAAAGCCCAAATGGTAAAGGCTCATAAGTGGTGCTGTCAGTAGGGTTGGAAATTTTAAGAGGCCCCAAGATCACTGAAGTCATGCTTTCGAAGGGAGTTGTGGGACCTCGGCTCCCTCTTCACCCTTTCGCTTTCTGGCTATGAAATGAGTAGAGTCTGTTCCACCACGTGATCTTGCTGTGATGTGCTACTTTGTCATGGGCCCAAAGCAACAAGGCCAACTGACTATGAATAGGAACCTCCAAAACTGAGAGCCAAAATAAACTTTTTTTTTTTTGAGAAAATTCTTTCTATATT